>NW_020954648.1:5333024-5736526 GCF_900497805.2 Vombatus ursinus | reverse complement strand
GGAAGGAAGGAAGGAAGGAAGGAAGGAAGGAAGGAAGGAAGGAAGGAGGGAAGGAAGGAAGGAAGGAAAGAAGGGTCTTCTGTTGATTGAAAAGTCTTACAAAGTGGGTCTTGGTGATAAATTCCACCACTTTCTTCTATCCAATTGTGTCATCCCCAGGTCACACCCCAACAGGCAATAGCCCTCCACTGACATAATAATCGTCCCACCCAGATGCCAGTGACAGAAGAGCAAAGCTGCCAACAGATGATTATTCAAGAATAAAGCCGACTGTTTACTTTGGGAGGTTTGAGGCATTAGAGAAACTTCAGAGCTATTATCTCTCCAGGACACATGTTTCGGTACCCGCTGGCTTTATCTAGCTGTGCTTCTTTCTGTCTTCAAATCTTCCAAGTGAAACTGTTCATCTTACTAGAGTGAGACAAATAAGAAGAGAGAGAGAGAGACAGACAGACAGACAGACAGACAGAGAGAGAGAGAGAGAGAGAGAGAGAGAATTCTGTTGATGAAATGACCTGCAGAAATCGGACGTCCTTGCTTTCTAAAGCATCAGCTGGTGATGTCCCCCAGTGACATCTAAATGTCAGTTTTAACAAGGTCAGGCCAAGCCCCCTATGAGGGAAGAGGAGGGATAAGCCAATTTATCTCTGGCATCTTTTCTTTGTAATGGGAATGTCAGATGTAGCAGCCTCCTTGCCTTCAAGACGCCAATATGCATACACAGAACAGACGCCAGATTTGAAGTCATAATTTTAAGGGTTTAAGCCCCAGTTGTACCACATACTATGCTTCCTTGAGTGTTTGAGCCTCAACTTCCTCATTTGGAAAGCAGGAGCTAATGAGCTTTGTAATACCTATTGTCATAGGGTCTTTACGAGGCTGGCATGAGATACATATTTTGTTAAACACAAGGTACTAAGAAAATGAAAGGTCTTGCTATTATTCACTTCTACTCTCAGAAGCCTTTGGGCTCCTTTTTGCACCCTGGGAACATACTTGCCTCCCATTATCTTCTGTATCCCTCCTCGTATTTTACCAGTTGGCCATCTCCAGTCATCCTGATCTATATCTTGCCACTGGACCCATACACCAGAGGAGAAAGTAAGGCTGATGACTTTGCACAACCCTCCTTCACTTACTTGCAAGTCATGACATCACTCTCTTGATGCCATGGTCCTCTTTGAGAACAAAGAACAAACAACAACATATTTCACCAATATGTTTAGCCACAATACATTCTCAGTACAGTCATCTTGAAGGCAACAAAGCAACCTTAGTATAGTGTGATGATACATGAAGGTATGTACTCTATATAAGTCCAGTCCAATCCCACACACATTAAATCTCGATTATGTGTCAGACATTGTGCACTGGGGAAACCATAAAAAGAAAGACAGTCCCTGCCCTCAAGAAGCTCACAATCTAATAGGAGGAGTTTCAGTTGTCCTGTGTGACCCTTTGGGACCCCATTTGGGGATTTCTTGGCAGAGATGCTGAAACAGTTTGCCATTTCCCTCTCCAGTTCATTTTACAGATGAGGAAACAGGCAAACAGCATCAAGTGACTTGCCCAAGGTCACACAGCTAGTTTTTGAGGCCAGATTTTAATTCAAGAAGATGAGTTTTCCTGACTCCAGGCCTGGCACTATATCCACTGTGCCACCTAGCTACTCCAATGAGGAGACAACACACACAAAGAGGCAGGAAAGAAGATTGGGGGGTTGGACACCTGGGAGTATCTCGTTCTGTGGAGTTGAAAAAACAGGCAGGGAAGCAGATACAGAAAAAAGTGAGGCCAAAAGCCCCTACAAAGCTTCTGTCCTATAAAGAAAGGCACTAGGTGGAGTTTGGTACTTTACCCTCCAGTTCTCCAAACAGAGGGGAGAGGAGGCTGAGGGAGTGGAGTTAAAAAAAACATGCAGGACAGCAGAGAAAGACAGGAGTGCGTAGGTAGGAAGATAGGCAATTGCAAGTATATAGAAAAAGACCCAGAGCTCAACATTTTTTCCAGCGTAAGAGAGAAGTCTTACCTAGAGATGCCCTACTGCACCTTGCTTTTACTTCAGGCCTTCCTCTCCCTGCCTAACCAAGAAGTTTATACTTTCTTTCTAGTTCTACACTATTTCTGTTCCTATCTTGTTTAGACTCTGAAGGAACTAACACCTGACTGGAGAACCAAACTGACTTCTGATCCAGTTCCTATTTTCTCTGGCATCCAAGGAAGAAACTCTCTCTAGGACCCCAACTTTTGCCAAACTAAGCCCTATCTTTTACCAACTTTCCTCTGCCTCACATTCAGACTCCTGGGTTCCACTTTCTATTATTTAACCCGGGGCCCGGAGTCATTCTTATGTAATATAGTGAAAGAAGCACTGAACCAGAAGTGAAGAGATCTCAGCTTTCTGGCTCTACTTTGTGTCCTAGAAAGAGTCTCAACGTTCTAACAGTGAGGACAACACCTGCCAATCTCACAGGTTTGTCATGAGGGAGGACTCTTAACTTCAAGCACTATAGAGCTTTAAGGAGGCCTTCAAACCAAGGCTACGTAAGACAACTTGTCAGGTGTGTTATAATGGGGACTACTTTTAGCTATGGCATAGACCATAGGTCCAGATGGTCACAGAAGTGTGCTGGAACCAGCTCTAACTGGCTCATGAGAATCACTCGTTAAATTTTCAGTGTGAGCATTGATGCCTTGGAAATTGGCAGATGTGACAAATTGGACCTTGATTTATTGTTTTTGTTGATTGTCTAGACTTAAGAAGGTGATGCAGAAAATGTTAATAATATAGATTAAACTTAAGAGTATGTCCTGCATATATTCTTTCAGCAAAGAGCTGGTTGTTAAATATTTACCAGCATACCACTCCTTCTACCTCTTAGACCCTATGATTCTGTGAACTATGACAGACTGCTAATGACCTGGCAGGGTTATTGTGAAGAACTAATGAGATGATGGATGTGACACAGCTATGAAAACTATTAGCTGTTATACCACCATCACCACCCACTTGCCTGCTCCTAGGCTAATAATATTAATAGTAATAACTATTGAATAGTACTATTGAATGTTAATAACTATTATTGAATAGTACTATTGAATAGTAATAACTATTCAACTCATAACCCGAGCCCCAATCTGATGTATTACTCGATTGCCAGACCATATCATAGACATAGAAACCAATAGGAAAGTATTTCATTAAAACTGAAGCAATCCTACTGACAAGGAAATGAATCAAATAATAAAACACATAAGAAAGTATTTCATTAAAGCATGATACAATCCTAATGGCAGGAAAAGTAATCAAAAAATAAAACATACATTGAACCCACAGAGATGCAATTTCCTATGCCCTCAGAGCAGTTACAATCTAAATCTCCTTGGATCTCCTTGACTCCTCAGCATGATGGAAGAGCAGAGCTTCTTCAGAACTCATAGTTCCAATGATGGGCACTTAAGAGTATGACGTCATTTGCCTCTTGGCAAGTCTTTCCTAGGACTCCATCTGGTGTAGACTGGAGGATGACTAAACAGTCTTACCTGGGCTCCAGAATGATCTGCTACAGACTTAACACTGAGGTTTGGGAGGCGCCAAGCCCATACCATTTCACTTGATCACTCTTTCTCTATCACAACAGTAGCTTTGCATCTTGCCTCTCCAGTCCACACCCCTTTTCTTTCCTAGGTGCCACTCTGACTAGCCCCTCACTTTTTTAGTGTAAACAGTATTTAATTTTTTCCAATTACATGTAAAGATAGTTTTCAATATTCATTTTTGTAAGATTTGGAGTTCAAAATTTTTCTCCCTCCCTCCTCAAGACAGCAAGCAATCTTATATAGATTATTCACATGCAATCATGTTAAACATATTCCACATTAGTCACTGTTGTAAAAGAAGAAAAAGAACAAAAGGAAAAAGTCATGAAAAAAAAGAAAGTGAAAATAGTATGCTTCAATCTGCATTTAGACTCCATCAGTTCTTTCTGTGGATGTGACAAAGAGCATCTTCCATCATGAGTCTTTGGAATTGACTTGGATCATTTTATTGCTGAAAAGAGCTAAGGCAATCATAGTCGATCATCACACAATGTTGCTATTATTGTGTACAATGTTCTCTTGGTTTTGCTCACTTCACACAGCATCAGTTCATGTAAGTCTTTGCAGGTTTTTCTGAAATCCACCAGTTCATCATTTCTTACAGCACAATAGTATTCCATTACGTTGTTATACCACAACTCGTTCAGTCATTCCCCAATTGATAAGCATTCCCTCAATTTCAAATTCTTTGCCACCACAAAAAGAATTGCTATAAATATTTCTGTACAGGTAGGTCCTTTCCCCTTTTTTATAATCTCTTTGGGATATAGACCTACTAGTGGTATTGCTGAATCAAAGGGTATGCACAGCTTCATTGTCCTTTGGGCATAGTTCCAAATTGCTCTCCAGGATTAGCCCCCCCCCCCCACTTTTTTAAACCTTCCACTATGTAGTACATTCTTCAGCAATGCAAGTCTCACCTGATTAGGTCACCATGCTGTAGACTCAAACACAGGGCATTGTGCAGAGACCCTCTCACAAGGGGTAATGCTCTTGATCCCAATATAGGAAACGAAGTCTTCTGCAGTAGTGGTGTCAAACTCAAAAGAAATTGGGCCGCTAAACCATATATAAGGATTCCTGCAGCCTTGCATAGTGGCTTACAAAACCACATATTAACATATGTTCTATTGTATTTACATTTATTTTGTTAAATATTTACCATTTACATTTTAATTTAGTTCAGTTTCACTTGGGAGTGTTGCAGGCTGCAATGGCCTACTGGCAGCATGTTTGATACCTCTATTCTATAGTGCTGAATACTTATAATATATTATCAGCTCTCTCAGTGGTTTAGATGACTCTTCTCCTTACTCATTATCAATTAATCTGTAGTCATCATTAGCATATCATAGTAATTTTATATATCTTTCAAATGAACAGATATCACACATAAATTCTAATAGTGGGGTTGTTTCACCAAAAATAATTTCCAAGGGTTTTCTGATTAAGGCATAGGATGATTTCAGCAGTTTGCTAAGATGCACTTTGTGGACCTTCTATAACTTTACCCAGCATCTGCTGAAGGATATGGTGCTCTCCTCTCTACCCTTTTCCAAAACCAGCCTTTTCTTGTCCTGAAAGCTCAGCCCCTCCTGCTTCCCTTCTCTCTGTTTTCTCTCTTTTGCTGCATCTGCTCACAGTTGTATTTACCATTCGAATGACCTATCTAGTCAACTTAGTTGATAAGTCAGACCAATCAGTTATTTAACTGAAATTACTAATGATATCAGTTAAAATAATCATTCCAGGACTTCTCCTCCTTCTCCTCTTCTTGACTTCTCCCCTCTCTTCTTGTCCTCCTCTCATTTTTTCCATCTTGCCAGAAGTAAATCTACCTTACAAAATTTCATCATCGTTCTTTTTTTCTAAACCTTGGCACAGATGTCTTGCTCTCAGAATATCAATATTGCCAGTGAGGCTCTTTGTAAGGAAGAGGGAATCTTTTCTCTTTTATTCATTTTACTGTTGGGAAAACAGACTGAGAATGGTTTTAGTCACTTGCCTGAGGTCCACATCAAATCCAAGACTAGGGAAAAAATAGTATGATTGGATTTTGTGGCGGCAGGTTTTTTTCCCCGTTTTTATTTTACTTGTGATTTGTCCCTTCCAGCTTTAAAATTCTACAGCTCTGTGAAAAATAATCTGCCATCTGTGCCCGCTTGGCTGATGATGGCAATATCTGAAGGGCTTTTTCCCCCTTCTTATTGGGTGAATCTCAAGGTCTAACATTCCAGAATTCTTATTAAATTCCCCAGTGACAGCCTCATGTGAGCCACCCCTACCAAACTACCTGTTCTATTCTCTGTCTTACCCCATCATGACCACCCTTTACTATCATTGCTGCTATTATATCAACCACAAGGGATCTCTGCCACCTTAACCTTGGTCCCAATATCTTTTAGCATCATGGTACATTGGGGAAAGCATTGGATTTGAAGTACCTGGGTTCCAATCCCTTCTTGGTCACTTTCTACCTGTGTGAACTTGAATTCTTCACATCTCAGCCCCTCCCTATCTTTCCAAGTTTTCTTACACATTACAGTACCCCACTCACACCTACTGGCCAGCCATACTGGCTGACTTGCTCTACATGCCTCATCTCCTGTTTCTGGGCCTTCACATAGTTCCCCTCCATGCCTAGAATGCAGCCTCAGAAGAATACCTCTCTTCCTTCAGGCTACAATTCGAGCCCCAGTTTCTGCAAGAAACCTTTCCTGATCCTCTCAATGACTACTGACCTCCCCCCCTAACTACCTTGTATTCTCTTTATATTAATTCTATCCATGCTTATATATGTGTTTTTTCTTGTTGTTCATCTTTTGTTTTGAAGAGGACCAATGCCATCACGGGGTGATTTTTTGACTTGCCCATGAATTGGATTTAAGTGAGACAGAGCTGGGCAAAGTCATCAGCCTCACTCTCTCTTCCAGAGGCATTGAGCTCTAAGACAAAAGTCAAGATGACTGGCGATGGCCTAGGATATAGCTGATGACCTTGGCATCTTCAATGTCTGACCAGGCTCTAAGCACTCCACAGCAGCCTTCCTGGCCATTGGAATAAATTGTACCTAGTTTAGCCTGTCTGCTGCGATGGTTTTACTGAGGTATGGCTGCTGCATATGCTACAGCTTCCTGGAACCACAGGTGAGAGTTAGGTGAAGGTGAACACCAAAGGTAGATGAGCAGCCCTAAAAAAGGCTCAGCAGCCCTCACGTCAGAGGTACCAGTTCTCCCGGGATACCCTATACAATAATAATAATAGCTAACAGATATATATACATATATATATATATATATATATAGCTTCTACTATGTGCCAGGCACTATGCTAAGCACATTGCAATTTTTATCTCATTTGAGCTTCATAACAACCCTAAGAAATAGATGCTATTTATCCCCATTTTACAGATGAGAAACTGAGGCAAGCAAAGTTTAAGTGACTTCCTCAGGGTCTCACACCTAGTAAGTATAAGAGGCGGGATTTGAATTCAAACCTGACTCCAGACCCAGCACTCTATCCACTCACTGTGCCACCTAGCCACCCCATTCATCTCAAGTCGTCCTGATCTATATCATGCCACTGGACCCAGATGGCTCTGGAGGAGAAAGTAAGGCTGGCGACTTTGCACAGGCCTCCTTCGCTTAAATCCAGTTTACCTGCACATCACGGCATCACCTCTCTGATGCCGTGGTCCTCTTCTAGAACAAAGGACAACAACAACAACAATAACAGCTGCCCCATTAAAGTGTCTTCCAATCAGAATCTAACTTCCTTGTGAGTATTAATTATTTCATTCTTTTTTATTTGGATGCCCCGTACCTACCACATTGCCTGGCACATAATAAGCACTTGATAAACGCTTGTAAATTAATTGATTGTCCAAGGTTCCTGTGGTCTGAGGCGTTCCAAGTTCCAAATCACCAGGTGACCAAAACAAACAAACAATTTGAACATAGCTCTTTCACGAGTTGGGAAATACTTTGTTGGATCAACGTTCATGCCTCTGTTTAAGACTGCTCAGCATGTGCAGATGCTGAATGTTCAGAAAGAGCACTGAATTTGGAGTCAAAGGACTTGTGTCTGAATGCCAGATCTGCTTCTCTAACTGCCTACGTTAGGTTGGGGGCAGACAAATGACCTATTTGACCAGGATCATCCCCAATCCCAGCCTCGAACTCGAAATTCTATCAAGAATTGACTCTTCCTCATCTAAAGTTTGGGATAGCTTTCCCATATGGAGGATGGATATGATTCTATCCTCAGGCACTGATTCACTGAAGACCCCATAGTAAGTCTCTTTACTGATAAGAGCTGAATAGGACCTTAGAAGTCATAAATCCAGCTCCCTCGTTTTACATATGAGGAAACTGAGGCACAGAGAAGTGTAGTGACTTTCCTGTGGTCACAAAGCCAGTAAGTATCTACAGCAAATCCTATGCCTGATTCATGAGGAAGAAATCTGGCTTTGCCCCATGCCACAAAGAGAAGTATGTTAATGCAATAAATTAATGGGTTAATGAGTTAATGAAATGAGCTGGAAAAAAGAGAAACCCAACTCAATTTAGTCCAATATTTATGAAGTGCCTAATAGGTGCACGGCACAGTGCTAAGGGCCAGGGATACAAAGATGAAAAAGTAATATTGTTTCTGACCCCAAAGAGTTTATAATCTAGTGTTTGTTTGTGACATGTGCAAAGATGATTACATAGTACTTACATAGCACTTATATAGCTAGTACTTATATAGCACTTTAAGGTTCACAATATTTTCTCATTTGAGCCTCACAATAACCCCATGTAGGTAACATGTTATTGTTCAGTCATGCCTAATTCTTCATCACCATGTTTGGGGTTTTCTTGGCAGAGATACTAGAGTGGTTTGCTATTTCTTTCTCCAGCTCATTTTACAGAGGAGGAAGCTGAGGCAAACAGGGTTAGGTGACTTGCCCAGGGTCACACAGCTAGTAAGTGTCTGAGGCCAGATTTGAACTCAAGTCTTCCTGACTCCAGGTCTAGTATTCTATCCACCACACCACAACAATATCCCCATTTTACAGGTGAAGAACCTGAGGTAAACGGAAGTTAAGTTACTGGGTCAAGGTCACAGGGCTAGCAAGCTTTTAAGGCAACATTTGAACTCAAGTCTTCCTGACGTCAAATCCAAGATTCCATAGACTGCACCACCTAGCTGTCTCTGTAATTATAAAGCAATTATAATATGGAGGAGAGATTCAAGGTAAAATACTCTAGGAAAATTTAAAGATGTGAGAATATTTTCACTGCAAGCCTCAGGTTTCAGTGAGGAAGTGGCAAATGAGCTAAGCCAGACAGGGAACAATCCATAAATATTGTCATTATATCTGGTACCCAACTAAGAATGCCCCCTTTTTCCCCTTCTCTAAGAATTAGGATAGGGAGGGACTTTGTATGATTCATTTTACCCCTAGGAGGGACTGTCTCCTTACAACTAGGTCAAGCAATTCTATTGTCACTTGTCTGCCCCTAAGAAGAATGCTGGTTACTTTTGAATTCCTGGCCACCCATTTTAGGTGTGAGTCTGTACTGCTCAGACAGCTGTCTCTGTGGCTTTCAATTCATTCAGCAAACAGAGACAGCCTTTCAGAGCCAAGAGGGCTCGGGGGAAAGAGCAGCTGCAGTAGCAAATAGCAGAAGGGGAAGCAAGGGAGAAGAAAGCACGAAAAGTACTCTCTGCCTCTTGTGCCAGCTGTAAGAATCCTTTCATTGCTAAGGGGCTTCCACAGCATATGGGGAAGATAAGAGTAAAAGGGAAGGGTGTACCAGGCCTGGGGAACCTGAAGCTTCAAGTCTCCATGTGGCCCTCTAGGTCCTGAAGTCCAGCCCTTTAACTTCACAGAACAAATCCCCTTAATAAAAGGATTTATGCTGCAAGACTTGGACTCAGTCAAAAGGGCCATGCTAGAGGACCTAGAGGCCATAGGTTCTCCACCCAGAGGCAGTAATGGAATGAAGAGGGGCTTGGAGTCAGGAAGCCCTGGGCTCAAATTCTGCCTTAGGCACGTACTAGCAAGTTGACCTCGGACAGCAAATGTACCAGACAACTCTCCAAAATTATGTCAGTCAAACAACAAGTATCTATTAAGAGCTTACTATGTGTCGGGTACTATACTAAGGGCTTAGGATAGAAAGAAAAGCATCTGAAAATTAGAGATGAATTGCCAGTCTGGGAAGTTATCTCACTGGGGGGTCGCTACATCAATGAAACTACCAGCTCTTTTCCACCCCACCCTCCAAAAAATCTTTAGAGAGGAGATATTCACTCTGTCTCAACACTTGGAGATGACTCACAAATTATCACAAGAGATATGGGGAAAGATTAATGTCAGACTCCTTATGCCATTTGCTAAGTGATATAAAAGGGGACAGCTAGGTGGTACAGTGCAAGGAGTGCCGGGCCTGCAGTCAGAAAGACTCCTCTTCCTGAGTTCAAATCTAGTTCCAAACACTTACTAGCTGTGTGACCCTGGGCAAGTCACTTGACCCAGTGTGCCTCAGTTCCTTATCTATAAAATGAGCTGGAGAAGGAAATGGCAAACCACTCTAGTATCTTTGCCAAGAAAACCGCAAATGGGATCATGAAGAGTTGGGTACAACTAAACATAAATAACAGCAAAGTGAGATAAAGCCTGGCCAAAGGTCCTAAGAGTCTTAACAAAAAAAATAACAATTTACCATTATGGATATAGATATAGATGATATAGATATGATTATATAGAGAAATATAGATGTAAATATAAACATTGTCTATAGATATAGGCATACACAAACACAGACATAGATAAATGAGGGACAACTGGGCCTGTAATTTCATTAGTATAGGAAATTCCCTCTACCAATTCATATCAGAACCTGCTCTGCAACCTACAGTCTTAGAAAGCTGCCTGGAACACTGAAAGATTAGCCAGGATCACACAGACAAGCTGTGCCACCATTTTGACATCATAATTCCTTACCACAAAGGCAAACACTCAACCCCCTTTGGGAATCTCCCTGGCTACCTTCACTTCCCCAATCTAAAGCTATGCCTGTTTGTCTGGGTGACATAGGTACCGGACTACAGACAAGATGAAACTGCCCCAACCCCCGCCCCATCCTCTCTCCTATCCCTCCTATTACCTCTTTCATTCCTTCTCCTCTATTTTCCCTTCCCTTCCTTTTCCCTCCCTGCCCCCTCTCATTTCTTCTATCCTTTCTCTACTCTTGTCCCTATTTCTCCTCTTCCTTTCTCTTCTCCTTATCATCTACAAGGAGTAAGGAGAATGATAATGGGCATGAGAGGACCCAGACCAATCCACATATTTAATTCTCACCACCCAGACCATTGTTTTTTTTCTCTCAAATAGAGTTACAAGTACCCAGAGAAGACTAGTCCTGTAGGAAATGCCTTAGTGTATACCTCTCCTATCACCAACCCCATTAGGACACTAGCACACATCTCCTGCCAACACTTAGTTCCCTTTTTTCTGAGGTGGAGAGTCATGCTGGTTAATTAGGACCTTCATGAAAGGGTCAATATAACCCTCTTGTCATCCAAAGAACCAGTTGATTTATGTGTTAAATTACTCTGATTCCCTTCCTCCCTACACTAATATCACTGAGATCAGGCTAATAATATCTACCAGAGTAGATTAGTTTTCCCTAAAAGCTAATAAGCTGTCCCTCAGACTTGAGTAGCCCATATTTCCCTTGACAGCTTCCTGGTAGGCTGTGTTGACAGTGCTCTCTGGTCATCTAAAGCTATAAAAAGTCCCATTCTCATGGAATCTGGGGGCCTTGTGACTCGGTGGATATTTGAAGACCACACAAATCTCCACATGCTTGCTCTGCTGACCAGACTCGTATATGGACACCAGGGAGACTGCAGTGAAGCTAAGTGTTCCATAAGCTTGCTATGTCATAGATAAGTAAACCTCTTTTTGTTAACTGTTTAGAGATTCAGGAGTGCCTCATTTCATCCCAACATCAAATCTAAACCAACGGGGTGACAGTATCAGGCCCACCCCCAGCAGCTATCCCACTCTTACCCTGGTAGCACTGTATAATCATGTCCCACAAGAGTCATCAGTTATCCCAGCCTTAATCCTCTCTAGCCCGGAAATTTGAAGGGCCATCCTATCACACATCCTCTACCAATGTTAAGGATTCTTTCTAAATGGATATTTTCCTAACCCTTTCCCACTGTAGCCCTTCCCTTTCATCTCTTGTTCTTCCAAGAGAAAAAATGTTTTTGCCCAAAAGTTCCTAGCTAAGGAAGAAAATAATTGTAAAAACTTCTGCTCTGTTTTGAGTGCAAGGAGGAAATATGAACAAGTCATGTAGATGATCTCTCCCTGCAATTTGGGGAATGGGCTAGCCCTGGCTTGGCTGTAGGTTTTATGGTCAGACCCCATGTTGTTTCTGCAGTTGTTCTAAAAACTCCAAGTCCCTAGGAGGTCAAATTTCAAGGCTGTGGTTATTGGCATTATGAATTGAAAAGGCAGGAAATGCCCTGCATAGCTAACCTCCCTTTCTGATTCCTGCTGGGACCTAGAGCCTGAGGCTTCTTGCTAACTCCCTTCTCTCCCTACATCACCCTCCCTCTGGCCCAAAGCATGTCTGACTAACCATTTAATGGAAGCAAAAAAAATATCTTATGAAGAACCATTTCTGTCCCACAGCTTCTCATTTTCTATGGAACCGGTTATATGTTTTATTCTGAAGAGTATGATTTCTGAGAATCACAAAATGTCACAGCATCTTTTCTAAGGGACCTTTGAAATTATCTAATCTGCTCCTCTCAAGAAGATGATTAGATGTAATTAAAGGAACCTTCAACTTCTGTTTACTTCCTAATGGCTCTCCACCATATTTTTTCCCCCTATCAGCAGTTTCATTTCCATAGGATGCACTTTTCGGGGAAGGGAGGAAGGGTGACGGTTTGGGAAATTGATGAAGAGAGAGGAGACAGACTTGGAATTTCAATAGTGTAGGGAAGTGATGTCAAACTCAAATAGAAACCAGGTTGCTAATCCATATATGAGGATCCCTATAGAAGCTAGACATTTGATACCTCTGGTGTAGAGAACTCCCTCTAACGATATGGATCTATAGCTTCATCTGCAACTTACAGCTAGGTAGCATAGCGAATAGAGCACTGGGCTTGGAATTAGAAGGATTTATCTTCATGAATTCAAATCTGGCCTCAGACACTTACTAGCTGTGTGACCCTAGGCAAGTCACTTAACCCCATTTGCCTCAGTTTCATCATCTGTAAAGTGAGTTGGAGAAAGAAATGGCAAACCACTTTAGTATCTTTGCCAAGAAAACCCTAAATGGGGTCACAGAGAGTGGGACACAACCAAAAAATGACTGAATGGTCTTAGAGAGTTGCGTAGGACACTGAGAGTTTAAGTGGCCTGACAAGAGTCACACAGCCAAGATGTATCAGAAGTGGTAGGAAATGGAACTCAAGTCTTTCTGATGCAATCTCGCTTTCTATCCACTACACCAAACTTATTGAAGTACCTTCTTATCTCAGGCCTAAGGACTAATGAAATTAGAGGGACCGGGGCGGGGGGGGGGGGGGAAGAGTTGGAGGAGTATCTTGTAAGATATTTTAAAGCTGTCAATCAGATGTTATTTAAATATCTCAAAGAGAGAAAATCGGCCAACCAGCAAGCAGGGTGATTTTTTTTATAGTTTCATTGAATGTACATGGAAAGAAGCCTTGTTTTCATTTTAAAGCATCGTAAGTTGAAGACACACAGATGGCAGAATGACACATTGTGCTGGTTGTAACTGTTCCTCACAATCATCATTAAACCTGTTTTACATAGGGAAATGAGGTACACAGAGAGAGATAACATGGCAATCCATCTGACATTTTGGCCTCATGGTTCCTCATCCTGTTCTAGTCCACTGGCTTTCAGCAGAATGATACAGAGGGGAGAGCATGGGCTCTTGAGAGAGCCGATTTCAAATCCTGCCTGTGATGGGTATTACTTTCACAACCTTGGGCTTAAATTTTAGTCGGGGGAAGGGAGGGGGGGAAAGGAGAACAAAAGAGAGGAAGAAAAAGAAAAGAGAGAATGAGAGAGAGGATAAGAGAGAGAATGAGAGAAAGAGGAAAGGAAAAAGAGAGGAGAGAGAATAAGGGAAAGAGGAGAGAAAAGATAGGAGAGGGGGGAGAGAGGAAAGGAGAAAGAAGAAGAAGAAGAAGAAGAAGAAGAAGAAGAAGAAGAAGAAGAAGAAGAAGAAGAAGAAGAAGAAGAAGAAGAAGAAAGAGGAGGAAGAGGAAAGGGAGGAAAGAAAGAAAGAAAGAAAGAAAGAAAGAAAGAAAGAAAGAAAGAAAGAAAGAAAGAAAGAAAGAAAGAAAGAAAGGAAGGAAGGAAGGAAGGAAGGAAGGAAGGAGGGAGGGAGGGAAGGAAGGAAGGAAGAAAGAAAGGAAGGAAAGAAAGAAGGAGGGAAGGAAGGAAGGAAGGAAGAAAGAAAGAAAGAAAGAAAGAAAGAAAGAAAGAAAGAAAGAAAGAAAGAAAGAAAGAAAGAGAGAGAGAGGAGAGAGAACAGAGAGGAAAGAGGAAGAGAGATTGAGAGAGAGAGAAATGGATTTGACAGTCTTTGAGGTCCCTCCCAGCTCTATATTTATGATTCTATAACCTGAAAGTCATTGAAACTTTCTGGACCTCAGTTTCCCCAAACTATAAAAATAAGAGGTTTGAACCAGATCCGGCTTGCACAACATATGGCTCGCCAGCCACTGGAGGCCCACCAAAGGATTTCAGGTGGCCTTCGAAAATTGTAGGGTAGCCACTGCACACTCTCCTGTTTCTCACGTGGCCCGAGACAACCAACCATCATCAGTCTGTCTCTGGTCCAACCTATCTGCAACCAGAAGAAGTTTAGCCTATTTTAATTTTGGCCCCAACCTACTGCCAAGTTGTGCAGGTCTGAACTAGATGATCTCTGAAATCTAACCCCTTTCAGCTCTAGAGCTATGTCCTAGGAAGTCTCCCCTCTCTTTAACTTCCCACCTACACAACCACACCCATCATTAGGGATGTTTTGGACTGACTTAGAGCCCATTGTTAAATTTTCAGTGTGAAAATTTACACCTCAGAAATTAGCAAATGTTACAAACCAGGGCTTAATTTATTGTTTTGTTGATTGTTTAGTCTTAAGAAAGCTATGGAGAAAGTGTTAATAATGCAGATTAAACTTAAAAATGCTACAGGCACCAGAGAGCCACTGAAGAATTTTGAGGAATGGAGCTATACGGTCAGCACTTTTGATGCTTTAAGAAGATTATTTTGACAGCTCTGTGGAGGATGGATTGCAACAAGGAGAGAGACTGGAAGAAGGGGGACCAATTAGGAGGTAGGAGAGAAAGGGGAATAGACATAAGAAATGGAGCAATGGGTTATAGTTGGCAAAAGCTGGCAGTTGGTTGGATATGGTAGGTAAGAGGAAGAAGTCAAAAATGACTCTGAGGTGAAAACTTTGGGTGATTCAGAGCATGGTACTACTCTCAACAGAAATGGTCTGAAAGAATTTAGAGGGTAGTCTGGAAGAATTCAATGGATTTAGGAGGAAAATGTTGATGTTTTGGAGAGGAAATAATCAGTACTGTTTTGGCTATGTTGAATTTAAGATGCCAGGGGGCATCTAGGTAAAGATTTCCAGTAGGCAATTGGTGGTACAGAACTGGAGTTCATGACAGAAATTAGTGCTAGATTCCAGATTTGGCAGTTCTTTTCCTAGGAATAATTTAATCCATGAAAGCTAATGAGAACTCCAAAGAAGAGAGAGTATAGTAGAAGGTCCAGTATGACCCTTGGAGGATCCCCATACTTTGTGTGGGGTTGAATGACGGTCAGACTGGAAAGAACTAAAGATTCGTGTCATGAGAGATAAGTGAGGAGAGGGTGTCCAAAAGTGTCTAGAAGTGTCCAAATCTGTAGAGAAATCGAGCAAGATGAGAACTGGAGAAAAGACCATCAGATTTAGCAGTTAAGACATCATTGCTAACATTGCAGTGAGTAGTTTTCAGTAGAGTCATACAGTCAAAAACCTGATTCCAAATCTATTATGGGGACTGGCAGCAACCAGAGTAGCCTACTCCCTATGACTCAGACACATTTTGGGTGGGGAGAGGATCATGGTGGCACTGGGTCTTTGCTTCCCATCTTCTATTATATTGCAGACTCCTCACACTCCGTTGATCTTTTCACTTCAGACTGTTTCAATTCAAAGATTTGAAAAGATCTTCTCAAATGTTATTTTCTACTTTACTGCTTCCTTACCATCTCATAAAAAGTAGCTTTCCTTTCCAAGGCTAAAACCTTTACCTGCTTTGAATTTCATCCCCTTCTCTGTGAAAAACCATTTGTATCACCGCCCCTCTCTCTCTGTCTCTCTATTCCTCCCTCTCCTTCCCCCTACTCTCTCCCTCCCTCCCTTCCTTCCTCCCTCTCCCCACCTCTCTCTGCCTGTCTCTCTTGATGTTGAATTTCCAGTCTTTCATTTTCCCCTGGCTCCTTCCCCTTTACCTCCTGATGTTCACAGTTCTCACCTATCTTGAAGAAATATGTTTTTGCCTTGTTAACCCTTTAGCTATTATCCTATGTCTTTCTTCCCTTTCACTGCCAAACTTCTCAGTCTATATCTGTTGTCTATACTGTCCCCTTCTCCCCCTAAAATCTAGCTTCTATCTCCACCATTCTATGAAAACTGTTCTCTTAAAAGTCACCAAGTGCCTACTAACTGTCAAACTTCTTTGACTTCTTTGCAGCATTCAATAGTATTGCTCATCCCCTCTGTCAGTCAACAAACACTGTTTGAGGCTTATTTTGTGCCAGGAACTTTGCTAAGCACTAGGGATTCAAGGAAAGACAAAAACAATGCCTGCCTTCAAGTAATGTACATTTTAACGGGGTAAGACAACTGATAACTAACAAGGTATGCACAGAGAAGATGGAAGGGAATCTGAGAGGGGAAGGTACCAGCAGCTAGGAAGACCAGGAAACACTGCCTGAAGAAGGTGAAAAAATTACATTCTCTCCTTCTTTGACTTTCTTAATAGTATAATTTGCCTCATTCTCCTGCTAAGTCTAATATCAGGAGTTCTTAACCTGGAGTTCACAGACCTCTAAGGGGTTCATGGGTAAATTTCAAAGGGTCCATGAACTTAGATGGGGAAAAAAAAACACATCTTTATTTTTTTTAATCAATTTATTGATTTTTAGTTTCCACATTCACTCCCACAAGATTTTAAGTTCTAAATTTTCTCCCCATCTCGTCCCTCCCCCCACCCCAAGATGGCACGCATTCTGAATACCCCTTCTCCTAATCTTCCCTCCCTTCTATCTCTCCCCCCCTTCTCTTATCTCCTTCCCTTTCAATTTTCCTGTAGGGCAAGACAACACATCTTTATTTTTATAACCTCTACCTGAAACTTAGCATTTCCTTTGATTATGAATGTAGATAACAAACATTACTCTGAGATGGGATCCATTGACTTCACCAAATCAATCCATGGATCTAAAAGGATCTATGAGTCAAAAAAGATTTAGAGCCCCTACCCTAAATGTTTAACCTTCTGCTCTTCCTTCTTTACATTCTCTCCCTGGGAAATCACTTCTTTTCTATTGGGTCCAATGACTAGTTTTCTACAGCAGATTTTTATGGCTCTTCCTGAATTCTAATCCTATTTGAGAGGCAGTGTGGTATAATGAATAAAGCACTGGACTAGAATCAGGAAGACCTGGGTTCAGACTTTACCTCAGACACTTGGCAAGCCATTTAATTTCTATGGGCCTCAGTTTCCTCATCCATAAAATGAAGGGATTGGATTAGATATCCTCTCAGGCGCCTTCCTGCTGTAATTCTTTGACCTTATAATCTCCAGTCTCCTATGGACATTTCTATTTGTGAAAGCCTCACCACCTTAAACTAAGTATTCTTAAAAACCAATCTCATCATCTTCTCCATTTCTGTCAGCGAAGACAGCTTTCAAATCAATCAACAACTATTGACTGAGTACTTTCTAAGTGCAATCAATCAATCAACAAGCATTTATTACATGTGGGGTTGTTGTTTGCCCTTTGTTCTCAAAGAGGACTGTGACATCACCTGGTGATGTCTTGACCCATGCATGGATTGGATTTAAGTGAGGCAGAGCTGCACAAAGTCGTCAGCCTCACTCTCCCATTCCAGAGTCATCGGAGTCCAGTGGCAGGACACAAGTCAGGACGACTGGCCTGTGGGATATGATGCAAGCTGTTGGTCACCTCAGGTTGAAATTTCAGAGCGTTATCAAGCTCCTCCCTTTCCCTCAGGCCCAACAGACAATGAGTCACCCAGTCCTGTCCACAGTCTCAGCCTAAGTAGTTTCCTTGTCTCAGTTCTTATCCCCTACAATCTTCTCTGCACCACACTGTCATATTAGTCTCCTTCAAACACTACTTTCTAAATGTTCTAAAACATCAAATAGGACAGCAAGGTGGCCCAGTGGATAGAGCACCGGGCCTGGAATCAGGAAGACTCACCTTTCTGAGTTCAAATCTGGCGTCAGATACTTCCTAGCTATGTGACCCTGGACCAGCCACTTAACCCTGTTTGCCTCAGTTTCCTCATCTGTAAAATGAGCTGGAGAAAAAAATAGCAAACTATTCCAGTATCTTTGCCAAGAAAACCTCAAACAAGGTCATGAAGAGTAGGATACAACTGAAATGACTGAACAACAAAATGTCAGATGGCTCATTGTTTCCAAGATAAAGTCAAAGTTCCAGCCTGAAATTTATTTATCTGACAATTTGTTGATACTTATCATAAAGGGCAGCTAGGAGGCAAAGTGGACAAAATGCTGGGCCTAGAGTCAGAAAGACCTGAGTTCAAATCCAACCTCACTAACTTACTAGCTGTGTGACCCTGGCCACATCATTTAACCTCTGTTTGCCTTAGCTTCCTTAGCTGTAAAATGCGGATAATAATAATAGCTCCTACCTGCCAGGGTTGTTATGAGGATCAAGTGCCTGGCACATGGTAAACACTATATAAATGTTAGCTATTAAAATATGTTGCCTTTTTTAAAGGAAAAAAGCACAGGGTCATATATTGAGAACCCTGGGTTTTTAGTGCTGCCTTTCATTAGTTGTATGACCATAGACAACCTCTCTGAACCTCAGATTCATTATCAGTAAATGAAGAGATTAAACTAAGTGTTATCTAAGGTTTCTCAAAAAAAAATACACATTTATAATTCTAAGCATAGGGACTGGACTTGTGAGTTCCTTGGGGTGGAGTGTGGCGGCTCCTTGGTAATGAACTCGTTTAGCCTAAGCAAGTTGGAAGCTTCTCTATAAGTTATAGTTTTAGAGAGCTGCCTTCATTAGAGTGTAGGTTCCTTGAGGGCAGGGACTGTTTTTGCCTTGATTGGCAACACCATTGCACAGCACTGTGTCTGGCACAATGGAAGCCCTCAATCATTTCTTGTTGATTGTCTAATAGAACACTGAAAGGTTAGGTGACTTGCCCTTATTCAGGATCACACGGTCCAGAAGTGCTAAAAGAGAAAGAGACTTAAATCCAAGAGACTTCCTGACTCTAAGGCCAGGTCTCTATCTACTAGGCCATGCTTCATCTCATTAGAATTCTAAATCTATAATTAACTTCCTATATGCATATGTCTTATCCTTCCCCCAAAATGTTCACCTTACATACAGTATGTTATCAATAAACAATATCTTATATATGAAACTAATTTTATATACTTGTGAGATGGGATAGGATGGGATGAGATGGGATGGCATGGGATAGAACTGATAAAGGCAACTAGGCTTTCTAGAAGAGATAGGAAGAACAACCAGGTGGTTGCATGAAAAGGAGCATGGATTTCCTTCCTGCTGAAGTACAACACATGCTTTGACCCTAACCAGTAATATGGAAAAAATAAAGATAGAGACTATACCTGTCATTTTATTAGTATAGGAAACTCCCAAATGAAGATATCTCATCACCTTCTCTGCAATTTATGTTAAGAGTTGCCTAGGACACTGAGAGGTCAAGGGACTTGCCCAGAGTCACACAGTCATAGGAATCAGAGACATGACTCAAAACTAGGTCCTTCTAGCTCCAAGTCCAACCTCTCTCCTCTACGCCATAATACCTCTGGAAAGACAGAAGCAGAAGGAAATTTTAACTATTTTAAATCCATGAAACATGATTTGAAAGTAATACCTGTAATCTTAGTGGACAAGGCTTAAAAATTCTAGATAAGTCAGGGGGAAATGGAATTAATCTAACTGCTGGGCATTATATAGGCAAAGTGTCTACATGTCTATCTGCCTAGATTTCATTCAGCTATTTTGTTTAAACTCCATCAAACAGCCCTCTAGCTGAATTTTCACCTCACTTGTCTAGATCACTTGGCACCAGGGAAGCTCAACCACAGATCTATGCCTACTTAGCCAGATTGCTTCTGTGCCAACATCAATTGACCCACTGGACTCATTTTACTTAATTGACCAATGGATTTAGTCCAACAAGTGGTTTGACAGTTTCTTTAACTGGCCCAATGGGTGTATCTGGCTGAGTTGACTACATCAACTGAATGTTTTGGCCTCATGTAGGCTCAGACTCAGTTTTCTGAGCCACCTGGAAATGGCTTTTACCTAGAAAGAAGGACAGTCTGTCTCCACAAGGACTTCTCTGTTGTAGGAGAACTGGTTAGGGCACATGGCCACATTTGGACGTGGCAGAGACATGCCCGCCATAGCAACATTTGTGTTGGCAATACTTGGAGCTGAAATGACTTACCCACCTATGCTTTAGAGGCTGGGACTTCATTATTACTGCAGTGTTTCAGTTGTGGTACCAAATGACCTCACTGACAGCCTAAAAATAGAATCACAGATCGAGGTGTTGGCTGTGATGGCAAAGGGAAGACCAGAAAAGACTTCAGAGCTCTCAGAATCCCTGTGACAGCAGAGCTGAGGTGCTGGGCTAGGGGTTGGTGGGTGGATATGAGGGCCAGGCTGTTTCAAATATGCACAAGGACTGGACTGTTAGAAACCCAGGTATCTCTCCTCCTCATCCCTAATCTAAAATAGAGATGTGTGATCCAATGATTCCCCCCTAATCTGGGAAGCAATGTAATTATATTCAATTCAATTCAATGTCTAATATGCAGCAAATACAGTACTGTAAAGGATACAAAGATACCCTGATCACAATCAGTTTACGGTCTCCTGGAGGAGACATGTACACAAATAATAGTAATGTAAATTAGGACATAAGAGCTAGAAGATAAAAATAACAGAATATTAGGAATAATTGATTGATTTAGAGGAAGAAGAGATTACTTGTGTCAAAGAAGATCAGGAAATCTCCTTGAGAGCAAGAACTATCTCACTTTTGTAGTTGTAGCTCCCAGTACCTGGCATATAATTAGTTTTTAATAAGTACCTTCTCATTCATTTATTCAGGAAACAGAAAACTTTGGGTATTGTTACTCTCACAGTCTTACGTCATAATGGTAATTATTTAACCTCTCTCAGCCTCAGTTTCTCTGCTTACAGATCAAAAGTGTTAGCTTCTGAAGGGGCCAACCTTAATGTTAGGTGTGATATATTGGCAATTGCCTTTATAATGTGGCTTGAGGGATGGCTAAAACACCACCACCCAAAAATATCTTCCCCTTTCCAATTTCCCCACTTCATCTTAAATTTTACCATTAGAGATTCATTCTTTGCTTAACTTGATGCTTTTTTAAAAATGTAAATAACCAGTAGAAGGAATAATAAGCTTTTACTAATAATTCACACTTTATATTCTCTTTTTTTTTTCTTTTTGGTAAGTTAATCCAGGTTAAATGACTTGCCCAGGGTCACACAGCGAGTAAATGTCAAATGTCTGAGGCTGGATTTGAACTCAGGTCCTCCTGACTCCAAACCACAGCGCGATCCACTGCACCACCTACATGCCCCTTCACACTTTATATTAAATGAGCTTTTCTGATACTTCCTCATGACAGCAATCAGTGAAAAATAATTACGGAAATGGGACTTTAATGGGAGAGGGAGGTAGGCAAAAAATTTTGGAGTACAGGAAATTTTCTAGAGAAGGCAGATATTATCAAGAAGTGGGTTTTCAGGGGACCAGCTTTAGGAAACAGTTAATGATGGTTTTTAACTAATTCATCAACTGTTTGTATGTGTGACCTGGAAGTCCATCTCAATAAATCAATTGCTCTGCCCCCGTAAGTAGTAATCTCCAATCTGCCTTAATCAGATAAGAACACTTCTGAATTGAACCGACCATAGGCTTTAGAGTACATTGGGGAAATACTCTGATCAGTTTTGATGTCTTTGAGAGCTATTTGCATGAATGGGAGTCACGTTGCATAGAAAGTATGTTCAGATTGGTTGAGGAAACTTGGTCATGCCCTGTGGACCATCTATAAAATTTTTAAAAAGATTAAAAAACACAGAGTATTAGCCCATTTGGCAACTAAAGTGGCAGAAGCCTCCTTGACAAGCCCCTGAGAAGGGATTGCTTGGAGCTGGGAGAGAAGAGCCCCAGCTTCAGGTTCAGTCTCAGTTTCCTGCCCTACCCCTCCTGCTTTGGTCAGAGGGAGAGCTTGTGAACTTAGAGTGTCAGAGGACCCAGGTTTTCCATCAGCATCCTTGCAGTACCCCTGGAACAGTAGTAACCAGAAGCAGTGCCTGCATTGAGAGCCAAGGACTGACTAGACACAAAAAGGAAAAGAAGCTCCAAGTTGCATCTAAAAGACTAACAGAGAACTAAAACATACCATGGGGGAACTTCTTGGGATGGGTGGGAGACTTCACATGTAGCCCACAAAAAGGAAAAAAGGACTTCCAGCAGCCAGGAGTTGAGTTGCCCCTCCGCTAGATGCGCTCTCCAGACTCTCTGTATATATTGGGGGGAGAGGGTGTCACAAACTCAGGAGGAGTGAAGCTGGAGGGAGGAGGGGGGAGTGTATCGACTGTTTTCACTTGAAGCAAATATTCAGCGGATTATGAACATTGTTTCTGTAGTTATATCTTTCATAATCTTGTTTATGTAATGGAGGTCTAGAGGGTGCACAGACCCCATCAATTTGATTGGTTGATACGTCTCCCCACAGAGAAGCTGACTTCTGGGAAAACAATGATGACATGTAAGGGAATGACATGATCTACAAAGAAACTGTTTACCATGTGTAGACATTCCTTAACTAGAATGCTCAGTTAGCCATGGGGTAGAAAGGAGGCTCTTGGATTGGACTTATCAGCATCAACCACAGCCTCTTGCTTTCATTCACATCTGGAGGAGCTCAGTGAATTTTTCACTCATCATATCTAGTGATTGATCATGCAGTAAAAGGGAAAGCTTTAGATCCTTCTCTCCTCTGAGGCCATATGGCCTCAGTCCTTGGTTTTTCTGTTTCTTCTTTTCTACTCTAGGATAAAGATAAGGCAGCAAGGTGGCACAGTGGATAAAATGCTGGGCCTGGAGTCAGGAAAAATTGAGTTCAAATTCAACCTCACTCATTTACTGGCTAGGTGACCCTGGGAAAATCACTTACCCTCTTTTTGCCTAAGTTCATCGGTAAAATGGAGGTCATAATAGCACCTACCTCCCAGGGCTGTTGTGAAGATCAAATGAGATATTTGTAAAGCACTTAGGACAGTGCCTAGCACATAGTAGGAGTTATATAAATGTTAGCTATTATTATCATTATTATTATTAGAGAGACTGGAAGTTTATGACTTTGTCAGTTCAAAAGGTTATCCTGAGAGTACTATAGCACCCCGTCACTCGAGACCCTGGTTTCCAGGCCATGTTACAACCAACCCAGCATCAATGCCCAGAGGAACAAAAAGTGACCTTCTAGACCCAGGCCACTGGCACCTAAATTGAGGATTCATACAGCAGTGATGTGCCTTTGGAAATGAACTTGGTGGGACCAATGCTGTGTGGAAACTCAGCTTGGTCTTAAGCTTTCTCCCCAGAAACTAAGACAGTATAGAGGAAAGCATGTTGCTGAGGTGTGGAGAGAAAACGTCTATTTCTTCAATGTATGTTTGTAAAATCTAATTGATGTTAAGTGGTTAAATAAAGTGAGATGCTAGTCACAGGTCCCTAAAAGAGAGAGCTAGGGGCTCTCATCTAGTCAACAGCATTAGGAAGCAACACTCCAACCACTTAGGGTACCCTAGAACCTTGAGGCCTGGGAAGGAGATGTAGCCTGCCTGGTTCTGGGAAAGCCAGGGAACCCTCATCACATTCACCTTTAATCCATGAACAGAAGACACTGTGACAGAGAAGAGCTAGATTTGTTCTACTAAATCAAATCCTTCTTAAGATCAAGAAACAGTAAGGCCAGTAGCATCTTCCATTCTCTACACCCCCATCTGTCAAATGTATGACCACAAAATGTGGTCTGATGTATAAAAGCATCTGTGGAAGCCAACTTGTTCCTTTTTCATGTCTTCATCAAGGCTGACCTTAATATGTGCAATAAACCATTTTCGTAGACCTGTTTTGATACGTGAAGAGAGCAGCCACGTATGTTCATAGTGGCTGGTGGGTGTCTTCTATTTTGGGTTTTTTTTAATAACGCTATCTGGAATCTTTGCCATACTTCTGGAATCTTGCTTCCTTTGCTTGCTACCTCTTTTAAAAATGCCTTTAAATTTTTGTCACCTCAACCATGGATTTTTTTTTCTAGATTTGATCAGGTTCAGTCACTTTTCATGATATCCAACAAATCTGAGAGATTCTAATCAATTCGTGGACTCTTACTATGTTGCAAAAGGGCATTAATGTGCTTTTCGTTCCCACTCTCTACCCCTATACTCAGGACTGTAGTGAGAAGCAAGAGGAGATGTATGATGCCAGAATTTCCCATGACTTACGTTACCCACCTTTGGAAACTATGGCAATATACTGCATATAGCATATCATAGCAGTAGGAGAAAATGACTCCTTAGCTCATCATAAATTAGCTGCAGACACAGAAATAGTTAAGTAAATGACAAATGGTAGATTAGAGACTTAGACCAGATGTCTGACCAGATGAAAAAAATTACAGAAGTTGGGTCCTGACTGTCGGGATGGAAACTGGAGTAAGTCATCCATATTCCTCACTCCCTGCATCTCTATCTGCACCAGCTCTCTTATTTCCTGTAAGATCTATTAGGTAAAGGACTGAAAAAGACTGAGCTCCATAAGCCCTTATTCAATCAATCATTGTGTTTTAATTGAGCACCAAGCACATGCCTGACGCTGGTTAGGAGGCGAGCTTTGATGAGTTTATAGTCCAGTCAGGGAGACCAGCCTAAAACATAGCTAATATTATAAAATAATAATAATAATATGATTGTAATATAGCACAATAATGTTATAAAATAAATAGCTGTCACCAGACAGCTAGGTGGTACAGTGGCTAGAATGCCAGACCAGGAGTCAAAAACATGAGTTAAATCCAACTTGAGACCCTTATCAATTATGTGACCCTGGTCATGTACCCTCTCTGTACCTCAGTTCCCTCACCTATAAAATGGGGATAATAATAGCAACTCTCTCCCATGGTTGTTATGAGGATCAAATGAAATAATATTTGTAAAGTGTTTTGTAAAGTGTCAAATATAAATATTTGTGAAGTATCAAACACAATTTTATAGGCATAAATACATAAATGCTAGCCATATATTAACACAAGTAAAAGAGAAAAAATTAAAGGACAAATTCAGAGACAGGAAAAAAAATGTTCTATCCTCTGTAGCAGTACATAAAAATAAAATTTTAAATAAAAATAAACATTAATCAAATCATTTTAAATCCAATAAAATTGTTAAATCCCAATCATTTAGATGGATAGAAAAGACAGTCATACAATGATAGCCCAAGTGGACTAGAGAAGGGCAGAAAGCACTGACCAGAAGTTCCAGTTTTAGGCACTCCCTGATCTAGGCTATTTCTTAGTAGGGACATGCTGGAGCCAGCTCCTATGGCTCTCCAGAGAGCTGATTATCAAAATTTCAGTGTGAACATTTATACTGCAAAAACTGGCAAATTCTATAAATCAGGGCTTGATTTATTTTGCTGACAGTCCAAACTGAAGTGAAGTGAATAATCATTTAGCTCTTTATAAATATCATCTTATTTAATCTTCTCAATAACCTTGCAAGGGAGATGCTGCTACTATCCCAGTTTTACAGTTGAGTAAACTGAGGCAAATAGAGGTTATGTAACTTGCCCAAGATCACCCAACTAGCATCTGAGGCTGGATTTGAACACAGCTCTTCCCAACTCCAAGCCTAGTGCTGTAGAGCACACTGTACTCCCTACTCAAGAAAGTGATGGAGAAAATGTAAAAAGTACATATCAAACCAAAGTGGGCTCTGCATACATTTTTTTTTCAGCACACCACTGCATTAGGTTACTTGTTCAACATTTGTTATCTTCACTTCTCATAAGATCATAGATTTAGGCCTTAGAAGTCCTAGAGGTCAACTCATCTCCCCCATTTTACACATAAGGAAGCTAAGGCCAAGAGGTTTGCCAAGGCTGGAGTAGCTAATAAGTGTCTGAGGCGGGATTTGAACTCAAGTCTTTCTGACTCCAAGTCTAGTACCCTATCCACAATACCATGATGCCTCTCATCAGAGCTTCTCTTTCATTGAAGCCTGATGACAAAAATTAGGAACTTTCCTCCCTTTCATACTCTAGCAAATAGCTCTCAGGCTTGGCCCCAGGCAAAGAAATTCCTAGTTCTGTCCCTAGAGAAAAACATCAAATTGATATCCTGCCTCAGGCGACGAAATGCTTTTGCTGTCCTGAGGTCCCCAAGGCTATGATACTTCCATGCTAGACTAGGCATCCTTGTTCATCTTCTCTCCATTTCCTGCTACTGTGTCCCAGGAACCATGGAGAACTGAGTCAACCTTTCACCAGGCTCCCTAAAGAAGTTCCCTGTGTCTGTTTGCTAAAGAAAAGTTCCAGTGGGTCCATCCAACACATGGAACTTAAGTACAGAAATTATATTTATCCACCCTTCTGCCAAGGAAATCACATGCCCCATGAGTCACTCCAGATGTGCTCAAAAACAGAGTCTGTCTGTGAAAGCGGAGTCCCCCAATTCCAGAGAGAGCTGGATTAAGAGGTGCTGACTTCTGTCCCACCCAGGAGGGCAGGCAGGCCCTTCCTTCCAAAGAAAGGGGAAGGCGTTTCTCCATTTCTGAGAGGGGAAGGGCAATAAGAAAGATACACACTTCCTAGTCGAATTATATGCTGCAACACCCACAGATATTGGGGTTCTGTGTGGCTTTAAAGGTGTTTTTCGCTTCTTGAAGTAAAAGATGTGTTGGAAGACATTAATGCTTCTCCTGCTGTATTACAATGCTCAAGCTTCCCTGGCCCGCAGATGGAGCAGAGGTGAGTTGTCTTTTATTATGTATGGTTTTTTTGTCTCCAAAATTTTTTTTAAAAAGTGGCTATGGGTGGGAGGGAAGGGAGAAGGGGACCCCAGAACATTCTGATTTTCTATTCTATTTTCATTTCACTTCACTAGACTACCCTTCTGTAATGCCTGACTTTTTTGTCCCATGACAACAGGTGGAGAAAGAAGTGATACTTTAAAAAAAGGGGGTTGGGGGATGGAATCAGGCAGCAGAGAGAGTACCTGACACACGAGCCAGAGAGTAGACCTTCCTGGTGCCCTAGGGAAGAATCTTTCCCTCCTTTCCTTTCCCCCAAGAAAACATTAAGAACTCTCTCACTGATACACTGGCTGCTCTAGCTAGGAAGGACCCTTTCTACGGCCAGCTGTGAGCAGGTGTTGTGCTCTCCATCTCAAGTCTGGAGATGGAGCTGGAGAATGATCATGCCTTCATCCTAGAGGGCAGCAGGCAGTCTTGCCCAACTTACTAGCATAGAGGCCAGGTTGCCTGTCGACGGGAATTTTGTTCATCTCTCCAGCTAGCCAGAGCTGTCAGTGTGACAAGAAATGCATTTCTAACACAGGCAGCCAGCAGGCATACTATTTCTCCTTGGGTTTTTTGTTTGTTTTATTTTTTAATTAATTTTAAATTTTAATTTTAAATTAATTTTTAATTAAGAAGTATTTTTTCTCCCTTTCATCACCTCTTGCCCCAGGAGAAAAAAAGATAAAGAAAACCCTCGTAACGACTGGGTTAGCTAGGTGGCCCAATAGATAGAATGTTGTACCTGGAGTCAGGAAGATCTTAGTTCAAATTCAAGTGTCTGCCTTAGACACTCACTAGCTATGTCACCCTGGACAAGTCAGTTAACCACTGTCTGTCTCAGGTTCTTCAGGTGTAAAATGGGGACAATAATCACACCTACCTCGTAGTGTTGTTGTAATTATCAAATGAAATAACATGTGCTATTTCTCTCTGCAAAAAGGAGCTTTCTCTGCATTAGGAGGGGATCAGCAAGACCTCCCCATTAGGAGAAGAGAGATTGCTACCATCCCTTCTCACAGGATTTGACTTCCCAGAAGCGGGGCTAGCAGTCAGGGCAGAGGAAACGGTTCCACTTGGCATTCCTGTGACCCACAGCCCTCTCAGAGCCGAGGCTGGCAAGGCCCCAGAGCTCATGTTAAATTTATCACTTTGAGGAAAGGAGGGCCCAATAACGCCAACCCCACAGGCTCCACTTCTAATTAGAAGCTCTCCTTCGTCAGGAATTGATCGTGGTTGCCTAAAAGTGAGCTCCTTTTGCAATAGGCTGGATGGTGCATGTGAAGAAGGTGCTTAATGCAACCCCAGATGGTAAGGAAATCAACACAGGGATCTGGAGTTCTCCTGAGCCTGGCAGGGAGGGGACCCGAAGGAGAGAGAGGTGGATTTGAGATGGGATGTGGAAGGGGCATGACAACAAGCAGACAACATGACAACATTTTCCCTCACGTAGGTATTTGTTCCCCAGGCAAAACAAAAGAACCACCCCCCACCCACCCCTTTTTTTTCCCCTTCTTAATCCTCTCATTTCTAAACCTGAGATCTTGGAGACTAAGAATTCCTCCCTGAGAGGCTCTCAATAATGAAGCACTGTTACCATACTGTGTGGAATTCATCTGGTTTTTACCTTCTTTCTCTCTGGTGACTACAATGTTCATTTATGCTCCTCACCACCACTACCACCACACACATACACACACACACACACACACACCTATACACACCCACCATCACTCCCACACACATATATACACACACCCATCACCACCACCCACATACCACACCCACATATACCCACCTACCACCACACACATGTACACACATATTTATACACACACACACACACAATCACTACCACTCACACATACATATATACCACACACACATATCACATACACATACTAACACACAATTACCACCACCCATATACACAACCACCACACACACACCACTACTATACACACACACACACAATCACTACCACCCATATTACACACATATACACCACACACACACCCCACATACACATACAAACACACAACTACCACCACCCATATACACAACCAGCACACACACACACACACACACACACATACCCACACTTTGCCCATTCCCAGCTCTACATGAGCATCAGCTTTAGGTACTAAAAGCTGTATCTACCCCTTCAGGTAGACAAGGAGATGGGGTGGATCCATGAAAAGAACCTTGAACCTGGAGTCAGACTACTTTAACACAAATTCCAACTCTCCAGTTTACCTCTGTGACCTTGAACAAGTCACTTTTCTACCTTTCTGGATTTCAGTTTCTTCATCCACAAAAATGAGGAATTGGATGACCTCTACTGTCCTTTCCAGCTCTAATTCTCTAATTCTGTTAGTGTAAGCTCCTTAAGGATAGGGACAAAGTGCCTTGAATATAATATGTGCTTAATAAATGCTTTTTAAAATGGATTTGAATTGATCACATGAACTTTCAGAGAGTGAAATTCTGAAGAGAAGCAGACAACAGGCAGAGATTTATTCCTTCCAGTGGTACAAACTTTCTTTTACACCAAATTTCACGAGGGAATTTCCACTAATTTACTCAGACAAGAAAGGAAGCCCTGCATAGCAAGCCACAAGCCCCTCATCCTCTGAACAGATTGCTCAAAAACACACTAGCCATAGCACTGTGCTTAGCATGTGTTTAAGAAATGCTTTTTTCATTCATTCATTCAAATAGGGAAGTAAGGAAGAGTGTGTATGATGGTTTCCCCAAATCACACTTTCCCTTCTTCAAAACCAGCTAAATAATCAGAAGCTGGAGGCTGAAATCCCTCATCCCACCTGCACCCCTACTCACACTCCCCAGCCTTCCCATGTGGCTGATTCCATAAAGAAACGAACTCTAGTTCACAAAGATATTCAGTGCATTTCTGAGTAAAGAATGTGGCCAGCTTTACCCACACTAATTTCTACCACATTATTTAGCACTTAATTATATTCTAGACCAAGTTATATTTGTTCTTTATCCTTCACAACTCAGGAATGGAGGCATAATGTCTTCTCATTCATTCATTCATTCAACAAATAATCTTTGAGTCCCAATTATGAGCAAGATGCTGCGTTAGGTTCTGGGTGTAGTCACATAAATGTGGTAAACTCACAGCCATGGGAGGCAGCGTCATATAATGGATGAAGTGTTTGACTGAAAGTGGGGAAGACTGGAGTTCAAAGCCAGCCTCAGACATTTACTAGCTGTGTGATTCTGAGCAACTCACTTAACCTCTCTTTGTTTTAGTTCCTTCATCTGTAAAGTGGGGATAATTATAGCACCTACCTCCCAGGGTTGTTCTGAGAGTAAAATGAAATCGTGTATAAAGTATTTTGTAGGCTTTAAAGCACTATACAAATGCAAGCTGTTATTATTATTCCTGGAGTCACGGAAATCTGAGTTCAAATCTGATCTCAGACACTAACACATGTGACCCTGTGCAAGTCACTTAACCGTATTTGCCTCAGTTTCCTTATCTGTAAAATGAGCTGGAGAAGGAAATGGCAACCTACTTCAGTATCTTTGCCAAGAAAATCACAAATGGGGTCATGAAGAATCAGACATAACTGAAACAACTGAACAACAACAACATTATTATTATTAGAAATACTTTGTAAAAAAAAAAAAAAAAGTATTTCATGGAACAAACATATTGTTTGCCTGGTCCAAACTAACAGCTATAATTTTTCCCTCAATGAGAAAATGTCTCTTACTTGATTTCTCCTCCATCAATCTTCCTACGTGAGGGAAAATGTTGCCATGTTGTCTACTTATTGTCATGCCCCTGAAGGAGCTCCAGGCTCCTTCTTTCTAAGTAAGTAAAGGTAGGAGCTCCATCCTGGCTTCTCAGCAGACTGAGAGTTTAGAACCCCCACATATCTCCATTAGAATATGTCCCCTCTACCACCTTTTCTAAAAGTAAGAGCAAGCGTACCTCCCTTATCATCTTGTAGCAAAGATGGGTGAGAACAAATGGAGATGGTTGACCTTGGGTACGCAATGTATTTATAGTAGAAAGTATGAAGAGCTTAGCATCAGAGGGTCTGGGTTCAAATCCTACCTAAACCACTTATAATGTGAGTCACCTCAGGCAAGTCATTTGACTTCTTAGGGCTTTAGTTTTAATATACATATATAATATATATATATATATTTTAAGTACTATGGGCAAGATGATTTCTGAAGTCCCTTACAACTCTAAATCTATGATAAGCCCAATTTCTTCCCCTTGCAAGATAGAGATAAGGACTAGAGTAGTGATTTCATTGGTATAGGGTGAGGAACTTGCACTAGTGAGGAACTTTCCTTCAATACAAATCAGCACCATATAATCTTAAGAACTGAAACCTTAGAGCACTGAAAGGTTAGGTGACTTGCCCAGGGTCATGTGTGAAAGGTAGCACTTGAACCCAGGTCTCCCAGGTGCCCAGGATATCTCTCCATCCACTAAGCCACACTGTATCTCGATATCAAATTTCTGATAAGCCAATGTATGCTACCTGATGAAAGCAATTGATGAAGGAAATAGAGTGCAGGGAGGAAGAAATTTCCTGGTGCTTGTCGAAGATTATACTACAGTCTAGGATTGGAGGTCATGTATACACCAAATAATATTTTCTGCATTTTCTTTCATGACCCCCATGCTTCCCATTATGACAGAAGGTGCAGATATCTTAGGGGAGAAAGGAGTTGAAAAGATAAAGAAGAAAGTGGGAATGAATGAAAAGGAAGAGTCAGAAAGAGGGAAAGGGATCAGGAACCAGGGAGACATAAAATATGTAAATGAAAGGACGTGTTCAAAGATTCAGTACTGGGCAAGTCGTGAATATGCAAACTAGAACACTCCAGCACAGAATTTCTGGTCTAGTTATTTTGGGATTAAAAAAGATGAAACTATATACCCCCTGGAATGTGGCTAAAAGTATCCCTTAATAATCTTTATAAGAAAAAGCCCTCTCTAACTATTGGTCATCTCTGTCGGCATACAGGGTTTGTGCTGTGTGACTAGAAAGTGTTGGGTGTGTACTGTGAACCTGTAAACATTTCCATGGTAATGAGGGTGGGGCACCATGACACAGCAAATCTGGGTGGAGTCATGCTAATGTGGTAGACTGCCTGACAAATGGAAATTTTGATTTTGGAAAATGGTAGAAAGCAGCCAACTTCAAAATAGAAACAAACCTGCGTTGGGCTGAGAAAAGTCTAAGAATAGCTCACATTTCTATGGTACGTTAAAAGTTTACAAAGTATTTTCTTCATAACACCACAATGAGGTAGGTGGTAAAAAGATTATTATTCCGCTTTTACAGATGAGAAACTGAGGCTCAGAGAACTTTAAGATATTTTACAGTTATTCGATATTCTTGAATCTAGGAGTAACAATTTTTAATTTAGCCTTTAAAACAGCCAGGTTCCATGCTTGAGAGAAGTTGTATCTGAGAGACAACTAAAATTACATTCAGAAAACAGTAGGATTTAGCTTTTAAATAAAATACACATTGGGGAAGGTGAGACACAAATAAATCAGTGTCACATTTATTTTATTATAAAATACCAAAATGACTACCCTTCCAGTTCCTTTTCTTGATAAAAAGATATTAGCTAAAATGACTTGCTTAAGATCATATAGGTAGTTAAGGGACAGCACTGACGTTTGAACCTGATTCTTTTGATTCTAAATAGTGTCCTTTCCACCAAACCACCACCTCTATAGGACAAAAAAGAAAGTCATTTTCCTGAAGTAAAGTGTTGACTGACTGCATATTAGATCTAGCTAGACCTAGATGTAGGCAGATGGGTGTCTAATGGACAAATGCCAGCTTCCTTGACCACATCAAGGCATCAAATTTCCGAAGTCCGTCATGTCACAATTGTATACTCTGTAATTCTGTTTATTTAACTGGGTTTCCCTTAAGTACTACCAAAGAATTATCTAAAAACCAAACCTCAAAGAATTTTTCTCTAAGGAGAGAAAAAGAGGTCCATAAATTTAAGCCAGAAGACTTGGGGGTAATTGAAGTACATTTAAAATCTTAATGGCAGTTTTAATAACTTGATGGCAGCAATATAGAGAGTACAAAAGGGGCCCCATCCATATAAGTCCGTATACCATCCCAACAAAGAATGAGCATGACGGTAGGAAAGAAGAAGCAGATGGAAAACTCCCTTTGGGTCCAGGTGCAACTGGAGACTGACTCTTTTTCCTGCCTGGGGTCCCATTCCTTCATACTGTCTTCTCTTCTTCACATCGCCTCTCCTTTCCTTCCCCCACTCCCAACCCCACTGATTGATATTCTCTGAAGAACAGAGCATTCCAGTGCTGTATATTTCCACCCAAGAGGTTACACAAGTTGGTCATATAGCATTCTGAACCCACCCTCAGACCCTCCCTGGGCTATGGAATTAAACTAGAAAATAATGAGACTCACTGTCTGCAGTTACCATTGGAAGCAGAGGAAAAAGTTATTTTGTGCCTAATCCAGATCCAGAAATCCACTGAGTCCCAAGGGGATGGTTCTAGAAAATCCACACTGCTTTGGAGGAGTTATGGTGGTGGGGACCAATTCAGGCTTCTAAGAGCCCACCAGAATCCTATATGGAAAGAATTCTGGACTGAGAGTAAAGAGATCCAGGTGCTAGTACTGATTCTGCCCCTCATTAACTGAGTAACTTTTCACGGAATGAAAGGATCATGGACATAAGGCTAGAAGGTTCCTTAGAGGTCATCTAGACATGGTGGAAAAGTGGGCTTACAATCTAACTTGTCAATAAGATACTTTTTTTAAGTAATAAAAACAAAACTCATTGCAAATATGTACAATCATGTAAAACAAATTCCCACATTAGCCATATCAAAAGAAAGAAAAGAAAAGAAAGAAAGAAGATAGGCTTCAATTTGCATTCCAAGTCCATTAGCGGGCTCTCTCTCTCTCTCTCTCTCTCTCTCTCTCTCTGTCTGTCTCTCAACAGATAACAAGCTTTACCATGAGTCCTTTGAAATTGTGGTTGGTTATTGTCAGTCAGTCAATAAACATTGATTAATTACTTACTACGTGCCAGGCACTGTGATTATAACTTAGAGTTATAAGTATCCATAAGTTAAAGTTACAGATAGTTGTAACTGTAAATAATTATAAAATACAATATTACATGATCACTTCCAACTCAGCCCTACTCCTGACTCCCTGGTCTTTTACACCTCTGCCCTAGCCCCCTAGTTGCCTTCTCAAGCTGTGGATGCTTCCACCTCTTCAGCCTTCTCCTCCATTTTGTGAGTTTCTACCTAGAACCTCCATTGGGGGAAGTGCCGAAGCCAGCTATGCTCACTTCCATTCTTGACTCTCCCAAGTTTTATGCCGTGGCCCTGCCTGGATGTACACCTTCCTTTTTTTCAGCTCCCTTCTTTCCTGACTCTCCTGACATTTATTTCTATGCTTTATTCCTTTGATGAGTTTAGATAGATAAATAGTGACTTAAATGGATAGTGCCTGGCACCTAGCAAGTTCTTAAATAATTTCTTTATCTATCTAAGCATGGCAAAATGGATAGAGGGCCAGCTTTGGAATCTGGAAGACCTAGGTAAAAATCCTGCTTTTGGTATGTATTAGCTGTGTGACCTTGGGCAAGTACTCTGTACCATTCAACGATTCAGTGGCTTGGGAAACTGGGAAACTATGTTTTTTGTTTATTTGTTTTGTTTTCTGAGACTTGGTTTTCCTCTCTACCCCTAGATAGAAGTGCCACTCATGAGCCTTATCCCACTAATGATCAGCTCGGGTTCTGATATGAGTTGGTCCACTCATACTTAGGCAGCCTGATGGCCACTCCACCTCATCATGTTGGTCCCAGACTTAATGAGGGCAGCCAATCAGCTTAGCCTACTATAGCTCAGAACTCCCAAACTTCATCATTCCACCAGCCTCAGCCTTTCCAATAGCAAGGATTACAGGAATGTGCTTCCCCACCTGGCTAAGGTGAATGTTAAAGGTTAAAGGTGAAATGTTCCTTGGTGAAAGGAGTTGCCCACAATGATAAAATTGCAGATCCCATCCAAAAGAACTCCATACTAGAACTGCAAAATGAAGTGCTACAAAAGGGTAGGGAATGTCACAAAAGCAACTTAACTCTGTGGACTTCAGAGTAAAATGGGGCTCTATAAAATCAAGAAGCTAGGTCAGATGGCACCCAAGGCACCTTCCGGTTTGATGAACCTTTGAACCCAGAAACCATTCTGGTTTTAGAGAATATCTTAAAGTAGACGCCAGTCGTCCAATCAAGTTGTCATACCAATTAGAACTGACCTGAAGTTTAGGGCTTCCAAGAGAATCCCTATAGCACCACTATGCACAATCTGACCCCACCATACACACACATCATCTGAGTACATCCTGAGAAAGACAATCAATTATTAAGGCTACTAGGCTATAGTGGATAGAGGGCTTGATTTGGAGAGAGAAAGACCTGGGTTCAAATTCTGCCTAATAATAGTTCACATTCATATAATTCTCTGCTTACATTGTCTCTGGGTTTCTAATCCATATGATAAAGGGATTTTCCATGCCAGGAGTTACCTAAGCTAATGAGAACACATAACCTCTCTGAGCCTCAGTTTCCTCATCTGTAAAAGGAGAGGGTTGAATAAGAAGACCCTTCCAGAGCTAGACACTGTGAAAACTTTCCTCTCTTGCTCCCAGCCTGCCTACAGACCGCTTTCTAGGATTCAGCACCATAGAGCAGTTTTCCTGGCCAGGGTCAATATCTCTCAGCTGTATTGAGAAAGAATGACTCACCTGTGGCCAGGGAAGCTAACCAGAGGGAGCTAGGCCACCTCCTTTGTTCCACCCTGGCTCCCTTACCAGTGCTGAATCATCTCTGCTCAACCTGTCAGGGGACACAGGAGAGTTCATCTCCAATGTCGACAGAGCTTTAGTAAGTTGTTGGCTTTCAAAATGTCACAGGAAGAAATTATTAAACAATTTCTAATATCAAAGAAAATAAAGTTTTATTTGATTCAATGGGATGACAGTGCTACTATCATTGGTAGGAAGCAAGTTCATTCTTATGAGTCTATTCTCTAACTATGTGTGGCTCACACAATCTTCTCTCACCGACATCCTGGGACAGTGGGTGATGATGGCTTGCAGTTAGACCATGCTTTAGCCCCCTCATTTACTCCTCCATTCATTCTGCTCTGGTGTTCTGCAGCACCTCCATTCAGTTAACCACACGTGCAGCTCGGAGGGCTCGGGCTCGGGCCAAGGGAAGCTGGCTAGCTTCCATTCCTTTCACAAGTGGCCACATGTGTGCTCCCAGAGGACCCCACTGTATTGGGCTTTGCTTCCAGCTTCCTCAGAACAAGGCTCTGTTTCCAAAGGCCTGGCCCAGAAGCAAAGAAGTAAATTACATCAACAGGACCTGAAATAGGTTCTTTTATAAATGACAGCGTTTCCCTTCCACACCCACTCATTTCCATAAAAAGTTGCCTACTCTGATTCATGAAAAACATATTGAGTGTAATGCTGTAAATGGCATTCTATATTTTGTAGTTGGATTGATTGCTACAAGGCTTTTCTAGAGCCACTGTTACTTGCCACTAAATAGAGAAGGCAGTTTTCCCATACTCTTAACTGGACAAATTATTCTGTCACATTCAGATATATTTTAACTGTTCAGAAGTTGAGGGTGGGAGAGTGGAGAAAGATTGCCCCTTTGGAAAATCTATAGCAATCAGTCATAGATGGTGGACAAAAGCCGGGTTATAAAATGGAGAAAGTTCATCAAGGGAAATTATTCAAAAGGTTTCTACTTGGGAGTGTTTAGATTCTGTTGTGAGGTACATAGAGGGCTTGAGAGCTCAGAACAGTACACAAGCATAAGTCTTTCCTGGAAGAAATTAAAAGCACTGTCTTCCAGGCAGAAGGGGATGGTTGATGTTTCCCAGAGTTAAGTATGGTATTAAGGACATGGTTAACACGTACATTTGAATGAATGAAAACCGAAAGAAAGGCTAAGGTCAATCCTGTGGGTAAGAAAGGCTTGGATAAGCACAATTTAGTAACAGTGGAGTTTAGTGATAAGAATATTTGAATCATCCCTAGGGGTTATATTATTTTATCCTGTGCTCCAGTATTATCAAAAGAGAAATTAAAGGTTAATAAAAAGGTGCTATAAATTTGATAAAAAGATATTTTTGTAGAAAATGGTTAACAAATCATGTGGCATATAACTGTGTCCTATGCTGCTCCTTCCCAATCATACACACACACACACACACACACACACACACACACACACCTTTTTCCATTTTGGAAACAGTAATCAAATCAATACTGCCCTAGTAACTGGAAAGGGTGTGTCATTGTGCTCTCCGATAGCTCCACCCACTCACTATACCAGACTTTCCAAACCAAAACACCCCTCAGCCACCACTCCCCTACATTACTACTTAATCAAATAGAAGCTCCCTGAGGATTTTGCATTTACATCCCCAGTGTTTAGTTCAGCACTTGCACAAAGTGGAAGCTTAATAAATCCTTTTCATCAGATTCATTCATTTATTCATTTTTAAGTGAGCCCAGCCTAAGGAAAGCCTCATTACCTGGACTATACATTCACAAAACAGGTGACTCCCAAGGCAGAGTACCTGAGAGAACCACAGAGAGACTCTAACACTGCCTTGTGAACTTGACCTCTGTCTTGTTTCCAACTCTGTATTTAGCCATCAGTCAATAAACATTTATTAAATACTTATTATGAACCAGGCACTGTGCTAAGTGCTGAGGATACAAATATGAACAAAGAAAGACAGAACCTGTCCTCAGGAAGCTTACAATTGAATAGAGGAAGAAAACACACAGGGGCAGCTAGTTGGCACAGTGGGTAGAGCACCCACTCTGGAGTCAGGAGGATCTGAGTTCAAATCCAACCTCAGACGCATAACACTCACTAGCTGTATGACCCTGGGCAAGTTACTCAACCCCATTGCCTGACCATAAATAAATAAATGAATGAATGAATGAATGAATGAATGAAAGGAAGCTGGAAATCTGGGAAGGGTAGGGAGGAGGTGACCCTTGGGGCGTGATGAAGAAGGCAGAGAAGTCCCAAAACAGTGCAGCCAGGTAAGAAATGAGGAGAGCTTACTCCTTAAAATGGAGGGTTTGAAGCTCATGTTCCCACCCGCTAATCAGAGGGGCAGAGGGTAATAATGAGAAGGGCTACCAAACTGGATGGGATCTTGCAATCCCAGCAAGATTTCTCAAACTTTTCTTCTGTTGTTGTTGTGACTCTTGGTGACCCCAAATATTTGGGGTTTTCTTGGTAGATACTGGAGAGATTTGCCACTTCCTTCTCCAGCTCATTTTACAGATGAGGAAACTGAGGCAAATAGGGTGAAGTAACTTGCCCAGGATCACACAGCTAATAAGTGTCTGAAGCCAGATTTGAACTCAAGAAGATGAGTCTTCCTGACTCCGGACCCGGCACCCTATCCACTGTGCCACCCCAGGGGTCAATTGTCATTCAGATGACTTCTGAAGTCAGAGATGTGGTGCTCTCCCTTCTCTGATGTCTACAGTTGCTTGGGGAGAAAACTTAGGAGTGGATGGATGTCCTTTAGTGAGCAAACCATTCCTAGAAATATAGAATTTTAATGTTCTTCTCTAGGGGTGTTGTGGAGAACAATTAGTGCTTCTCAAAATAAAATAAAACCCAGAAGGTACTTCCACACGTATTTAGTGACAGTAGAGAGAAAACTTCAAAGCAAGCACCAGGGTTTATTTTTCAAATGTTTAGGTGTCTGATTGCTTTAAGAAATCATAGCATTAATTGAGCACCTACTAAGCACCCATCACTCTACTGAGACAAAGCCAAAACTTGCCAATTTTGTACCAGGGCAAGTAGCGCTATCTGGCCTGGGGCAAGTGACATGATATGTTGGAGAATCCCCTGAGTAGTGGAGTGGAGAAGCAGGTCAGAGCTGAGCAGAAGCCACCTCTAGTTGTGGGGGGCAAGGAGGAGGTCTACAGGATTGGGAGTCAGAGGGAAAAGTGCAATTATCTCAGAACTTCCCATTAGACCTAATTATTCTTACTAATTAGGTCCTAAGATCTATTGATTCTTCTAAGATTCTAAGCAGATGACAATTGCACAAGCTATTAGCACTCTCAAAATCTGGCACCCATAGACAAAGCCTTGGTTGGCTTGTCTTAGTTCTGGCTCTGTACTTGATATTGAAGACATATAAGAAGAGGAAACCTTGAATTTATCTTAAAACAACACAATGTAAAAGGTAGTGAAAATATTCTTATCCTCAGAGAGTTTAAGTGACCTCCCCAGAGTCTCAAAGGCAGCTGGATGGCTCAGTGGATACAGCACTGGGCCTAGAGTCGGAAAGACCTGAGTTCAATCCAGCCACAGACACTTACTAGCTCTGTGACTCTGGGCAAGTCGTTGAAACTCTGTTTGCCTTCATCCACTGGAGAAGGAAAGGGCAAACTACCCCAGGATCTTTGCCAAAAACACCCATGAACATCATTGGAGTGCTGTGGTCCACGGGGTCCCAAAGAGTCCAACAATAACATCAGCAACTCGCAGTCTCGTGTCAGAGCCAGGATTCTAACCCAGATCTTCTCGCCACTACTGGAGCTGGAGTCAGAGAACCTGGCTTAAATCTCCGGTTCCTGGGGGACATCTCCTTCTCTCTTCCATCACTGCCACAGCCCTGATCCAGAGCCTCCTCAGCCCACGCGTGGACTATTGCAGTAGCCTGCTGGTCTACCTGCCACAAGTTTCTCCTCGTGCCAGTCCATCAGTCCATCAGTCCACTCAGCTGTCCAAATGATCTTCCTAAAGTGTAGGTGACAATGTCACCTATTCAGTAAACTCCCATGGCTCCCTATTACCTTCAGGATCAAATATAAAAACTTGTATTTGGCTTTAAAAGCGTTTCATAACCTGACTCTTGCCTACCTTCCCAGTCTTCTTATAGCCTATCTCTTAGGGTTGTAAAAATTAAATGAGATAATAAAGCTCTTAGCACAGTGCCTGGTACACAGTAGGCATTTAATAAATGTTTGTTTCCTTACATGCTACTGCCCTCCACTTACTCTATGACACTGGACCCCTTGTTGTTCCTCAAACAAGATCCTCTTCTCCCACTCTGTGCATTTTCATTGGCTCTCCTCTGTGCCTGGAACGTTCTCCCTCCTCCTCATCTTCCCCTCCAGTATTTCCTGGCTTCTTTCAAGTCTCAGCTATAATCCTACTTCTATGAGAAGCCTTTCCCAATTCCCCTGAATGCTAGTGCCTTCCCCCTTAGATATCCCCTCTAAATTGTCCTGTCTAGTTCTTGTTTGCACATAGCTATCTGCCTGTTGTGACCCCTGTTAGATTGTGAGCTCCTTGAAGGCAAGGTGTGCTTAGCACAATACCTGGCACATCATGGGTACTTGATAAATCCTTGTTGATTTGACCAACTAGACATGTTACTTTACCTTCCTAAGCCTCAGTTGCCTCATCTGTAAAATAAGGGATTTGGAGTAAATGGCCTCTGAGATCCCTTTCAGTTCTAGACTTGTTATCTCTCCTATGACCTCCAATACCAGTGTTCTTTCTCCTACACCACATTGCCTAGCTCCAGCCCATGAACAGCTTATAATTTTGTTGGGCAGACAAGACTTAGGATTGTGAAATGATTGGAAAATATAATATCATTAATCTAATTAGTAATTAATATTTAATAATTAAATAATTAATAATTTAAATAATTTAATAATTAATAATTGAAATAATTGATAATTAAAATAATAAATAAACAAGCATTCATTAAGCACCTACTGTATACTAGGAAGTGGAGATTAAAAGACCAAAAAAAAAAATGAAACAGTCCCTGCCCTTAAGAAACTTACATTCTCTTTAATACAAGAGGTATTAAAGGACAAGGGAGACACCAGCACAGGATGGAGTCACCAAGGAAGGTTTCAGGGAAGAAGTGGGCTGGTTTATATTTTGAGGAAGATTGAGATGTAGAGAAGAAATAGTATTAACTTAAAGACTTAGAGCATTTAAACCTCCATGTACCAAAACATTGAGATGCTGGCCACTGAGTAAGTCAAAATATCAGAATGGTGGACTGAATTTCATTTTTTATCTAGCTGTCTTGGCATTAGATAGACAGCCTCTTTCACAATAAAATCCTCCATCCAAAACCTCTGACATTTCCAAGGGAGATATATTGACCCTCCTCCCTTCCTCATGTATTGGGCGTTAAAAGTGTGCAAATGTGGAGCAGCTGGGGAGTTCCACCCTAGGGCTGACCACACATTGCTGCTGACCAAAACGAAAGTAATATCTTTCTCTATTATATTTAGAATCGTGGAATAATAAATCTAGAGATGGAAGGTATCTTAGAGGTCTTCTAGTACAACCCTATCCTCTTACAGATGAGGAAACTGAGTCCCAAAAAAGGCAGATAATAGCTAACATTTATATTGTGCTTACTATGTGCCAGGCACTATGCTAAGCACTTTACAATTATTTGTCTCATTTGATTCTTATAACAACCTAGGGAGCTATTATTATCCCCATTTTACAAATAAGGAAACTGAAGCAAACAGAGATTAAGTGACTTGCCCAGAATCACACAGCTAATAAGTATCTGAGACCAAATTCAAACTGAGGTTTTCCTGACTCCAGGCCTGGTGCTCTATCTATTGCATCACCTCCTTAACCCTGACTTATGCAGTGACAGAACTTGGATTTGAATCCATGTCCTCTGACTCGAGGTCCACTAGGTGGCGCCATAGAGCATAGCGCACCAGGCTGGGAGTCAGGAAGACTCACCTTTCTGAGTTCAAATCTGACCTCAGACACTTACTAGCTGTGTGATCCTGGTCACGTCACTTAACTTCTGCCTACCTCAGTTCCTCATCTGTAAAATGAGCTGGAGAAGGAAAAGGCAAACCACTCCTGTATCTCTACCAAAAAAATCTCATATGGGGTCACAAAGAGTCAGACAAGACTGAAAATGACTGAATAACAAAACCTCTGATTCCAAATTCAACATTCTCTCTGCTACACAGGTGAGTCATATTTCTCTAACGTTATCTGAGCTTTTTTCATACATATTCTGAAAAGATAAGAGGTCTCTCTGAGAACTTATCCTATTAGAGATCAGCTCCACCAATGTGTACTGCTTGGTGACAGAGTATGGACAAGAGATATGGGAAAGGAAATGGTTTCTAGTAGTAAACCTGTCTCTGAATCAGGAAGCCTTGTCCCTGATACACTGAGAACTCTTAGGTCACCTGCAGTGCTTATGAATCCTTCTGGTACCTGCGGCATGATAGGATGCCTAGACCTAGACCTAGAACACTTCTTCCCACCTCAGTTTTCTTCTCTGTAAAAATGAAGATGGACTAGAAAACCTCTGAAGTCCCCTCCAGCTCTGTATTTTATTATTCTATGAGAGCTGGACTCCCCCCTTCTATTTGTTACTTAGCAGCTGCATGACCTTGGGTAAGTCACTTACCTGCTCTAGGGCTCCATTTCCTCACCTGTAAAATAGGAGGGTTTTAGGGCGCCTTCTAGATGGTAAATCATCAACGACTTTGTGAATGCTGCCTATGGCCAGCTTTTATTCTAATTTCACTTCTGGCTCACTAGATGTCTAGGCACACTCCTTTTGGCCATCCACTTCTGCATTTGGATATAGGTGCTGCCCTCCTTCCATAAAGATGATACTGATGATCCAACATCAATAGGACATCTAGCTGGCCCAGTGGATTGAGAGCTGGGCCTGGAGTCAGGAAGCATTAAGTTCAAATCCAGCCTCAGACACTTATGAACTGTGTGGCTGTGGCCAAGTCACTTAACCACTGTCTGCCTCAGTTTCCTCATCTGTACAATGGGAATAATAACAGCACCTACCTCCCAGGGTTGTTCTGAGGATAAAATACGGTAATATTTATAAAACTCTTTGCAAACCTTAAAGCCCAATATAAAGGTCAGATACTACTGTTATTGGGGCAGGGGAGGGGGGAGGGGGGAGGGCAGATAAGTGGCGTAATAGATAAAGCATTGGGCCTGGAGTCAGAAAGGCCCGAGCCTCAGTCCAGCCTCAGACACTTACTAACTTTGTGACCATGGGCAAGTCGCTTAACTTTGTTTGCCTCAGTTTCCTCATCTGTAAAATGAGCTAGAGAAGGAAATGGCAAACCACTCTTGTATCTTTGCCAAGAAAATCCCAATGGGGTCATGAAGAGTAGGACACAACTGAAGAACAACATTATTACCATTTGCTTTGAATTGTTTTTTTGGTAGGAGGTAATACTATAGAATGGAAAAAAACACTGCAGCTAGGTAGTGCAGTGGATAGAGTACTGGGCCTGGAGTCAGGAGTACCTGAGTTCAAATCCAGCCCCAGACCAGACACTTGACACTTACTAGCTGTGTGACCCTGGGCAAGTCACTTAATCCCAATTGCCTAAAAAAAAAAAACATTGAATATGGAATCAGGAGAGACCTGTTCAAAATACTGTCTCTAATACTCAGTACCTATGTAATCATGATGAAGTCATTTAAACCTCAATTTCTTTAAATGAGGATAATAATAGCTGTTAGACCTATTCTCACCACATCTACTTCCACTCACCTAGACCCGAGCTTAAAGTAATCTCTAACTCTTAGAACACTTATTGTCTGAAATATTCATTTAGCAATTAATCCTATAATGTCTTGCAACATGTCTTTTATTGTTTTCCCAAATTTTTTATTTAAATATTATGTTGTTACTTAATTTACCAGTTTTTAAAAAATATTTGAAGTCAGATTGTATAGAGTTCCAGTTCTGCTGATCTCACCTTACATCACTTCATAGACATCTTTCTGTATTTCTCTATATGGCTCATAATCATTATTTTTATGACCCCAGAATAAGCCATTACATTACTAGGCCATAATTATTTAACCAAGAGATCCTAAACAACAGGTAGTAGACATAGTAGAAAGAATTGAGGTCCCATCCTAGCTCTTCCCCTTACATTCCCTGGACCTCAGTTTCCTCAACTGTAAAATGAAGGACTTGGATTACATCATCCATAAGTCTCTTTCTAACACTAACACTCTATGACTTTAAGTCATTTACCCTCACTGAGGCTCAGCTACCTCATTTCGATAGTTAGGATTATGGTAAGACCCGACCTCCCCACCTCGCAGAGTTGTTGCAAGGACCAAATGTGGAGCCTTGTAGTAAAAAGCTACCAAATTTTAGTAATTAGTAAGAACTGGAAGCAGAGTCAGCTTTTATATTCTTGGGCTCAAAGATCACTGCAGATAGCGACTACAGCCACGAAATTAAAAGACGATTGATCCTTGGAAGGAAATCTATGGCAAGTCTGGACAGCATGGTAAAAAGCAGAGACATCACCCTGCCGACAAAGGTCCATATAGTCAAAGCTATAGTTTTTCCAGTAGTGATGTATGGTTGTGAGAATTGGACTATAAGGAAAACTGAGTGCCACAGAATCAACGATTTCTAATTGCAGTGTTGGAAAAACTTCTGAGAGTCTTTTGGACAATAAAGAGATCAAATTAGTCAATACTTAAAGAAATTAATTCAGGCTATTCACTGAAAGGTCAAATACTGATGCTGAAGCTTAAATTCTTTGGCCACACAATAAGAAGACAGGACTCATAGGAAAAGACCTTGATGTTGGGAAAGATTGAAGGCAAAAGGAAAAGGGGTTTGGCAAAGGATGAGATGGATAGATGGTATCGTGGAATCAAGGAACATGAACTTGGACAGACTTTGAGGGATGGTGGAGGATAAAAGGGCCTGGAGTGCTATGGTCCATGGAGAGTCAGACACAACTGAACAACTGAACAACAACAACAAAAAGAATAGCTAAAAACAATTCTTATTCTTATTCATTCATTCATTCATTTATTTTAAAGAAACACTAAACATGCCAGTTGCACTACAAGAGCTTTAAATCTTCTTGCGGAAGACTAGAGCAAAACCTCTTCTGTGTCCACTTCTAGGGTATGGGCCGAGGTAGAAGGAGAGTCATATAAACATATTCAAAATGCTCATTGACAGTAGGTACAGATGGAGACAATTCTCTCTCGTGTAAGAAGAGCTTCGGTGACCTTACGTGAACCTGGTCTGTGGAATAAGTGACCAGGAATGCCACCACAACTATCACAGTTGGTGAACATTTAGAAGGAGAAGCAGTAATCACTTTAGAAATCCTCCACACAGCTTCATCAACCACAGAAGAAAGAAAAGATGTCTGTTTCAGGGGAGAAATGAGACTCCCAGCCCCGTATAAGGTTCCATGGTTAAGGGTGTGGGCTGGACTCCTCAGGAAGTGGAAGACAACTGAGCTAGGATTTCCTGGCAGCAGCATACGTCCTACAAGCTATCTTGAGATCACAAATAGATAGCAAGGGCCGGGTCTGGATACTAACACTCTGTCTTGCTTTTGGGGAGGGCCATGCCGCAGATCAGCATTACTTTGGAGATCAACTAAGTGGCCTCAATTCCCTGTGCCCAGCAAAAGAAATCAAGTGAAAGGTTTCTTGGACTTCTTTCAAATTGGTCACTTCTCAATCAGCTACAGTGAGCTTATATATGATTCAAAACTTACCTGAAAAAAAAGAGAGGATAGAGAAAGAAAATTCAAGTAGACAGCCTGGCCCTTCTAATCGCGAATGATAAAGGGGAGGAGAGAAAGGAGAAGGCAAAGCTTGAGAAGTAACCAATTGCTGGGGTAGCTAGGTGGCGCAGTAGATAGAGCTCCAGCCTTGGAGTCAGGAGGACCTGAGTTCAAATCCGGCCTCAGACAATTGACACTAGCAGTGTAACCCTGTGCAAGTCACTTAACCCCAATTGCCTCACAAAAAAAAAAAGAGAGAGAGAGAGAGAGAAGTAACCAATTGTGAAGCATCTGCATGTTCTTTGGGCACTGAATGCCATATAATATATACCAATAAGAGGATATAATATATGGCAATAAGAAGTATATATTCTGTGTTATGTCCCCCTCATTAGAACGCATTCTTCTTGAGAGCAGGGATTGTCTTGATTGTTCTGTTTGCATCAGTACTTAGCACAGTGGTCGGCACAAAGTAAACACTTAATAAATGCTTTTTCATTCATTTATTTTTCTTAGAGTCACATGATGGCCTTTAGTACTTAATCTAAGCCCTTCATTTTACAGATGAGGAAACTGAGGTCCAGACACAATGAAAGGACTTGCTCAAGGTCACATAGTTGATAAATAACAGAGGCAGGATTTGAAGCCAGGTCTTTGGACCCCAAATTCTGTGCAGTTTATATCATGCCTGAGCTACTTTCAACCTTCTTGAGTGCTCTTCTGCCAACCTTTGGCTTCTTCACATCATCTTGCCTCTAAAGCTTGGGGTGGTGGGCAGGATACGCCTCCCTCCCTACAGAGGTGAATTATACATAGAATAACCAAAATAACCCCAAGGGCTTCAGGTAACTTATAGAGCAACTTAAGGCTGGAATGATCCCTGGGTCTGTTTTCCATCAAGGGATCTTTAGACTAGGCCTCTCCCAAGGTATTAAGTAAAGGTTTATCAGGTTCTGTGCCTGGGCATGCGGAAGAGCAGGTTCTAATTAGGGGGAGACAACACAGAATAGAAAGGACAGCTGTAGAGCAGCTGGAAAGATCAGCAATGCTATGGGGTGAATAACAAGGCCCAGAGGGCCTTACTTTACATAGGTAGTTAATATGACAGCACCAGGGGATTATAGGGCCTGAGACTTGACAGATGATAAGGCCTGCAGTATTTTGGGAGGCACAGCAGATGGAAAGGCCTAGTGGTCCTTCATCTCATCAGAAGGAATGTGAGCTGACAAGCTACCTAATCAAAGGAGGAAGGTAAGAGGGGAGGGCAATCTTTGTGATAGAGACTCTTCTCAATGACAAGCTGTCCTGGATGAACAGCCCAGGGCCAGGGAAGGGCCTAGGGGCCCACTGCCAAATGTAGTCCCTTATCCCTGAGAGGAAGAAGAGGTACAAGGTAAATCTAGACTCCATTCCTTCCCTATTCCTAGCCTTCACTATACAGAGTGGAGCCGTCTTGCTGGGATTCTCCCTCCATCTGGGCTGTTTGCCTCACAATAAAATCACAGAAAGCAGCAAGTGTACAGACATGTGGAGCCAAACTGACAACAGGAAAGACAACTGGGCTGTTTCTTTTTCTGAAATATAAGAGAGAAAAGCCCAAAGGAGCCAAAGAAAATGACAGAGCAATGAATTACTAGTCAGTTAGTCACCAGCTTGCGCTGAGAGCACACTCTGGGCTAAGGAGTAAAGTGTACAGAACACACACCCAGGCACAGAACCTGCTAAACCTTTACTTAATACCTTGAGAGAGGCCTAGTCTAAAGATCCCTTGATGGAAAACAGACCCAGGGATCATTCCAGCCTCAAGTTGCTCTACAAGTTACCTGAAGCCCTTGGGGTTATTTTTGTTACTCTGTCTATAATCCACCTCTATAGGGAGGGAGCTTGTGACCTGCCCACCACCCCAAGCTTTAGAGCTAAGATGATATGAAGAAGCCAAAGGTTGGAAGATTTAAAGGGGTCAATCAGTCCACCGGTTTTGTGCCAGGCAATGTGCTAAGTGATGAGGATACAAAGAAGGGCAAAAACACTTACTGCCCTCAAGGAGCTCACGTTCTAGCATGGGAGACAATGTGCAAACAACTGTGTGTGGAGAGAGTCTATGGAAGGTAACCCCAGAGAGAAGGAACTAGCATGGGGAGGACCAGGAAAACAGAAGGTGGGATTTAAGCTGAGTCTTATGGAGAGTCAGGAAGGCCAAGCGGTGGAGATGAGGGAACGTGATGTTCAAGGAATAAGGAACAGCCAGTCCAAGGCATGGAGTCCAAGGAAGGAGCGTCCTGGGGGAGGAATAGCAGATAAGAAGGTAGAGGTCACTGGATTGTAACATACATAGAAATGAGCAAAGTGTTAAGAAAACTGGAAAGCAAGGAAGGGACCAGGTTATGAAGGACTTTAAAAGCCAAAGTGAAGATTTTTCTTTATTTGATCCTAGGAGTAATGGGCAGAAGTGAACGCAAGGGAGAGACAGAGAGAGAGAGAGAGAGAGAGAGAGAGAGAGAGAGAGAGAGGCTAAGGGGAGCCTGGGCATTCTTCCTCTTCAATTATATAGAACTGAGAGGTGCCTAAGTACAACAGAAATCCCCTCTCCCTCACTTGCAGAAAAGTCAATTTGTTCTGGTATTTTCTCCATCTTACAAAGCCTCCAAACTCTCTTTTCCATTATATACACATGTTGCAACTGAATCAGAGACAGCCCCGAGGAGCCTGGGGCTCGTTGGGTGGCATCAGGAAATTAAAAAGCACCAACCCGTGAAACCCCCCAGATCCAAGGAATCTTAGGGCTGGAAGGAGCCTCAGAAGTCATGGGGTCCAATCTGCTGCCCCACTCAGGGATCTTCTCCACATCAGCCCTGGCTGCTGGGCCGATCACATGCAGTATGCTCCCTGTCAGCCCATCTCCCTGGGTTGTCACCTAGGAGATAATATGGTTCAATTTAATCAATTTCAACTAATCTCTAATTCTGAAAGGAGTTCTTCTATTTTTTTCCCCTGGTAACCCAGGATCTCTTCTCCGAGAAAAGACAACATGCATGCAAAAACATTGGTGGGTATGCACATGCATGCACACATACATACACACACACACACACACACACACACACACACATGCACTCACACACACCCCCAGTAATCTATGGTCACTTCGCTAAACCATTCCCAACTCTGTGTTACCCACACCAACCTGCTTTCTCCAGGCTAGTCTCTAAGTTTACCTATCTTCTGTCTTCTCACCCACCCACTCACCAAGCCAGCTACTTTCTCATGGCATATTGGTTCTGTTCAACTTAGAGACAGAGTGACAGAAAGAGACAGACAGAGACAGAAAGAGACAGACAGACATAGAAACAGAGAGACACAGAGAAGAGACAGAAATAAACAGAGACAGAAAGAGACAGAGACACAGAGAAAGAGACATACAGAGACAGAGAGATAGAGACAGAGAGACCTGAATCAGATTAAAATGTAATTGGGAAATATTCAACAAAATAAATAAAAACATAATAAAATGCAGATAATTTACATTTTAAAACAAAGCCAATATGTAACTCAGAAGAATACTTCTGTATAGGTTAGTGGCCCTTTTTCTATTTGAATTTGATGTCACAGGTATAATGGAAAGTATGTTGTACCAGAAGTCTAATAAGCTAGAATTCTGGTCCCAGATCTACAAGCTTCAATGGTGTGTGCCGGTAAATATTTAACAACTTTGGCTTTCTGCGGGAAAAAAAAAAAGAGTACAGACACTTTTAAGTTTAAGCTGCATATTAACATTTTCTCTAGCACTTTCTAAAGTCTAGAAACTTAACACAACAATAAATCAAGCCCTGCTTTGAAACATTTGCTGATTTCTGAGCTGTAAATGCTCACAATGAAAATTTAACAATCAGCTCTCTTTAGTACATTCCTGCTTGCTTTGTAACTTTAGGACATGTAAGTCACAAATTTGATCACTTTCAATTTCTTCATGGACTATAATGAAGACCTCAGTGGCTGATCTCCCAGCCCCTTCCCAGCTCTAGAATTCTGTGATTCTATGTTACTCTAAAGAAGAGCTTTGGTTTCCTGTGACCCTATTACTGCATATGTCATCCAACTTTACTCAGTTTATTATAAGGAATAGCTCTCTGAAATTTTTTTATCTTGTTTTTTTGGTTAGGCAATAGGGTTAAGTGACTTGCGCAGGGTCACACAGCTATTGAGTGTTATGTGTCTGAGGCCGCATTTGAACTCAGGTCCTCCTGAATCCAGGGCCGGTGCTCTATCCACTGGGCCACCTAGCTGCCCCAGGAATAGCTCTCTGAAAGGGATGGGAGGCAAATACAGTGGGAAATATAAATAATATAAAAACAAAAGATATCCATAACATCTTATTTTTTTAAAAACTCCCACCTCTACCCAGAAGACAAGATCTCTCAATCTCCCTGTCATGCTATTATTCCCCTGCAAAAAGGCTGCTGCTTCCCAGAGATGTTTCTGGAAGCCAAGTTCATAGCTATGGTAATAACAGCCAGTATTCATATAACTCTTAAAAGGTTTGCAAAGCCCTTTACAAATATTATCTCATTTAACCTTCACTACAACTCTTCAAACTAGCTGCTGTTATTATCTTAATTTTACAGATGAGGAAACTGAGGCAGACAGAGGTTAAGTGACTTGCTCAGGGTCACACAGCTAGTAAGTGACTGAAGTCAGATTTGCACTCAGGTCTTGCCATATTCCTGGTCTAACATTCAATCCACTGAGACACCCTGCTGTAGTAGATAAGACTTTATGAAAAAGATGGCATAGAAAAGATTTAGTGACTTTGCCTTCTATCCCCTATAAATCAGCTGACTGACTGAATTCCATAGGACAGGAGAGAAGCACATGCTCAGTGGTGCCAAGTTGTTAGGTTGGGAAGGAAGAAAGAAAGAAAAGAATGACTATAAAAATACCAAAAAGGTGGCCAGTCAATGCCAGGATGGACAGGACATACCTCCTGATCTGGAAGACCCTCCTGTTTACTTTGCTCACGTAAATCTCAGAGGAATTAAAAAAAAAAAAAATCAGGATCTTCCAGGCACTGCGCTTGGCTCTATCATTAGAGACACAAAATGAGAACAGTCAAATGAGGTAACAAATGTAAAAACCTTAAAATTCTGTACAAATGTCAGCTCTGTTACTTAAGGTTACAGATCCACTCTGATTACTCTGTGAAAAGGCCAGTGTGGAAATTCCTACCTGTCAGTTACACCATTAAAATCCTAAATAAAGAAAGGGTCTTTGGTCTCCAGTGAGCCTTGGGCCAAATGCTGCTCTGGAAGGCAGTGTCCCGGAACACCATAGCCTGAAGTTATGAATCCTGCTAATGTTCTGAGCAACCAGTCTGCCCATTGGCATAAGCTTCTAGACAGCCCTGGACATCAAATCTCCTTTTATTGGAAGCCAGCCCTTGGCCAAAAACCTAGTGCTCCTGACTTCCCACCTGGAGGATCATCAAGAATGGACAGTAAATCAATGGAAAATGAAAAACTGGCTCCTTCCTAGGACAGCTGGGGAGAGCGTCAGTCCAGATAAAATGCTGAGCTAGAAAAGGAGGCCCCAGGAAAAACTAAGGAGCAGCGTGGACAGACAGCTTTGGTCCCAAGGCATCCAAGGCATGAGAGGTGTCGCCCTGAAGGGACATCAGGCCTGGGTGTTGTGAAGCTATTCCACAATCTGAACTCTCTTTGCTTCTTAGACTTTTTCCCTTGAGTTGCTCTTCTAAGGTTTAGAAGAGCAACTCAAAGGAAAAAGCCTAATAATAATAGTAATAATAATAATAATGATAGCATTTCTATAGCACCTACGATGTTACTATGCTAAGCACTTTACAAACATTATCTCATTTCATCCTCACAACAATCCTAGGAGGTAGGTGCTATTTGAGGGGAAGGGAGAACATGCTAGGTTAGGTAGAGAGATAGACAGACAGATAGATAGATATGCACACACAGAGTTATATAGAGTTTTACATATATAGTTATAGTTATATAGAGAGTTATAGTTATATATAATATGCAATAACTATATAATATGCAATAACTATATATGGTTTTATATAATAATATATAATACATATATAATATAATATAGCTGACATAATATACAGTTATATAATGATATAGTTATATATAATATAATTATATATAACAATATAGTTATAGATAATATATTATATATAATAATGTAGTTATAGATAACTAGATATCATATAATATATGATATGATTATATAATAATATACAGTTCTATATTACATATAATTATATATAATATGTATAGTTATATAATAACTATACATGTTATATGTAATAACTAGGTGCTTACTACCAAAAGAGTCTGTCTGTCATCCTTCCCTCACATATCCAACCTCTGACATTAGTATATTGACTAATGTCAAAATTACCTGGTTAATGTCCATCACCTTGAGATCCCTGTCCCTGAAACCCTTTGTATTTTTTTTTTCACTTTCAGCGGTGCTCTTCCCTTCGGCTCACCGGTCTAAGAGATCGTCTTCAGGCCCAGCCAATCTGGTGCTGCAGAACTCCCTAGAGGAAGTAGAGCTACTCTATGAGGTAGGCTATGGACCCCAGACCCTCAGAGGGCACTGCCCTTTTGTCAAGGAGGCGACAGCAATGATCTAAGCTCTGGAAACTCTCCCTAAAGTGCAACAGGAAGGAGGACCAAGAGAAGAATTTAAACAATTACCACAACAATGTAAAGGAAAACAATATTAAAATGTATCAACATTCAGATCAATGAAATGATCAATCTTGACTCTCAGGGACTGAAGACAAACAAGTCTCCCTCCTCTCAGTAGAAGGTAGCAGATAACTGGTGCATGAGAGTAGACATGGTCAACATGGACATTTGTTTTGCTTATCTGTATTTCTTTGTCATAAGGGAAGGTCCTTTATGGGGAAGAGCAGTTACTGGGAAATAATACTGTTTTAAAAAGATAAGAAAAACCCTCAACAAAACATTTTCTAATAAAAATTCTGCCTAGTACTTTAACATTGAACTTGGAACCAAAAAAAAAACAAAACAAAACAAAACAGAGTTCTAATCCTTATTGTCAGTTGTATGGACCTTGGACAAATCATTTGATATCACCAAGATTTCTGTCAGAAGTTAAGAGGACCGGGGAAACTGTAGCAGAGATGTGGAAAAAAGAAAGTTGTTTCAAGGGTTTTGTTTTTTTTTTTTTGAGGCAATCAGGGTTAAGTGACTTGCCCAGAGTCCCACAGCTAATAAGTATATGAGGCCAAATTTGAACTCAGGTCCTTCAGACTTCAAGGTCAGTGCTCTATCCAATGCATCACCTAGCTGCCCCTGAAAAGGGAAAGTTTAAGGATTACCTTCCCCCCTTCTCCCCAGAGCCTAGCACTTATTTAGTAAATGTTCAGTATGTGTTTGGTTGTTAATTGACTAAGGCTGTCATAGATTTATTTCTAGGCTCAAATGAAATAATGTATATAAAACATCTTGCAAACCTTAAGTCAGCTGTTACTACTGTTACTGTTATTAGATAGGGATCCTGTATACTCAGCAGCAATATAGTATAAAGACCAATGAAATGGGAGTCAAGAGACCAGGGTTCTAATTCTGCCTGGGCCACAAACTACCTACATGAACTTGAGCAGATCATTTCTGACCTCTCTGTACCTCAGCTGCTTCCCCTTTCCACCTCAAAAAATCCTGACTTTCTAAAAGACAAAGAGAAGCATGATGATGAGAATGAGAATGATGAATGCTTAATAAGGAACTCAGTTATGTCTTTACCAATAACAGACTAAAACATTTTCCCCTATTTTACTTCTCATACCAGTTTCTTCTAGCTGAACTTGAGATTAGCCAAGACCTAAAGATCTCCATCAAAGATGAGGAGCTCTCCTCCCTTCGGAAGGCCTCTGACTTCAACACCATCTGCAATGAAGTCATCCCCAAGAGCATCACAGACATTCGACGGCTGAGTGCCCACCTCTCTGAGTGGATTGGCGTCCTTAAGAGGGAAGATTTTGAACGAACAGCACTAACCCTAGCCTATACGGCCTATAGAACAGCCCAGGCCCAAGGGTTCCAGAAAGACATATGGGCCCAGTCTCTCCTTAGCCTCTTCCAAGCTCTGAGACATGACTTAATGAGGTCTTCTGGGCCCAAGCATTCCCAATGAGAGACACCTGGAACACTGAGGGGGAGGGGGAGAGGTCAGCAACCCATGGCTTTTCCTAGCTTGTCACACAATAACCCAGAAACACATTCTACTTGGAAAGAGAGGTAGCAATCCAAAAATAGGGGAAAAAATAACCCTGTCTTCCTTTACCCCAGACTATTTCCAACAAACATGTGGGCTTCAGGTTAAAATTCTATGGGCCAGTATTTTTAAGATACCTCCAAGGATAAAATGGCTCACCCTCAGTGGCATGTGGAAGATAACAGACAAGAGAAACTACTCTAGACTGAGTACAAAGTAGGAGAAGGAGACTGGACAAGTGTTGAGAAGAGGAACTGGTCCCTCTTCTTTGGTGCTAATTAGCTGAAAAATAAGATTAAAAGGACCTCTTTTTCCACATTTTCATTGGTAGGAAATAGAGACACTAGAACAATAAACAATATGTTAATCAATTGATATGTTTCTCAACTTCTTCCACAAAAGCCACCAAATATATGCCAGATAAAATACCAGCAATTTTGAGATCTGACCCTATCTAAGTCTGGACTAGAGCAAAATACAGTAACACCTTAATTTCTAGAATCATAAAAGAGGGAAGTAGATACAAGTCAATTTTCCAGATAATTAAAAGATCCCCCTTCACCTGCCATGTCTTTTATATTGAACCCTTTTCTATAGAAATCTTTCTGAAAGGTATTAAATACTTCCCTGCCTTCTTAAACATAGCATATTGAAAATAACTTAAATTTTTCTCTATGATTCATTATAGTTCATTATGATCATCAATTTTTGTACTGTATTCTGTAATGTGATAATCCCCTCTGGGGGCTATGAGGAGTGCAGGGATATTTGCCCCTCCACTAAATGTTCCCAGGCTGCCATGTTTTGCTAATTTTGCGTTTGGTTTTTAAATTGTTCTGTCTCCTCCCTGACCATCAGGCTATCTGTTTGTACTTTTTTCCTATTATATCCTTCCCTCGCTACCTGTTATTTCTAACTTGCTATAGGCCAGGAAATCACATAACTCATTCTGTCAGAATTGCGTGCTGGGTAAGTCAGTCAATTTTCTGAGTAGGTACCTCCTTCAAGGACTCTGTAAATAGCTATTTCAGCAGCAAAGAGATCCTTTTGACTCACCTCCAAGTTCATTGCTATCTTCTAAAGGGTTGAAGTTGCTCCAAGACTGACCTCAAGATAAGCAAGTCTTTGAGGCCTTGAATTTGGTTATCTCAAGTTTGACTCTAAGGACTGTGATTTGATAATGATAAAAGTCTGGTCTGGATTTCCATAAATCTTGGGATAAATGAAACTTTGAATACCCAAGCCAAATAACATTTTCAGAGAAATAGTAGTAGGCTGGAAGGAAGAAAGTACTCACCATCAAAAAATGCTACATATCTCTGCTCCAACCTCCACAGCTCTATCTTGCTCTGGCTCAGAAAAGCAACGTCAATATCTGTCTGTCTCTGTCTCTGTCTCTCTGTCTCTCTTTGTCTCTCTGTGTCTCTCTGTCTGTCTGTCTCTCTCCATATCTGTCTCTATCTCTCTGTCCCTGTATCCCTTGTTATACACTATTGTTCTTTCTGTTTTTCCTAGAGAAAATGGAACATCTCATAAGCTGAGATGCTTTCCTTCACTTTTCTCTTTCAATCTCTTTCCCTATGATTTTTTGGGGGATGAGAGGGGGGAGATATCTGTGTTCATACCTCTCGATGTCTATGCCTGACTCTGTTTATCTCAGTCAGCTCTGTTTTTGTCTCCCTAGATCTGTCCTCAGAGTCTCTTTCCTAATTAATATAATACTCTTTTTTCAGTGTGTTCTTAGGGGAATGGGGAGCAGTTAATTGCTTCAAAATACCAAGATGCTCATGTCTGCATAGTTTTGGACTCTCCAGGGAAGCAATTAGGCATCTGTCCCACAGCTTATAGGGTAACTGCACTGTCTGCTCCTTTCCTAAGCAGCAGTGGCCCAAGCCCTAAGGAACTCTATCTAATAACCAGGTATTAAAGGAACGTTCTAGGCCCGCACTTTGGGATATCCTACTCTGGAGCTGCATTTACCCACAAAGCAGCAGAACATTTCCAAGAATTATTCTGACCATAACTTATGGTCAAACCAACCCATTATAGAGGCAGATACATCAGTTTCATTCCATTCCACCCCATTCGACAAGCATTTATTAATCACCTAGGTGCCAGGCGTAGTGCATGCTAGACTCTAAGGACAAAGATTTCTAAATAGCCATCAATTAGGATACTATAGAGACAGATCTGACTGATTATTTTGACCACAAATTATGGTGCAAATGTATTGGGATGACCTACCTATTCATTAACTGAAAATGTAAAATATATAACGTCCTTTCAAAGATTCAAAACTCCATGTGGCAGCCAATAATTGAAGAAATATAGAGGGAAATGTTAAAAAAAAAAATAAAGTTCTTCTTGAAAGTAAGTTTTAGGTAATCAGTTTTTATACATTGAATTTGTTTGGATATAATCCAAACCTTTTTTTTTTAACTCAGAAAAACCTCTGAAAGCCTCCCTTACCTCTACATACAAAATCAATATACACATTTTTCCCCTATCAAAAACCAGAATCCAATGAATACAGCAAAGCTAGCTGGCCCAAATAGCCTTAACCTTATTAGCTCCTTGCTCTGAACATTATGGTCACAATAAAATGGTCATTGGGTTGTGCCCATTTGGAATTTGCCATATACAGCGACATTTTTTTGCCCCATTTCTACATAGTTTTCCTGGATAATTTTTACTAGGAAATTTTGAAAGCTAAGATATTCTAGAAGTCATCCTTATGCCATTCTCTAGACACTCAACCAGTTGGTCAATAAGTTTTAAGAAACCTCTGTGGACAGAGCACCATACTAGATACTGAGGAACCAGTAATGTGTTCATTAACTTTCACTGCCACACCCTTTCATCCATGATAGAGGAAAAGAGAATACGGAATTGGGATTTCATCATAGGAATGGGCTTTCATGGATAAGCTAGCCTAAGATTAGTTTCCTTTAAAAAAAAAAAAAACAAAGATTGAAGAATTCTGAAAGGATCTCTAACTTCCCAATCCATTTGGATTTCCTATGTGTCTTACAAAATCAGACTGTGGAAATGATTTGCTTCTTCTGAAAATGGATAGAGCCCCAAAAAAGAACTCCTGATCTGTGTCACTCACCTTCCCATTTTTATTTAATAGATTATCATATATAATATAATAAAGATGCTGTTCCATGGACTCCAGACTGACGGATCTCTCTGGTTTGTTTTCTCAAGTTATTTTACTGAGAAATTTAAAGTGCTTCAAAGCTTAATAACACATGCTGACGCCAGCAGCTGCTTTGGGATCTTGGCACATGGCAGCCAGAGACCCAGATATTTGTTATTTTATTACCCACTCTACTCAATGTTGGCAGCCAAAATATGTCACATACTTCATGGCCCAAGTTGAGTTTTAAAAGCCAGGATAGAAGTAAGGCCAAAATGTCAGTCAGTCGATCAATAAATATTTATTAACTGAATAGTAGGTGCCAGACACCATGCTTAGCTCTGGGGATGTGCCAAAAGGTAAAAGAGAGACCGGCTCTCAAGGAACTCACAGTTTAATGGGGGATTCAATGTGCAAACAATTAGGTGTAAATAAGCTATCTATAGGATGAATTGGAAATGGTCAAGAGAGAAGGCCCCAGACCTGAGGGGGAATCAGAATAGGCTTCACGGAGAAGGTGGTATTTTAACTGGAACTTGAAAGAAGCCAGAAGTAGAGATGAGTAGGGAGAAAATTCTAGGCACAGGGGACAGCCAGTGAAAATTCCTGGAGTCATGAGACCCAGATTAGTGTATGGCAGGCATGTGTGCCATTATTTATACCTGATGTCAGGTATACTCAGTGGAGTACCTTAGACTTCTGGAAGCGAGGCATAGAGCCAATGACACTGAATGAGGCTGTCACTTCAGGATTGGTGGGGAAGGACCATGGGATGACTGATTTTCCCCTGATCTTTTATACCCTGACCTGCTGCCTTTCTTAAATCTCCCCTAAATCAATAAATTTTGCTATTATTTATGAACAGGTTAGGAATTCTAAATAAGAGAAGTAATTTGTATTTGTTGTTGTTGTTTAGTCGTGTACAACTCTTGACCTCATTTGGGGTCTTCTTGGCAAAGACACTGGAATAGTTTGCCATTTCCTTGTCCAGCTCATTTTACAGATGAGGAAACTGAGGCAAACAGGGTTAAATGACCTGCCCAGGGTCACACAGTAAGTAAGTATCTGAGACCATATTCAAATGCAGGAAGAGGAGTCTTCCTGACTCCAGAGCTGGCTCTCTATCCACTGCATCCAATTTACATTATACCACCTATCATCTCAAACAGGGATTCACTCACCACTTCATGACCAGGTATGGGGTGACAATAAATCTGACCTCAGCTTAATTACATGATTTATTTCTTATTCACCCTTAGACGGCCTTAAGGGCTTTCTCTAAGGAACCAACAAGACAAGAGATATAGAAAGGTGGTAATGTCTGCCTTTTCTCCAAAGGACTTGGAAGTAGGACCAGGGGGAGACAAGTTCCTAGGAAATACAAACATAAATATGAAAGAAAATTCAACTCAATGTGATAAAAAATAATTAAGTGCCCACTATGTTCTATGCACTGTGCTAGGTTCTGCAAATAGTTAGGAAAAAAATGACTAAATAATCCCAGGCCTCAAGGGGCTTATGTTCTACTGAGAGGGGGGAGAAGAGAGACAGATACAAGAAGTTATAGTTAAATAAACACAAAACAGACACAAAATCATAGAGAACACTAACAACTTGGGAAATCAGGCAACACCTTTAGTAATCATAATCATGATCATAACAACCACAATAACATTTATATAGTGCTTGAAGGTTTGCAAAGTCCCTTACAAATATTAACTCATTTATCCTCACAGCAACGCTGGGAGGCAGGTGCTCTTATTATCCCCATTTGACAGATGAGAAAACTGAGGCAAACGGAGGTTAAGTAACTTGTCCAGGATCACACAGCTGGATCCTTGAAGGGAGCCAGGGATTCAAGAGGCAAAAGGGAGAAGGGGGAGCATTCAAAGGGGAGCACACAGTCAGGAGATGGTGCGTCATGTACAGGGAATAGCTTGGCTGGATCATAGTTCATGAAGGTTAGTGAAAATCAAGATGTATTGCTTTTCCCACACAAGTTCAAGAGCCCCTTGAAATCCCAGATCTGCTGGTGGAAGTCTTGTAATGAATGGAGGATTGAATGTGTCCTATCTCAACACTCTTCAAATAATTCTTTTTTCCTCCTCTTCCACCCACCTAAACTACCTCTACTCCATCCCTTTCCTTTCTTCAGCAGCTCCTTACCTGGATTCCTCTGTCTTCAAGATTAGGTAAGAATTACTAGGAATATTTTCAGCTTCCTGACATATGGTCCTTCAACTGCTGACCATCACTCTAGCCAATGAGCCATAAAATGAATGAACTTACTTATTGCATGCTTCTGTAGCAGGCACCATGCTAATTAATGTCTGCAGATATAGATACAAGGAAGCAAGCCAATCTTGACCCACAGGGAGCTTACATTCTAATGAGGGAGATGCTAAGACATCAAGGCAAGTTAGAAAGTAGGAGGGGAGTATGTGTGGGAAAGCACATCATATGAACATGACCTGGAGTGTCATGGTGGCCTGGGTATAGGCAAAATTAGGCAGAAGCTCCCCTCTCAAAGCCTAGACTTCCAAGGGCAGAGTCTAGGATCAGATGGGAAAGAGACTAAGACAGGAGCCCAAAGGGAGAGTCAACATGGTTTAGAAATGTCTGGGAAGAGATCGCAGAATTTAAAACTGTCCAACCCCCTCATTTTACAAATGAGGAAACTGAGGCCCTGAGGATGAAGCGATTTGCCCAGTCACACACAACTAGTAAGCAGCAAAGCCAGGATTTGAACACAAGTCCACTGACTTGCCAGGGATTGTATAATAGGGTATTCCTGCTGAATTACAATTTAGATTAGAAGACCTCTGCCTCCATCCTTCTCTAGCTGACTCATCTCTACAGGACTTTCTCTGCCATTCCTGAATACCAACTACCTTTTCTCCTGATGCTACACACACACACACACACACACACACACACACACACACACACTCTTTCAGTTCCTTTTTATGTGTTGTCTTCTCCCATTAGAATGTAAGCTCCATGGGGGCAGAGAATGTCTTTCTGCTTCTATTTGCATTCCCAGTGGTAAGCACAGTGCCTGACACATAGTAAGACACATAGCACTTACACATAGTAAGTGCTTAATAAATGCTTGTTAACTGACTGACTGACTGACTGATTTCCAACTAGAAGACAATGTGATCAATATGAACCACCTCTTCACTCCACGGCAGCATGGGTCCATCCAAATCTTGGGCCAGAAGGGATCTCCGAAGGCTAGGCAGCTAAAACCTGATAGAATCTACCATTGTTCACAAGGAGATTCTGAGAGCCTCACTAATAGACTCTTTCATCCTGATATAAACTTCTTGTACTGCAAGGTCAGCCCAATTCCTTTGATGAGACCTCGGAAGAGATATAGAGGAGACAGCCAACTGTCATCTATGAAACAACTACTCACTAACCTGGAGAAAGTTGGAACTTTCTCAGAGTCCCAGAGGCAGTCTTTCTGATTTGCAGTAAGGCTGCATCATAACCCCCAAATCTCAGTTTCCAAACTCTTTCACTCTAGGCCATTAGTTTCCCCCAGGTCCTAGGTAACGCATGCCTCACTGTGCCTGGCCCTGGGCTTTTAACACACCTTCCAAAGGACTCTGTTGCCTGCAACTGGACTGAGGGGCCTGTGATAGGTCCCAGGGAAAGTTCTAAGCCCATGCATTCAAACCATAAACCAGTGTTCACTTGGAGAAGTGGCATTATGTTGAGGAGGAGGATTGTTATTTCTGCCCTTGGAATGTTACAGAAAGGTATTAAAAATAAGCTTTGCCGGGTGCTGCTATTTTCCAAAGTCAGCAGACACAGGGCCCTGCTGTGACCAATCAGAAGAAGGCTTGAGGAAGAAAAGTTAGGTCATTGTTTGAACCACCCTGATTGGCTTGGGGAGTTGGGGCAGGGCCACTCATCTCTTTCAGACTTTTCATAGGTGGATTTGAAGTAAAGGAGGGTCCCTAATAGCTTCTTATCTTGCTCCAGAAAGGAATGTCTTCAGGGATTTCTCTGGGAGGCCCTGGCTCAGGAAGTAGGGAAAAGGTAAATTATAAGTAGGAAATCAATTTGAAGGGGAAGAATTTGAATCTAGCATGGTGGCAAGCCCTAGAAGAAAGAAAATCGGCCTTATCTGACTGAAGTCATCATATTCCTCCATCCAGCTCTGGTCTTTCTCATGTGTTTGGTTACTTAAAGTGAAGGAGAGGATAGATTTCCTAGAATCAGAGAGAGCAGAGGTAGCCGAGGGAGACTGGACTCTCTGGAAATAGCCATCAAGGGAAGTGACCAAGAGAAATCACTGTGTACTCAGGCTTTCTTTAAAAATAATAATAATAATAAGCTCCCCTGTGATTTTCCTAGAGTCAGACTTAGAATTAACAAACAATTTAAAAAACACTCTATGGAAGAAGACAATTGCTAAAATGCTGGGACCAAGTTATAGGATTGCCCAAGCTAATTCGCCCAAGCCAAAACAAAGACGGAAATCACTATGTTCCAGTTTGTAATCCTTGGCCAATTCCCTTTTCCTGCTCAGAAAACCCTGCTCATCAATCCCACCTAAAGCATTCAGGGGCATAGAGGCCTTGGTACCATTTCTTGGTGTGTTTTTTTTAATCAGGATAAAGGCAGAGTCACCACTAAACTCTGCTGCCTCAAAGGAGGTGCTACCTAAAAAGGGAGACAAGAAATATTTACGGCTTGGTAGTGGTGCTGTTTATTTTGGGGTTTTTTTAACTGGAGAGGAGGGAGAAAGTCAGGGTTCTTGATAAGGGCAAAGTAAAGCTGAACAAAAGTAGGGGAGCAGGTAGGTCAACAAGAGGGCAAGGAGGAAGAGTGGACGATGGCCTTTCTGAAGGAATTGCTTAAAGCGAAGAATTTGCTGCTGGTTATCTTTATCCCACTTCTGCTGCTGCCTCTACCGATTCTACACCCCAATAGCGTAAGTATCTCATTTGTTTCCTCCCCAATGTCTACACGAGCTACAACTACATGGGGAGTGGGAGAAGGGGTCACCATCTATCAGATGAAGGAAGGGTGGAGCCCCTTGGATGCTTCTGTAGCAAGTAAATGAGACCCAGTACTTGGACTCTTGACCATTCCTTTTAAGGAATGACTGGTTTGCATTTAGGGGAGAATGCTAAAGAATTCCCCAACTTGAAATGGCCATGTTTATCACCATAGACCTTTTGGTGTGTCTGTGCTACCACCAGTGAGGTCACAGAGACAGGTCAAAGAAAAGAGATGGTTTGAGACAAAGAGACAGAAAAAGCCATTCACTTCCGTAAGACAGCATCTTCAGGGACAGGAAACGAGGATCCTTTACACGTTGTGGAAATGGATAATGATGCTCATCTGTAAAATGAGGGAGGTGTGCTAAGATGAACTGGGAGGCTCCTTCAGGAGCTAGATCCTGTAACTAATAATGAACTTGTATTTGGTGGGAATTATCACGTGGCTGCCATGTGGCATAGTGAAATGCATAGTGGTTCCAAAATCAGAGAATCTAGGTTCAAATCCCACCTCTGAAGCTTTACTACTTGTGTGACCTTGAGCAAGTCACTTACCCACTCCTGGGACTCAGTTATCTCATCTGCAAGATGAGGGGATAGGACTAGATGTCTTCTAAGGTTCCTTCCAGCTTTAGCTCCATGATCCGAGAAGTGCTAGAGGCATAGACTAGACCAGGAGTTTGTAACTGTTTCTGTGTCTTGGATCCCTTCGGCAGCCTACGGACCCATTCTCAAAATAACCAGGTTTTCAAAAATTCATAATTAAAGGAAATACTAAATTTCAGTTAGAGGTTAGTGAAAATAAAGATGGATTTTTTTCCCATCCAAGTTCAAGGACCCCCTAAAATGTCTCCTTAGACCCCAGGTTAAGAACCATTGGCTAGGTCTTGTAACGAATGGTGCTGATATAGTAAAATGCTATGGAATAGTCATCTTGGTATCCAGAAAACTGTACCAGATTTGAAACCAGAGACCCTGGATCCAAATCCCTCACCAGCTACTTATTACCCTGGTAACCTTCAGCAAGTCATTTCATCTATCTGGGTTTCAATTTCCTGATTTTTAAAATAAGATGGTTAGAATAAATTACTTCCAAGCTCCCTCCCAGTTCTAAATCTTATGATCTTGTATCTTGCTCTGACAGTAAATGTCAAGATTTAGCTTTCAGGGACCAAACTCAGTTCCAGTAAAGTTTCTTGGGCCAGCAGGCCAGAGTTTGGGGATCCACTTCTCTGGCACTCGGGTCACAGCAGGTCCCAGAAAGCCAAAACTTCATTGGAATTCTTACTCCAGAGGACACTATGAGACAAAAATCGAGTGTGGCTTTTTGCCCTGATCTTAGGCACATGATTCATCTGCTTATTCTTGTTCTTTGTGGATTTCCCCTCTGTGCTCTTGGAAGCAGAGAAACAAAATATGTGGACTAACTAATGACACATTCAAAAACAAAGAAGATCCCTAAGTCCCTAAAGCTTGACCTTGACTTTCAGCGGGGCTCATGGAAACAGATCAGTCGGCATCCTCTGAGCAGAGACTGTTTTGGCTCCCCACATTGAATTCCTCTCAGACTTACCACTTGCCTCTCCTCCCCCCCCCTTCTCCTGCCCTCTTCAAACACAGTGCTTAGTCCTATAGTCCTCAGTAAGCTGTGACTTGATAAATTTCTGTCAAACTGGTCCAACCCTTGGAGATACTGGATAAGGAGAGAAGGGTGGAAAAAAAACTAAAAAGAAAAAAAATCACCTTCCCCTTAGCTATAATAACCTGGTTACTAAGATTAAGCCAAAAAAAAAAGTTAAATAGAAGCGATTAGGACGGTTCCTCTTGGAAACAAGCTGGCTTAAATCTTTCAATGAATACCCCTAGAGAGGCAGAGAGAAGCTGATTAAGGTTTGGCTGAGATTGACTAGCCAAAGAGTGCTGCTCAAACTTTTCGAACCTCCACTCTCCCCATATCCCCTTGCTGCCACCTGGTTTTCTGTTTTAATAATAATCCCCATTTAAATAGCTCTTGGAGGTTGAAAAAAATTGCTTTCTCCACAACAACCCTGTGAAGTAGAGAGTGCAAATACTATTAACTCTATTTTGCCAATGAGGACATTGAAATTGTAAAAGACTAAATGACTTGCCAAGTATGTGCCTGCACAGCTAATGTCTGGTGTAGCACTTGAACCCCAGGGCTCCAGACTCTGCCCGCAGATGCCTCTGTTTAATCCAGATTCATTTGGTGGGAGGGAAGGTAGAGACAGAGGAGGGGAATCTGTCATGATGAAATTAAATTGTTGTTCAGTCGTGTCCAACTCTTTGTGACCCCACTTGCTGTTTTCTTGATAGAGATACTGGAGTGATTTGCCATTCCTTCTCCAGCTTATTTTTACAGATGAGGAACTGAGGTAAACAGGGTTAAGTGACTTGTCCAAGGTCACACAGCTAGTAAGTGTATGAGGCTGGATTTGAACTCAGGGAAATGGGTCTTCTTGACTCTAGGCTCGCCACTCCATCCACTGTGCCACCTAGCTGCCCTGGGGCCTTTGGGCTCCTTGCCAAGAAAACCCCAAATGGGGTCATAAAGATTGGAACACAACTGAAACCACTGAACAAATGAAATTAAAGGGGACCTATTAATAATCTCCTCAATCTGATGTGTCGGAGGTCACTAGAAACTTCTCTCCAGAAGAAAATCATTCTCATCTTCCAATACAACTTTACAGTTTCTTACATTTCTGTTCAAGGGAGCAGCTGTCATGAGAGATGGCGCGGTCTAATGGAAGAGAATTTAGATGTTGTTCTAATCCCAGCTCTGTCCCTTAGTAGTTGTGAAATCTCAAGCAACTCACTTACCTTCTCCATATTTCAATTTCCTCACCTGTGAAACAAAGATAATAATACTTTCACTGTTTACCTCATAGTATTGCAATAAGGATCAACTGAATATAAAGTCCATTGTAAACTACAAAGGGCTCTACAAATGTCAGCTATATAATATTAGTCAAAAGCACTCTAGGGCTGTGTTAGTCACCCCTCTTCATTCTTTAGCTTCAACTTGTGATGTCTAATTTTTCTGTGACCTATAGTAAGCTGAGAGAGAAGTCTTCCAGAAGCAAAATGTGACATGTGACATATGGGGTGGAGGTAGGCAGAGCTATGACTCACAATTTTCATTGCCCAGAACATATTGCAGGGAAAAAAAAACCCTCAAATTTGCTGTGCAATTTATAATTTAAAAATAATAGAGAAAAAAAGAAAAAATAATAGAAGTAATTCAGTTAAATGGGAGTGGAAATTAGTTATGATAGTGGCTCACAGATGGGTGTTATTAACAATGCTCAGGGTCTGATCATTTCTATTTCAATTAATTATTCTGGGGAGAAGAGAGAGAGAGAGAGAGAGTAGTGACACCCTCTAAATTTCAGCACCCTCAGGTAAGATATCAGTTGCTCAGCCCTTGTTATGTCTTTAGATGTGGGAGATCATATGCACACTAAAGGCAAGAAGACAGAGAGGCTTTGTCATTAGGCATTTATGTTCACTAGGACAATCAAAAGTAGGGAAAGAAAAGAAAGAAAAAGTGAAAAGATGGGAAAAGAGAAGAGCTAGGGAGAGGGAAAACAGAAGAGAAATGAAAGAGGAGAAGAGGATGATGAAGCAAGGTTGGGAAAGAATCCCTAGGGAATCTCTGTTTTGCCTGGTTTTCAGATTATTTGTGAGTTTTGGTTCTTGGCTCTCTGCTTCCTAGACTCTAGCTTGTCGTCTCCTTTATCTTCTTTGACTTTTTTTTAAAATGTTCACATTTTTTAAATCCATGTTTATTTTTCTGAGAGATGTTCTTTAGAGCCTTAATTCTTCCTTCAACTTGGACTGCATCTCAGGAAATAAAGATAGCATTAGTATTAAGGTTTAGTCCTTGAAATCCCCAACTGGATTTGATTGCTTGATCTGCATAAGTCCCCAGGACACTGATGCTGCTACTGAGCCCAACCACAGCAGTCTTAAGGGTGGCACTTGGGTCTGTTCCCAGACACCTTCCCTTTATCTCTGACTCACAAGTACATAAGAACTAGGAACCCAGAACCTAACTTTATGTGGAGAAGGGGGCGAGGAAGCAGGACTGACCGCATTCAGCCTAAGTGTTGCTGTTGTTGTTCAGTCATTGCAGTCATGTCTGACTCTTTGTGACCCCCCATTTGGGGTTTTCTTGACAAAGATACTAGAGTGGTTTGCCATTTCCTTCTCCAGCTCATTTTACAGATGACGTAAGTGAGGCCAATAGGGCTAAGTGACTTGCCCAGGGTCACACAGCTAGGAAGTGTCTAAGGCCACATTTGAACTCAGGAAGATGAGTCTTCCTGACTCCAGGCCTGGTGCTATATCTACTGTATCACCTAGTTGCCCCAGTGGAGTATTACTGGTTTTTAAGAAAAGACAAAAATGGCATATGGAAAGACCTACATGAACTGGGGTAGAGTGAGGTAAGGAAAACTAAGAAAACAGCATACACAATGACTTTGCTGTTGTTCTTCAGTCCTGTCCAACTTTTCGTGACCCCAGTTGGGATTTTCTTGGCAAAGACACTGGAGTATTTTGCCATTTCCTTCTCCAGCTCATTTTATAGATGATGAAACTCAGGCAAACAGGGTTAAGTGACTTGCCCAGGGTCACACAGCTAGGAAGTATCTGACGATGGATTAGAACTCAGGTCCTCCTGACTCCAGGGCCAGTGCTATATTCACTGCTACATAGCTGCCCCCATTCAGCTTAAGAAACCTTCCAGGGGCAGCTAGGTGGTACAGTAGATAGGGATCCAACCTTGGAGTCAAGAGGACCTGAGTTCAAAGTTGGCCTCAGACACTTGATGCTTTTTAGCTGTGTGACTCTGGGCAAGTCACTTAACCCCAATTGCCTCATCAAAAAGCAAAAAAATAAAAAATGAAGTCTTGGTTTCATTGTCATAGGGAACTCTCAATGAGTGAATTTCCTCTGCCCCTTCTGCTAAGCACTAACTATGCCCCTTAGTGGGGCACTGAGGAAGCGAAATAACTTCTCCAAGGTCACACAGCCGGTATGAGGGATTTGAACCCAGGTCATCTTGACCCTGAGGCTGGCTGGCTATCCACTGTGATATCACCCTGACTCTCCAAAGAATTGTTGTAAAGTTCAAATAAGGGAATGGAATGTGAAAGGGTTTTGTAAATTGCAAATCAAGTCTTACTATTATTTCAATTTGATGGTTATGAACATATATATATATATATTCAATATACATATACTAAACTCAGAAGAAAGTATGAACTTCTTAGAATATACATGTTAATCATAATAATCAGTCAAAAAGCATTTTTAAGCACTTACTATGTACTAGGCAGTATGCTATGCACTAGTGCTTAGTATTTGGTAAGTGCTTGATAATGGAGCAGCTAGGCTGTACAGTGGATAAAGCACCAGGCCTAGAAGACTTGTCTCCCTGAGTTCAAATATGGCCTCAGACACTTAGTGTGACCCTAGACACCCTATTTGCCTCAGTTTCCTCATCTTTAAAATGAGCTGCAGAAGGAAATGGCAAACCACTCTAGAATCTTTGCCAAAAAAAAAAAAAAAAAGTCCAAATGGGATCATGAAGAGTTAGTTAGAACTCAACAACAGCAAAAGATTTTCTTTGGGACAGAGGGTCTGTGTGGAAGGTTCAATTTTCTTTGTTTTGTTTTGTTTTGTTTTTTTGCTTTAAAGAAAGAGAAAAAGGTGAAACAGAATGTTAGTCTTCAGGGTCTTTGGAGCAACAAAGCATATTTCCATTAGCAACAGTCTTACTGGAATGATATTGTTTCCTAGGCAGAATCACAGAATTTGAGAGTTGAAAAGGACCTCAGTGGCTACTCTAGTCCACTCCATACACCAAAGGAATCCCCACTCTAACATACCCAACAAGGAGAAGCCTGGGCTTGAACACGCCCAAGGCAGAGGGTGCCACCGCCTCCTGAGGCAGCCCATTACACTCCTGTACGGCTGTAATTGATAGGAAGTTTTTACTGCCGCTGAGACTGAATTCATCCTTTACAATGTCAGCCCACTTGTTTCTGGGTCTGCCTTGGGTGGCCAAACAAAACCAGTCCAATTGCTCTTCCACATAAGACTCATGGATGTCATTCACCCAGATGGCATCCACAGGTATGGTATGGTGGCAAGACTTTTGGCTCGGGAGTCAATGGGTTCTAAACCCAGTTCTATCACCTGTGTAGCCTTAGCCTGTCTGGACTCAGTTTCCTTATCTTAAAAATAAGGGGGCTGAACCAACATCAAATTCATCATCTCAGGGAGTGGGGAGGGAAGGAGGTAGAAAATTTGTCACTCAAAATTTTATAAAAAATGAATGTTAAAAATTATCTTTACATGTAAAAATAAAATATTTAAATATTTTAAATAAAACAATATAAATATTTATATAAAATAAATTAATTTACGAATTTGTGAAATATTCTGGACCTCTCCAAATATATGAATTTATATAATTATATATAATATATAATAAAATTAAAATAAAATAAATAATTTAAATAAAATAAAATAATTTAAATAAAAATAAATTTTTTTTTTTTTTTAAATAAGGGGGCTGGACCGGATGACATCTATGATCCCTTCCAGCTCTAACTCTATGACGCTATGGACTTTCTGGCTTATAATAAGCTTTCCTTTTTCCTGATCTGGTCTAGCTAAGCCTCTCAACAGTTTCAGGAGACAGGTAGAAGAAAGAAAGGACTGCTTTATTTTTGCTTGATGAGGCATATAAAGTGTGAGTGAGTGACCTACCAAGAGGAAGAACCTAGATGAAAACTCAGGCCATCCAACTGCTGGACTGTGCGTACGCACACAAACCAAATTTGATGATTTTTGATAGAATTAGCTGGTCTCCTAAATTAAAAAAATTTTTAATTTAAAATTTAATTTAAAATATTTTTTTAAAATTTTAAACTCAGTTGAAATAATTAGCAGCAACCACCCAAATATCCATGAGAAGTGGCATATTTGTGAACATAGCCGCAGGTCCCTCCCACATTCACAACCTCAGCCAGTCTCTCTGTGGCCCTGGTGCCTGGCTCTCTTGGTCTCTCAGGTCACCTACTCTCTGGGAATTCTCATAGCTGCTTTTCTGCCTCAGCTCCCAGTGCTCATGTGCTGTATTACTTTACACTCTACTCCTGGATCTCAGAGAGCAAAGGGACCTCCAAGGCCATCTAGTTCCATCTACGCCTGAACAAGGATCTTCTTCATAACCAGCAAGTGGCCATTCAGCCTTCGCTTGAAGTCTTCCTGTGAGAAGGAACCTCTCTCCTTCGGCATAGCTCTCATTGTTAGGAAGTATTTCCTAATGTCAAGAATAAATTTGCCTCCAAACAATTTCCACCCATTATTCCTAGGTCTGCCCTCTGAGACCGAGCAGATCTGCTGGTATCCTCCAAGATGCCAACTTAGCAGAGGGCATTAAGGTTTGATGCCAATTTTCATAACATACAAAGACAAACTTGACACATCAGATCATAGGTGGGACGTCTGCTGGAAGCAGGGACGTGCATAGCCTCCTCCCACCAAAGTGTGGACTGAGGGTAGATGCCCTTAACAAAAAGACCCACCCCACCTACTACTAGGGCCGAGTCTTCTGCTGACTTTATCTATCTCTTTGACAGCTTCCTATAGAGGATCCCAAGACCAATTTTCAAATGGGGTAGACCCAAGTGTCCACCCACTGCCTCAGCCTACCCTCTAGGTTGATCCTGGTTTCTAGGGCAGGGTTGGGAAGGGAGCAGTGAGTGATGTTTGCTACCACTAATCCCCCCATTTCCTCTCCTGCAGGAGGCTGCATGTGCCTATGTCCTGATTGTGACAGCTGTGTACTGGGTGTCAGAAGCGGTCCCACTTGGCGCTGCGGCCCTCGTGCCTGCCTTTCTCTACCCTCTTTTTGGAGTCCTCCGATCCAGTGAGGTTAGACCACATTGCACCCTGCTTAAATATTTCAGATGGAGGGAGAGATCTGGAATATTTCACAAATAAAACATACCCAACTACCACTTGAGTAAGGGGTCTCTTTACACCCTGGGGAAAAAAAGAATCCACAGCTTTATTCAGGCATTTATTAAGCATTTACTATATACAGAGTATGAGTGAATAGAAGTGTTCTCATGGACCTTACAATCTAGTAAACCTCCGCACATTGCATCCCTTATACTTGAGGTGTTCTGCCTTTCTCTTCTTTAACGATCTCAAAGTGTTCAAAAAGGCTGCCTTTAGGGGCAGCTAGGTGGTGCAGTCAATAGAGCTCTGGCTTTGGACTCCAGAGGACCTGAGTTCAAATATGGCCTCAGACACTTGACACTAGTTATGTGACCGTGGCCAAGTCACTTAAACCGGATTGCCTCAACAAAAAGCAAAAAAAAAAAAAAAAGAGGCTGCCTTTCCTGAATGATCACACCCAAATCCAATTACCACTTTATTCTGTATCCCTTCAGCACAAGTACACGTTATTTATACTATATGGCTTTGTGCTTAATGATGTGTTGCTATTGATTTTTTAAAATCTTTTTTCATGTGTCCATCTCACCCCCATTATAGTGTAACCATCTCAGAAATGTACTCTTTCCTTCATGTTTCTCTAAAGTACTAAGGACACAAGAAGTGAGGAGTAAATGCTCATTGATCACTTGACTTTATGAAGTTTCCCAGAATGCTCACAGTAGCCTTGCAAATGACCCTACCATATATCCCGTTGCCTTTCTCCTTATCTTAGACTCAGTTAGCCTCAAATCATTGGCCTCTCCTCACTCAATATCCTTAAACTGTCACCCTTTTCTCTTTTTGAGGCATTTTCCACCTTCTTTGACACAAATTGTCCAACTTGGGTAAGTTTAAGCTTAGATACCTATGTTTAAATGTCAACCTAACCCTACAGAAAGGAAAATGGAGTCAGATCCCAGAAGTAAAGAGAATGACACTTTTCGTTCAAAGAATCCTAGAATCACACAGAATCTCAGAACTAGAGGAGACCTCAGAAGTCATCCACTCCAACCCACACCAGACCAAGATTCCACTCTGTGGAATCAGTGACAAAAGGTCATTTGGCTTTTTGTCTAAAGACCTCCAGTGAGACCGAATCTGCTACCTCCCATTTCACTTTTTGATAGTTCTAACTTTTGAAAAGTCTTTGCTTATGTCAAGCATCTGAAAATCTGAAACTCTGCAGCTTCAACCTTTTCTTTCTAATTCTGCCCTTTAGGGCAGAGCAAAACAAGTCAATTCTCACTATTTCACGTGACAATCCTTAAAATACTTGAAGATGGGGCAACTAGGTGGCGCAGTGGATAGAGAACCAGCCCTGGAGTCATGAGGACCTGAGTTCAAATCCGGCCTCAGACACATAACACTTACTAGCTGCGTGACTCTGGGCAAGTCACTAACCCCACTGCCTAGCCAAAAAAAAAAAAAAAAATACTTGAAGATAGCTATCATGCCCCCCACCCCAAACTTTCCCAGGGTAAATACTTTCAGTTGCTTCGGTCTCTTCTTATAAGGTATGATCTCCAGGTTCTTCATTATCCTAGTTCATAAATACCCTGGCACCTTTAACCTTTCCTGGATTTAAAGCTTTGTAAGGGAAAGGGTGAGTGTCTTCTAAAGCAGTAGAGTCAAATTCAAAAAGAAACAGGGCTACTAAGCAACACATAAGGATCCCTGAAGGCCACATAGTAACTGAAAAATCTCTGTTTTATTGAAGTTTTATTTATTTGGTTAAATATGAACCAATTATATTTTAATCTGGATCAGGCTTCACTCAGCAGTGTTTGGGCTTTGTTTGACAGCTCTATTCTAAAAGGGCCTAAGAAAAAATTTGCTACTGGACTTCATCCTTCCATTCCATTCTTTTTATTAAAAACTGCTGACTTAGAGGAAGGATTTTTAAAATAAGCCAACATTTAATTAAATAGGTTAATTTTTTTAACCCACTGTAAACAGGACAAAGGCCAGACACATGTCCTAGGCTTGGAGGAGAGATGAGGCCGCAGGGCTCTGAGGAAGTGGTATCTCCCCGGAAAAAGCAGCTAGGTCAGGTTCTGAATGCTGCGAGGGAGCTGCTAGGCAACAGTTCAACAAAGGACCAGTGATTGTGAACAGTCAGGAAGGTCAACCCAATAAGAGATACAAGCAGAGCCTGTGGTGACATCATTGTAAGGCAAAGTGGAGAGCTAGAGATGCTTAAAGGTAGAAGAGGAGAGCTATCTGGATGAAGTATAAAGGCTTCTTCTCTCCTTGGAAATGCTAAAATACTCATCTCAGTGGTGAGGATGGAGTGGGAAGAGGGCAAGAATCACAAAATAACCAGTACTGATTTCCCAGCAACTGGTAGACTGGTTAACTTGACTTTCATTTTGCTGGTTAATGCACAATGCCAATGAGACAAAAGACATGGGTTTAAATTTTGTATAAATAAGCTTGCTAACTTCACATGGTGAAACAGTTCCACAACCATAATGCTCTTGAACTCTATCCTCCTAATGCTGAATGTATGACTTTGGAGAAAGCCTCTGCTCCAGTCAAACCAGCCCATATGCTGTCTCAGTAGCAGTCTTTGTCTTTATCAACTCAATTCAACTCCACCAACTCAATTTGGCCTTTACCAGCTCAATTCAACTCCACAAACATTTACTATATGCAAGGCAGTCTGGTAGGTGCTAGGGATACAAAGACAAAAGGGAAAAACAGTTGCTGCTCACTCCTTATTGTCTGCATTCCCACGTGTATACCTTTATCCATGCCACCTCCACCCCCATTCAGAATGCCTTCTTCCCAAGCCTATCAAAATCCATATCTTCCAAGACCTAACTCCAATCCCCCTCCTTGAGAAAGAGTACCCTGTTCACCCCAACCAGAAATGATCTCTCCTTCCTCTGAAATTATCTTTAACACTTCTACCTGTACCACTATAATGTGCCATATATTATAAATATTTGTGTATATGCCCTTATCTCCCCAGCTTATTGATAAGTGCATGAAAGGCAAAGGCCTGCTCTTATAACTTTGTATCCCACTTGGAACCAGCTTTCTCTATAATAGAAATTCATTATGTATTTCTCAATGTGTTGTTCCATTCCATTCTCTGAAAAAAACCACACAAATAAATATAGTAGATAGACCATGTGTGTATAACAAGATGGAATTAGAAGAATTATCATAACAAAAAATGTCAATAGTTTGTGTGAAAAATACCTAAAGGTTTTAGCTGTTGACTAAAAGCTCAATATGGGCCAACACTGATATCAACCAAAAAAAAAGCTAACTCATTCTTAGAACCCATTACAGGAAGTTCAGTGTCCATAAGAGCATAGAGAGAGACATCGCAGAATAGTAGATCAAAGATTAACCTCAGAACAAAGCTTCTTAACCTGAAGTCCACAGACTCCCAATGAGATTATGGATGGCTTTCAGGGGATCTGTGAATTTGGGTGGGAAAAAAGACTTCTTTATTTTCACTAACTTCTAACTGAAAGTTAGCATTTCCTTCCTTTTTTTTTTTTTAAACAAACTTTACTTTGGCAAGGGGTCCACAGGCTTCACCAGACTGCCAAAGGCAGTGGGGTAAAAAGGCCTGGTTTCCGTTCCCAACTCTAACACAAACTGTTTGTGTGACCTTGGCAAATAACAACCTCCCTGTGCCCCAGACAATACTCTAAGATTCTAAGTTAGTGCATGGCTGCCTTGTAGATCTCCTTGCACAAGTGAAGAAATAAGTCTGTATAATAAAAGCATCCGGAACAAGGGAGGCAATAGTCCCGTTGAACTCTACATATATTAGACCACTTCTAAAGTCATGTGTTCCTTTCCAGGTGCCACATTTTTATAGAGACATTTATTAACTGGAGCATGACCAAAGAAAGGCAATGAGAATGGTCAAGGAGTCTCACGGTGATGTTGTATGGGGATTGGCTGAAGGAACTGGGAATGTTCCAATCTAGGGGGAAAAAAAGTTTTTTAGAGATGGCTTTGGGAGATGGGGTGGAAAGCAAGGGACATGATTGCTGTCTTCAGATTTGCATGACTGTCATTTGGAAGAGAGATTAGACATTCTATGTAGTTCCAAGGGGGCAGAAGAAGGCTAGCGACATGAAGTTTACAGGAAGGTATATTTTGACTGAACTTATGTATATATGAGTGTATATATGAGTATATACATGTATATGATCACATCAATGTGAGAATTCTTTCCAAAGAAGCAGATTGTATTCATGCCTGCCCTTACTGTGTGACTCTAATCCAGGGGTGGGAAACCTGCGGCCTCAAGGCCACATGTGGCCTTATAGGTCCTCTGGTGCAGCCCTTTGACTGAGTTCAAGTTTTACAGAACAAATCCTTTTATTAAGGGGATTTGTTCTGGGAAGTTTGGATTTAGTCAAAGGGTGGTGCTTGAGGACCTAGAGGGCCACATGTGGCCTTGAGGCCACAGATTCCTCACCCCTGCTCTAATCTACATCTTCCCACTAGTCAGAATGGGGCCTTCCTCACCTTCTTTTAATATCACAAAGATACCAGTGGAGTCCAGGTACTATCCATCAAATATCTTTTGCTCTTGCCATGTGACTAGCCCATCTTTTCTGCCCATACAGTTCCTTCATCCCATACTTATCTACGCTTCTTCATGAGCCTTTGCTGTGGTCTGCTCCCACCCACAACATGTGTCTCCATTATCTTCTCATTTTGAATTCATGGGAGCCTGGTGGGGGTTCCGTGTGTTCGTAGTCATACAGCACCACCAGGAGAGTACCAGTATGAAAAAGGTGGGCCTTCATTTCACAGAAAAGCTCTGGGTCATTCAAGGAATTTTTCAGTCTCCCAAAGGCAATCCAACCTTCTCTCCTCCTATTTAACTCTAAGCCCAAACAGTAACACTTGTGGCAGGCACCGTGCTAAATGCTTTACAATTAGAATCTGATTTGATCCTTATAATAATCCTGGGAGGTAGGTGCTGTTATTATCCCCATCTAATATATAAGAATAATAGCTAACATGCATATGGTGCTTGCTATGTGGGAGGTGCTCTGCTAAGTACTTTACAATGATCATTTCACTTGATCCTCTCTACAACCCTAGAAGGTAGGGGCTATTATTATACTCATTTTACAGATGAAGAAACTGAGGCAAAGAGAGGTTAAGCAACTTGCCCATGGTCACACAACTAATAAGTGTCTGAGACCAGGATAATATTATCCATTTTTATATTACATACATAGTACTCACCATGCTGGGTCTGCTCTCTCATTTTTCTATCTCTTTCACCCTTGGGCCATTGACTGTAAATTCTCACTGCAGCCACTAAGTAAAAGATCCTTTTCTGGTTTATTGCTTTTTAATCTGTCATGGGGTGGGAAACTAGATAATTGAGCCTATTGCAAACTGTGATTTAATTAGGAGAAAGTTGTTCATGAATGATAACCTAATGGCCTCTACTAGGGAGTGAAGTGCCGGGCTTGAATGTTCGAGCTGTGACAGCTATTTTTGGTACTGAGAAGTGTCCGGAATGACCTCTTCTAAGCAGCCCAGGACTCCCTACCTGGTACTCCTCAACTCACTGTATTCTTCCCAGGGGCCTTTTCCTGCAATCCTGAAGGCCACCTTCAACTAGTGATAAACACTCCTGTTAAAGCAAGAGGGAAATATTCAAAACTAGATCTGAGATAGCCAAATGGTCCTGTTCATTCTGCTGTCTTGCACCTTCCTTTTCTGACCACTAGTCATAACTTAGAATTTTCATCCTCATTGAACCCTGAGCTATTCAGGGAGCCAGTTTCTCCCCTGGCCACCTGGCCTCAGTTTTCTGTATACCCTGACCTTGTTCTTACTTTCTCTATACTCAACTAACTAAACACAATTGCTATCAGCAGTCTATCACTTAGAGACAGCCCCCAACCTTCAGCCCAGTATAGCAATATAACTTAGACCCAAACCTTAGACTCCAACCAGGAGGAAAAATGGACTCTAGGGAAAAGGGCAATATGGCTACAGCTGATGATGACTTCCCTAAGAAACTCCCCAGTAAAGATTTTAAAGGGTTCCAGATGAAGCAATGATCAATATGGGATAGGGACTTCACCTATGACTTTATTAATACAGGGAAATCCTGAGTGAAAAAACTCCCTCCATACAGGAGTACTGGCATCTTGTGGTCTTAAAGAGTTGTCTAAAGCAACAAAAGATTAAGTGTTTCGTCCAAAGTCACAAAGTCAATATGTTTTAGGGGTGAGACTTGAACCCAAATCTTCCCGGCTTTAAAGTCAGATCTCTAGCTTATGTGTTATGCTGCTTCTCAAGCATCAATAAAACTAAAGAAAAACACCAACAGATTCCTCCATTCATTCTAGGACTATACAAAAAGGGGACCTGAAGCCAGCATGGTCTCTGGTAAATAAGAGAACGTGTGAGGTATTAGAATTTGGAGTCGGGAAGATCAGGGTTCAAAATTTACCACAGACATTTACTAGTTGTTTGACACTGAGCAAATCACTTAACCTCTCTAACCCTCAGTTTCCCCATCTGTAAATGGAGGAAATCGGACTCATTGGCCTCACAGGTCCCTTCCAACTCTAAATCTATGCTCCTATGATCCTACACCCTATTCTCAAGAACTGACCAGAGAAACAGGACAAGGAGAGAGAATCTAAGAATCATCAGACTCCTAGCAAACATGACCAGATTCAAAACCTGGATGCCATATAGCGAGACTCCAGGCAAGTAACTTAACTTCTTTGTGCCTCAGTTTCTTTATATGCAAAATGAGGGGAGTGGATTCAATGGCCTTTAAAGTCTAAGACTTATGGTCCCATGATCCCAAGAAACCAGAAAAGAAAACTCAGATCTACTAGAATCAGACAGCAAAGTGAAAACGAAAAGAATTCACTGATCACCTTCTGAAAGACATCATTTGGACCACCATGCCTTTCATGGCTCTCAATCTGAGCTAGAGTCCCTGAGGAGGGAAATATAATTCTGACAGACATGCACAAGCCACTTGTCACTCCTATCCCATACTCAGTACCTAGCCTTGCCTCTCCCTGCCCCCAATGATCTGGCTTTTCTACTTCTGGAGCAGTTTAATGGAAACTCCAAGAAATGATAGGCATTTATTAATCAGAGCTTCCTGCTATTCTAAACGTACTGCTAACTGTATATCTCAGAAAGGAGTCAAGTCACAGGGTCCTTTTTTAGGCCTTTATTTATACCAAAACCCACATTGTCTTTACTGGAAGGAAAGGATCCAAGTCCAGAGAATGTGGAGCCTAGAGAAGGTAGAGCAGATGCCCCAAAACCTAACAGGATATTTGAAGATGGGGGACTCAAAACAAGAAACAGAAATGGTCCTCTGGCACCTACACCAGGGGAAACATTCAGGAGCACAGAATCTGTTGAGTCTGACAGCACAGTGCTTCCCTTTCCTACAAGGACTCAATTCAAAACATGAAGGATGAGTTTGCTCAAACAACTCCCAACTCCCTAACCCCCAAGAGACTCAGGGATTTCATTGGCCTCTATACAAATAGCCCATTAAAATTAGGGCACTCATACCCACCTGACCCCCATTGGCAGTCAGGGGACTCTACCATTAGCTAAGGAGCCCGTGCCAACAACATGGACACACAATTGGATTTCAGAGGTAGAGCTGTACTGTTGTACCCTCATCAGACATCCATCCTGCAGAAAGCCAAAGTACCACTCATCTGAGTGCCAGGCAAAATCAGCCTCCTCTCAGAGAAATGGTCCATCTCAGCATGCTAGGGTGCAGCCTCTCAAGGGCATCAGAAGGCAAACACAGCTCCCATCACACCATTAGCTTCCTACTTGAAAACAGTTCCTCATCATCATCATCATCAACATGAAGATTTGATGATAGGATCATAAATCTAGAATGGGAAGAAACCTTAGAATCCAAGTCCCTCATTTTACAGATAAGGAAACTGAGGCCTGGGGAAGATAAGTGATATGCCTGAATTCACAGAGGTAGAAAGCAAGTAGGAATAAGTAAGACGTGGGGCAGCTTAGGTGGTGCAGTGGATAAAGGGCTGGCCCTGGAGTCTGGAAGACCTCAGTTCAAATCTGGCCTCAGACACTTATTAGCTGTGTGACCCTGGGCAAGTCACTTAACCCTGGTTGCCTCAGTTCCTCATCTATAAAAATGAGCTGGGGAAGGAAATGGCAAACCACTCCAGTATCTTCGCCAAGAAAATCCCAAACGAGGTCATGGAGAGTCAGATACCACTGAAACGATTCAACAAAAAAAAAAAAAGGTAAGAGGTAGGATATGAAGACTGGTCCTTACTCCAGACACTGTGCTCTTTTACACTGCACCCTGCCCTTCCTGTGGGCAAATAGGGTAGTACCAACATATCCCACTTCAATTCAATGACTAGATATTACTAGCTGGAAGTGTTTATGTAACACTTTAAGGTGTGCAAAACATTTTACATATGTTACCTTATCTTCACAGAAACCACGTGAGGTAGGCACTATTATTATCCCCATTTTACAGATGAGGAAGTTGATGCTGAGAGAAGCCAAGTGATCTATCTAGGGTTATACATAAGTACGTATCTGAGGCAGGATTTGAACTGAGGTCCTCCAGACTCCAGGGCCAGCCCTCTATCCACTGCACCACCTCTTACTTACTCTTACTTGCTTTGCTTTTTTTTCCCAGCACTTTGGCCACTTCATTGTAGGTATTTATTAAATATTTATTTAGGCATTTATTAGATACCTACAACAACCACACAAAAGCGCACTAAAAGCTAGGTGGCACAGTGAATAGAGCTCTGGCCTTAGAGTCAGGAGGACCTGAGTTCAAATTTGACCTCAGACACTTGACACTTAATAACTGTGTGACCCTGGGCAAGTCACTTAACCCCAATTGCCTCACCAAAAAGCTAAAAAAAGAAAAAAAAGCACACTAAAAGTAGAATGGGCTAGCAGTCAGAAAAGACCAGACAAAGCGCTATGAGGAAAGTGGAAGAGGAAACAATCTCACTGAGACAAGAAGGAGGAAGAGGAATTGAGTTAGGGAAGACATCATTTGAGTGGAGACTTAAAGAAGGGAGAATTTTCAACAACTGTGTGTGGAAAAGAGTTTATTCAACAGGGGAACAAAGGACTTGGAAACAAAACAAGGCCAGGACAAGAATTGGGAATCAGGAATAAACCAGCACACATAATAGGGGAAGAAAAGTAGTGAACAGGCTAACCAACAGGTTAGGGCAAGATAATTCAAGAACCTTGAATGCCAGGATCAGGAGGTTATACTTTAACAAGCAATGGGGAACAACGGGTAGTTTTTGAGTGGAGAAATGATGTGGTCAAAGCGGTACATTACAAAGATGACTCAGGGAGATCAGGTAGGAAAAAATCTAAAAGAGATAAGAGAGGACTAGGAAGGTACCCGGGAAGTGGAGAAGAGGAGCTGGACACAAGAAATATTGCGAAGATCGAATTGGAAGAATTTGGGGGAAAAGTCAAAGATGACTCCACATGACCTCAATTCCTTCAACAAATCCAGAAAGGAGTCCCCTAATCACCTGTTACTCCAGAAAATCAGTCTCTTGGACAGCCTCACGCCAACTAGCCATTTGACTAGGCCCAGTTCACAATAACCAGATCATTACGAAACCTAGTGATCCTCTATTGTAACTCTGCTCTGGGCACACTGCCTTCATCCTCACCATCAGCTGGTCCCACTGTTTTGTCAACCCATCCACTGACCCTCACAATCCCAAAACCCCTATTGCTTTAGCAATACCACCACCTGACATCTCCAACCCACAGAGGCCCCACCTAGAACAGTCAAAAAACTCAGGATAAAAAAAAACAAAACACCTGGACTAGGATTTAGTATACCTAGTAAGAGTCCTAACTCTGCCCCTAAATAGCAGTGTGACCATAAAAGAGTCGGCCTCTCTACACTCAACTTCTTTACCTATAAACTAAGTGAATTAGATGATTTCTATGGTCTCTATGATCTATGATCAGAATTATTCCAACCCTTCCAGAGGTGGAAAAACAATTCAAACTACCTGAAAAGTTTGTAGACTACAAGAATATATTTGAGAAAAAAGCAGACTGAGATATCCACCACCTCTACCCCCCCCCACCAAAAACAAAAACCTGCCCTATAGACTTACAGCAAAGTATGTCAGTCTCCTTCAGTAGCCTTCTTGGGCCACTTTAGGGACTATGACTGCAATAATTTAGAGATCTCATTTACCTCTCTATAATATCAATAATAATATTAACAATGTCAATATTACTTAATAATATCTAATATTTGTATTAATAATATTTGTGTAGTGCTTTAGGGTTTGCAAAGTGCTTTACATATATTCTCATTTGACCATTACAACAACTCTGTCACATAGGTATTAGCATTATCCCTATTCCCATTTTACAGATAAAGAAACTGAGGTTCACGGAAGTTACATGACTTGCTCAGAGTGAGACAGCTAGTAAAATGTATCTGAAGCATGATTTGAACTTGTCTCTTCCTGACTACAAGTTCAGCACTCTATCCAGTACTTCATCTAGCTGCCTCTCCATGTCTTCTCTATGTTAACAGAAGCTTTGACTTTGACCATTTGTCTACCTAAATTTAAAGTATGTGCCAGACCTAATTATCCAGATTTCTCCTTACACTTGTACATGCTTGGGAGTGGGAAAGGAGGGTGGTTATATTAATGAGGAGAGCCAATCCACAGGGAGAGGGATGTGGCAACTTCCAGACATTTTTCCTTCCTACCCCAATGCCTATGGTCACAACGGAATAGGAAAGTGTGGAACTGAAAGTGTAGCCCTGAAACCAATTATTTGTGGGTCTGAAATAGACCAGTTGGTGGTCTGTGCCCTACAAAGACCTACCCCCCAGTACCAATCCCTAGCTACAATTTCCTCTCTGACACTTGGAGAATGCCCACCACTTGAAGCCTTAAAGAATCATGTTATAGTATGAGTTATATAATCATAGTATTTTAATGCTGGAATGGACCTTAAGGATCATCTAGTCTAACCCTTTCATTTTTCAAATGAGGAAATTGAAGTCTAGAGAGATTGTGACTTGCCCAAGATCACCAGGTAGTTAGTGGATAAACCAGGAATTATAAAAGCTACTTCTCCTGGCTCCCAGCACAGCATTCCAACCACAATGCCATACTGTTATATTATCAAATATTGTTAATGCTTTATTAGAAGCTTTTCTTTATATATATATATACATATATATATATATGATTTTTAACATGTGTCATAATGATCTTAAAAGTGATTTTATTACACCGAGTTTTTCTGCCAAAATGCAGCTCCATTTTTTTGTGACTGAAATCAGTGGAAAAGAATTAATTAAACTTAAATTCATTTTAGAATGGAATCTGCTATAATGTATGTTAAGTGGGAGAAACCTTTTCTGCATATAACTAGTACCAGCTGCTTGGAACTACCTACTGTACATGAATGTTGCATGGTCATTGGTATGAGTGGAGTTGGGTGGGGTAGTCTGGTATGATTTCTTGGAGGAGGAGGGTTTCTAGCTAAGATCAGAAATAAGGGAGAGAAAAAAATTGGCGGAGAGAAAAAAATTGGCAGAGAGATGGCTCTCATGGGAAATGGGAAGGGATGATGGTAAGCAGAATTCTTTAGAGGAAGCAGACAGTCTGAGATTGAGATAAATGGAGGTTTTGTTACATTTGATAGAAAGACCATGACTAGGCATTTAGGTTTGTAACTGGGATCCTTAATCAATTACTGTGTAGGAAGGAGAATACAAGGATTAAAAAGCACTTCAGAAAGAATACATAGGATCTTAGAGTCAGGTAGACCTTGGCTGTCATTTAGACCCTGAGAAATCCCATGTAATGTGTCCTTACCAGTAGATGGCTGGTTTATCCACCTTCTCTTTAAATACTTCCACTGAATCTGACTACCTCCTAATCAACCTGTTTATTACTCCACAGAAAGATAGCCTATTCCTTAGGAAGTTCTTCCTTATATTAAGCAAAAATGTAATCCTTCATAACTCCCATTCACTGATTCTAGTCCTGCCTTCTGGAGAAACAAAGAACCAGACTGTTCCTTCTTCTATGTGCTGCCTTATTAAAATATTGGGGGCAGTTAGGTAGTCCAGTGCATACAGTGCTGGACCTGCAGTCAGAAAGACTCATCTTTCCGAGTTCAAACCCAGTCTCAGACACTTACTAGCTGAGTGACCCTGAGCAAGTCACTTAACACTGTTGTCCTCAGTTTCCTCATCTGTAAAATGAGCTAGAGGAGGAAATGGCAACCCACTCCATTATCTCTGCCAAGAAAAGGGTCAGGAGGAGTTGAACACAACTAAAATGACTGAACAACAATTAAGATATTGGAGGATGGTTATAATATTATGCTGTAATCTCTTTTCTAAGGTACAGTGAAAAGAGCTCAGAGATTCTCAGTTGAAATCCTGGTTCTGTCATTTTAGAAATGTGTGACCATGGACAAGTTTTTTCATTTTTCATTTCTCTGGGTCTCCATTCTTTATCTATAAATGAGTGATCTTAAACTGATCAATAAATATTTATTAAGTACCTACCACGTGCTAGGTGCTGGGGATGCAGAGACAAAAATTAAATAGTCTTTGCCCTCAAAGAACTTACATTCTATCAGAATGACTTCTAAGATCCCCTCAAAAAAAGGCTCTGTGGTATAGTGCATAGATCACTGGACTTGGAATCGGGAACGCCTGGGCTGGAATCCTACCTTAGACATTTCTTTAGTATCTGAGCCAGAGCAAGTCATTTAACCTCGATGGCCTCTAACCAGCTTCTATGATCCTACAATACTGTGATTCCATTTCGAAATCTAAGACCCCAAGATTCTTCAGGCTAAACAGCATAGGATATTACAGACATATCTCATTTTATTGCTCCTTGCTTTATCGTACTTTGGAGATAGAGAGTTTTATACAAATTAAAGGTTTGTGGCAAACCCTGCAGCAAACAAGTTTACCGGCGCCATTTTTCTAACAGCATGTGTCTCTGTGTCATATGTTGGTAATTCTCACAATATTTCTAATTCTTTTCATTATTATTATTCATTTTTTCATTACCATATATGATCTGTGATCAATGATCTTTGATGTTACAATTGTCATTGTTTTGGGACACCACAAACAGTGCCCATATGAGACAATGAGCTAATGATAAATGTTGTGTGTGCTCTGACTATCCTATTGACCAGCCTTTCCTGGCTCATTTCCTCTCCTTGGGCCTCCCTACTCCGTGAGACACAACAATATTGAAATCAGGCCATTTCATAACCCTATACTGGCTGCTAAGTGTTCAAGTGAAAGGAAGAGTTACATGTTTCCCACTTTAAATCAAAAGCTAGAATTGGGGGCAGCTAGGGGGTGCAGTGGATAGAGCACTGGCCCTGAAGTCAGGAGCACCTGAGTTCAAATTCGGCCTCAGACCAAATACTTGACACTTACTAGCTGTGTGACCCTGGGCAAGTCACTTAACCCCAATTGCCTTAAAAAAAAAAAAGCTAGAAATGATGAAACTTAGTGAGGAAGACATGTCAAAAGCTGAGATAGGACAAAAGCAAGGCTTCTCGCGCCAGTTAGACAAGTTGTGAATGCAAAGGAGATGTTCTTGAAGGAAACTAAAGTGCCTTTTTTAAGAAATAAAGTGTTTTTTAATTATGGTACGTACATCGTTTTTTAGATATAATACTATTATGGGCAGCTAGGTGGTATAGTGGATAGAATGTTCAGCCTGTAGTCAGAAAGACTCCTCTTCCTAACCATGTGACCCTGGGCAAGTCATCTAACCCTGTTTGCCTCAGTCTCCTCATCTGTAAAATGAGCTGGAGAGAGACATGGCAAACCACTCCAGTATCTTTGCCAAGAAAACCCCAGAAGGATTCAGACACAACTGAAAAACAACAATTATTGTGCATTTAATAGACTACAGTATAGTGTAAACATAACTTTTATATACATTGCAAAACCAAAAAAATCATGTGACTCACTTTATTATGATATTAGCTTTATTATGGTAGTCTGGAAACAAATTTGCCGTATCTCCAGGATGTACCTGTACTTCTAAATCTCTCATGACTCTGATCTGATCACTTTCTTCTCAACACAGTAGAGTCCATTTTCAATGTCCCTCTTAAAAAGTGGAACCAAGAGCTAAGCGCAGTACTCCAGATATAATCCGATCAGTGGAGAGTACAGGGGAAATATTATTTCCCAAAATGGACAGCATGGTTCTATTAATACTGCCTGATTGCTTCTACTTAGAAAAAATTTTTTTAGCTAATTCAGTTTCAGCTGATTCAAACAAAGCCACCAGATTTTTTCCCCATGAACTTTTGTCAAGCTAGATCTCCCTAGCCTATATTTTATAATTGATTTTTCAAAATTAAATATTAGACATATTTATTAAAAATTTATTTACTATTCAAATGGTGGACATTGATGCCTACTGAATTTCCTCATTTTGACCTGTCATTCCAGGCTGACGAGATCATTTTGAATCTTAATTGTTACCCATTCTATTAGCTATCCTTCCCATACAAAGCTATGATACATATGCTTTCTTTGTCTTCTAGGACATTTACAATATTGAACAGATGAGAAGGACAGTGTCTTGTGACATGGAATACTAGAGATCTGATATTTATGCATAGGCAAGCATGTTGTTTCCCTTGGTGAAATGTAAGTTCCTTGAGGACAGGGACTTTCATTTCTAACTTTGTATCCCCACAACCTGGCACATAGCACATGCTTAATGAATGCTTATTGATTGATTCTTGAAGCTATGTGTAGAGAGGCTGAGATCAATGACGTGTACTAGTCTAGGTTGTTGCTGTTCAGCCCTCATTTTTGAAAAGGACCAATGACATCGTGGGTGATGTCTTGACTTGCACATGAATTGGATTTATGTGAGGCAGAGCTGTACAAAGTCATCAGCTTCACTCTCTCTTCCTGAGTCATTTAAGTCCACTGGCAGGACAAAAGTCAAGGGACTAGTCTGGGTATATGTCACATGTCCAAAGCATTAAAGATAATAACTGACATTTATTTAAGCACTTCAAAGTTTGCAAAGTGTTTTACTTAACATTAATTCGGACCTCACAACAACCTCATAAAGTAGGGCTCCGGGTAACATTATCCCCATTTTATGTAAAGGAAAACCGAGGCTCACAGAGATAAAGTGATTTGCCCATTGTCATACAGCTAGTAAGTGTCAGAGATGAGATGTGAACCCAGGTCATCCTGAGCCTAAGTCCTGTATCCTATTCATCAATCCAGGCTCAACAGTGTTGAGAATCCTCAGGGATTCCAAGGACTAGAGTTCTCTTCTAATTCTCTCTTTTGTACACTGCCACCAAGTGGTGATAGGGTCACACTGTGTAACCAGTGAGACCACTGATTTTAAAATGGTGACACAGTTCTGAAAGGTAAAAACTTCCAGGCATGAGAAGACTGGGACCTAGAGATCAAGATTATGAACGTGAAAATGAATAAGAAGGCACCAACTGAAGAGATACTCTAGAGGATGCTTATGTCATAGCTATTGCCCTCAGCTTTGTCTAGGTTGTCCAAGTAAATTCAATTGCTATTAACCCTACTGGCTGTTTCCAGTTCCCAGAAGCCATAGTCCCACATACTACCTCCAATAACCCCACTGGACTTCCTGAAGGGCTGTCAGAGCCAGAGCTAGTATTTTGTGATGCAAAGTGCCAGCAGACTGAAATAATCATTACCTTCAAAATATATAGTTACTGTAGACTGACGTGACTCAGAAAAAGCACTTCAGAGTACTAAGAGGCAGAAGCATGGTCCAGTCAGTTGGGTGTCAAAAAAAATGAGTTGTCTGTGCTTCAGTCTTTCACAAGCTAGAGATGATACTACTGAACTACCTGCCAGGAGTATGGAAAAGTACTGTGCAAATAAAACTCATCATTACAAAGGAATCATACAAAGTCAGAATAGAACCTCAGTCTTTCTGACTTCTTGGCTGGTGCTTTTCCCACTCTAGGATGCTGGATGACTCCAGAATGACTCTTCAGATGTCAGGTTATTTCTGAAGCCATTTCAATGACATTTTCATCTCCCTTCAGGAGAACAGCACTTTGATGCTTGGGCCAGACATCAAGTCATTCATGTCACCAGCAGAGAAAAGATGGATTCCCCAAAACATTAATGAGCTCTTGCAGAGCCGGGATACCATATCCTCAGTAAGAATAGCAATAATTATTTCCTTTAGATACTAAGGGGAAAACGGATTTGCCTATGAGGACTGCATTATCAAAAGAGGTCAATCAATCTATCAATAGGCATTTTGTTAAGTGCCTGCTATGTACCAAGCACATGCTAGGTACAGGGCAAACCAAAAGTGAGATAGCTCCTGCTCTCACGCAAACATCTTTATGGAGATAATCTTTCCTGGGGAAAACATCCCTATTTTAGGGATTAGTTTGGGGGCAGTCCAACTTGGAATTGGGGGGTGGGGTGATCTTGATACCCTAAAAGTCCTTCCTCGCCCTGGGCTTCTGTGTGACTTTCACAACAAAGATGAAATTAACCAAATGTGGGCCATACAAGACATGTTGGGTTTTGTTTTTACTATTTTGTCAGGTGTGTTATACCTTCCCTCTCCAATTTCAATCATTTTCCAGCAGGCTAATAAACATTTTCATCCATTCATTCAATGAACATTTATTACATATCTACTTTGTGCTGGGGAATACCAAAAGATATATGGTCTTCAGGATCTTATAGTCTAGTGGATAAATAACGTACCTACGAATGAAAATTAAATAATGATATGAGCTTAAAATATAAGCAATGTCAGCACATATCACAAGTCATCTTTGACTCCTTCTCCTCCCTTAATGCACACATCCAGTTTCCAATTCTTGCCAATTTCATCACCATGGGAGCTTTCCTTTCTGTTACAGTAGCACCCCCACCACTCCACATTTAGGCCCTAATCTTTTCTCACTTAGGCTCCTGTCTGTTAATTAGTCTCCTTACTTCCAATGTATCCCATCTCATGTACATATTTCTTTTTCTTTTTTTTTTTTAGTTTTTTTTTTAGGCAATTGGGGTTAAGTGACTTGCCCAGGGTCACACAGCTAGTAAGTGTCAAGTGTTTGGCCTGAGGTCAGATTTGAACTCAGGTCCTCCTGACTTCAGGGCTGGTGCTCATGTACATATTTCACAAGACTGTCCTAATCTCCCTAATCTACCTTTCTGATTAATCAATATCAATCAACATGCATTTAATTAAGTACCTACTATGTGCCAGGAACTGTGCTAGTGATATAAATATAAATATAAAAGTGAGACATTAGGTTTACATTCTACTAAAAAAGATACAAAATATATCTTTAGTAACTTATAGCTAGGAAAGATACATTCTCAACACAGATAAATACATATAGGGTACATTCAAAATAAATATACAATGATTTGTGGGAGAACATAGTAACAACTAGGGAAATTAGGAAAGGCTTTTTGAAGGTGGCAGACACTGAGCTGAGCCTTTAAAGGAATTAGAGGTTCTGGAGGTAAAGAGGGAAAGCATTCCAGGCATGGCGGATACCCTACGCAAAGGCATGGAGTGGAAAGAGGAAATACCATATGGGGAAATGAGGAATAGCAAGTTGACTAGTTTAATTGGGAAAAAGGGAAATAATGTATAATAATCATTCTGAAATGATAAGCTGGAATAAGATTGGGAAGGGTCATGAAACATCTTTTGTTCATATATTTTGGCTAAGGAATGGTTTTTATTTATCAACTAGGGAATGGTTCTTATTTTTATAAATTTGGGTCAGTTCTCTATATGTTGGAGAAATTAAGTCTTTATCAGAAAAACTTGCTGTAAACATTTCTTCCCAGTTTTCTGTTTTCCTTCTAATTTTGGCTGCATTAGTTTTATTTGTGCAAAAGCTTTTTTAATTTCATGTCATCAAAATTATCCATTTTATATCCTGTGATACTATCTATTGTTTGGTCATAAATTTTTCCCCTGTCCATAGATCTGACAGGTACATTTTTCTCCTTGCTCCCCTAATTTACTTATGATATCACTCTCTGTGTCTAAATCATTTATCCATTTATATCTATTTATCCATTTATCTTGGTATATGAGATGTTGGTCTATGCCTAGTTTCTGCCAAACTGTTTTACAGCTTTCCCAGCAATATTTGTCAAGTATTGAGTTCTTGTTCCAAAATCTTATTATCTTTGGGTTTATTGAACATTAAACTATTACAGTCATTTACTACTGTGTATTGTGTACCCAATCTATTCCACTTATCCATCACTATTTCTTAGTCAGTACTAGATTGTTTTGATGATTATCACCAAAATATAATTTGAAATCTGGAACTGTTAAGCTGCCTTCCTTCACTTTTTATTTTTCATTCATTCCCTTGTTATTCTTGGGTCATGAAACTTCTCTATTTAAAATCTATCATCAAATCCCCATTGCTTACAGAAAAATTATAAACACTTAAATGTTGCATTCAAAGCCTTCTATGATATGTCTCTAATCCACCTTTATATCATCTCCATATATTCCACATTTCAATCAATCTGAACTACTCACCATTCTTTCATTACTGCCCTTTCCAATCTCTAGGCCTTTGCTCATGACATCTTCAATGACTGAGACATTCCATTCCACATTCTCCCGCCCTCCCCCCATCTCAGACTCTTGAAGTCCTTTCCCTACTACAAGGCCCACTTTGTCCATAAAGCCGTCTTTGATCCATTCCTTTCCCCATACCCAAAATTTCCCTCTTTGAATTTCTCATAGTACTTTGCTCCCTTAGGTCTTTCCTCTGCACTTAAGTCACTCTCCCTTGTGCTATAATTACACACACACACACACACACACACACACACACACACACACACCTCCACCATTATATTATAAGTTTCGTGAGAGTGGGATCCATGTTGTAGCTCATGGTAGTCATGGAGTCAAGCAGGCCTGAATTCAACCAGCTTCTGACACTTTTTAGCTGTATGACTCTGGACAAGTGATTCTGTCTGCCTCAGTTTCTTCCTCCATAAAATGGAGATCATAATAGCATAAATAGGGTTGTTATGAGGATAAAATGAGATAATATTTGTAAAGTGCTTTACAAACCTTAAAGAGCTATATAAATGTTAGCTATTCTTATTTCTTGTGCAACTAGGTGGTACAGTGGATAGTGTCTAACCTGGAGTTAGGAAGACTCATCTTCCTGACTTCAAATCTGGCATCAGACACTTATGAGTTGTGTGACCTTGGGCAAGTCACTTAACCCTGTTTGCCTCAGTTTCCTGATCTGTAAAATTGTCTGGTGAAGGAAATGGCAAACTACTCCAGTGTCTTTGCCAAGAAAATCCACGAAGAGTCAAACACAACTGAAAAATGACTCAACAACAATTCTTATTCTTATTATTCCCAGGCTCTAACATAGTATCCTACAAATAGCTATATTTCAACACTTCCATGAATCAATAGGCATATTCCCTCCAGCGGTGCTAATCACAACTCATCCATGCCTTCTCATCCTGTGTGATTCTTGTCTATTCTTGTCCATGTTGTCCTGCAGATTCTCTATGAAGGATTTGGATTTAGAACCAGAAGGGACCCCCTTCCATGCTGATTTGATGATAGAAGTCAGTCAAAACAAGTCCATAAATGTTTACTGGAAAGTTGGAAGAAAGTCTCCAGAAAGCCCCTATCCTTCGAGCTGATTGGACCCTGTTCTTGCCTCCCTACAGGTGGCGGCAGAATATTTCAAGAACACCACGCTGCTGCTAATGGGAGTCATCTGCGTGGCAGCAGCAGTGGAGAAATGGAACCTGCACAAGCGGATTGCCCTGCGCATGGTCATGATGGCAGGAGCCAAGCCTGGCATGTAAGTACAGCCTTAGGCTACTGGTAGACTCATGCCCATAACACACTAGGCTTATTGATGTGTCTCTCCTCTATAGGGATACTGCCCAGAACATGCACTCTATTTTTCTAGGAATGGGTATGAACCATCCACACTCCTACCGTGTCCTTATTCTAGCCAGTAATATTCATCTTTAAGATGTCAATCAACTATTACAGTGGCCATGAAACTGACATTTTATCTGCGTGAAGAAAACTTAGCTACTTAAGGATTGAATTCAGAGATGTATTGGAGCCAGCTTGGACCAGCTCTCAAGAGCTGATTATTAAATTTTCAGAGTGAGCATCTGCCCCTCAGAAATTAGCAAATACTATAAATCAAGGCTTGATTTCTCCTTTTCATGATTTCTAGACTTAAGAAAGTAATGGAGAGGGGCAGTTAGGTGGCGCAGTGGATAGAGCACTGGCCCTGGATTCAAGAGGACCTGAGTTCAAATCCAGCCTCAGACATATAATACTTACTAGCTGGGTGACCCTGGGCAAGTCACTTAAACCCATTGCCTAACCCAAAAAAAAAGAAAAGTAATGGAGAAAATGTTAATTATGCATGAAGAATAAGAAGAATGAAAAAATAATAATGATGATGATGTTAAAAATAATAACACAATGTCTAGGATATATAAATGTAGTTGTTAGTATTTTCCACTCTTAAGCTCAAATTCTACGTTCATATTTCTACTTGGAGGGTGTGCTGGATACAGGAGGCCAGCAATTCACTACCTTCTCCCTCAAGTAACATTTTTTTTTCTGTTCTGCCATTTCTAAACTAAGAGGGACTGTTTACTCATTGACAAGTGAAATCTACATATGGATGATGCCTGAAAGGGTGTTAACACTGCCCCATATTAGGTCTACCACAGCACCAGCATGGCTCCTTCCATTGTACAGAGTCAATTTTGATGGCTTCATTGTTTCTCTTTTTTTGTAGAATGAGGACAATAAGATAAGTACCTTCTAGGCATGTGGCGATCATTAATTGGGTTACTCTCGAAAGAATTTCGAACTCTTTTGAATCTTTTTTGTGGATTAGCCACAAAAAACTGTTCATCCCAGATTAGATACTCCTTGACCCATATCCTCTTGTTTCGGGATCATTCCCACTCCCCATTTCCCCATTTCCCCCATCATTTCTTGTAAGCTCATCGGGTATTAAAAATCATTTGGATGTCAGCCTACTCAAAACACCTTTACACCATTAGCCTACCCAAGTAATAATTCAGAAATTAGATATGCTGCCTACTGCACTCCACCAAATTGTATTATGTTTCTTATCTATCAAATAATGAGGCTATTTTCATATATGCAAAAATTATTTTTGCATGCATTCACACACAGGAGAGTCACATGGCTAATGTCTAGGGTGAAGGAAGAATGGTTAAGAAATACTGTAGTTGGGGGTAGCTAGGTGGTGCAGTGGATAGAGCACCGGCCCTGGAGTCAGGAGGACCTGAGTTCAAATCCAGCCTCAGACACTTGACACTTACTAGCTGTGTGACCCTTGGCAAGTCACTTAACCCCATTGCCTAGCCAAAAATTAAATTAAATTAAATTAAAAAATACTGTACTCTCAGCTGCTACCTAACACCTTCCCATCTGCAATTACCATACATTAACTCTGTATAAAGCTTTTATGTATCTAGTATTTGCAAGTTATCTCACCCATTAGAAATGAAGTTCCTGAAGGATAGACACTAATTTGGAAGCAATATACAAAATAAATAGGAAATAATTAATTACACAGGAAGCTATAAACAAGATAAATGGGAAATAAATCATGGAGGGAAGGCACTAGAATTCAGAGGGGTTGGAGAAGGCTTCCTGTAGAAGGTAGGATTTTAGTTGGAACTCAAAGAAGGCAGGAAGGTCAATAGTCAGGCAGAGGAGGGAGAGCTTTTCAGTCATGCAGTATAGCCGGAGAAAATGCCCAGAAATTAAAACTTCAAATAGTAAGTGCTTAATAAATGCTTGTTAACTGAACGACTAACTTAATCCATGAGTACCATCTATGAGTATATTTGTGTACAGTGGGAAAAGGAAGATGAGAGTAAACACTATTATCATAAGATGAAAAAAAAAATATTGTACTTCCGTCACCAATGGTATTATGTATTGAAGTAAGGACTTCTGCCTTGCTTAAGACCATTAGCTCTTGAAATTGTGTTTGTTGCCAAAATGGATTAGATTATTACTAAGATCCCTCTCAGTTATAAATCTGTGATCCCATGATTTATTATTTAAGGATCAGTAAGAATGAGACCCTTGGAAACAGACTAGTCCATATTCTAAATAAAATTAGCATGGCTGGGCCGGGGGGTGGAGAAAAAAATTGTGTTTGCTGGTTCTTTGGCATGAAAGGCAAGTCCAGGTTTAAGGCTAATAGATATCTACTATTATTTTCTAGATTAGGACCACCCAATACAAAAGCTACTGAGAAATCTACATGCCACCTAGAGGAAGAGTCAAGCTGATTTGTTCCTAAGGTTCTAGATTGTGTTCTAGATTGCATTCCAGTCCTCTTTTGAGTACCATGAGGCCCATTGCTGGCTTCTCAGTTTTGCTGTGGCCTCCTTCCTTCCAGGCTGTTGCTGTGCTTCATGTGCTGTACTACCCTTCTGTCCATGTGGCTCTCCAACACCTCCACCACTGCCATGGTGATGCCGATCGTGGAGGCCGTGCTGCAGGAGCTGGTCAGTGCTGAGGAAGAGCAGGTCATGGCGGCCCCTGACAACTCCAGCACTGAAGAAACTGAGCCAATCAGTACAGTTTACTTGAGTTTTCCTAAACCTTTAGCACTCTCCTCTTCCCCATATAGGCCCTTAGGTCTCTCTTCTCCCCCAAATACCTCCCTGCTCCCAGGACTTACACACGTAAGACTCTATTTTCCAGTCTTCCCCCCTAAAGCCCTGAGCATTTGCCCTCGAGACTGGTCACTGCCAATCCCTATTTCTTCTCCCTATCACTACCACCACAAATTCCTCCTCCTCCCTCAAATGTTGTAGATCACGTCCAGGGGCAGCTAGGCAGCACAATGGATAGAACACCAGCCCTGAAGTCAGGAGGACCTGAGTTCAAATATGGCCTCAGACCAAACACTTGACACGTACTAGCTGTGTGACCCTGGGCAAGTCAAGTAACCCCAATTGCCAAAAAAAAAAAGATCACGTCCAAAGCCCACCCTGAAGTCCATCTATGTATGTTATCCCTCTGGGCCTTCAGAGCAGAGAAGGAAAGCATGGCTATCCACCAAGGTACCCTGGGAGTTAGGAAGAGACAATGATGGATGTTATTGGAGGCTGGAAATACCTTCTCACCAAACTCAGAACCCTCAAAGAACCACTTACTGCCCTGTGTTACCTGCAGCCCCAACATTTCCTCTCTTCTCTCTCTCTCCTCCTCCTCCTCTCCAACTATAGGTCTTGGTGAAAAAAATGGACCCCCTTCTCTGGAGCTCATTTTTGTCAATGAAGAGTGAGTACATCCATTCTCTAACAGGAAGAGAGGCAAAGTTTCTGCCACTCTTCATATGTCTCTTGTGCCCTTATCATATTCCATTTTACATTATAGTTAGCTATACTCTTTGTGTTACTTATAGTTACCAAGAAGCAGCAGGACATAATGAACTTGCCTTGAAGCCAGAAAGACCTAGATTCAAGCCCCACTTCTGAATATTCTGACTACATGACCCTGGGCAAGTCACTTAACTTCTTAGGATTCTAGTCAATTCTCTAAAACCGTAAGTTACAGAGAAGGTGCCTACTTGCATTAACACAGGAATTCCCCATGCCAGTGAAATCACAGGTCCAATTCTCATCCCTAGCTATTTGTCTAGATGTATTCTCCCTCCTACCAGCTGCAAATTCCTTGATAGTTGACACATTTGTAGTCATTGCTAAGCACAGTGCCTCTAACAAAGTAGGTACTTAAGGAATGTTTATTTTTTTAATTTAAAAAAAATTGAGTGTCAAGAATGAATAGAACTGAGATCTCCTAAAGTCCCATGAAGTCCAGTCCAATGTCCTCCTTCATATCTTGTTCTTTTTGCTTTCTTCCAGCTCATCAACCCCAGATTTCCCTTCTCTGATGCAGGGCAAGGTACTTCTTTTTGTTCTTTCTGTGCTCTGGAATCATTTATCAGGCCAGTGGGATAGATCAGGGAGGTAGCAATGCCCAGCCTCCCCTGCTTCCAAGATCATCACCTTCTTCTGTCTAATGAAGGCAAAGATGCACACAAAAAATGGAGGGGGAGGGGAAAGCATCCAACTCTTGACAAGTTGGGGACTGGCATCACCTTCTATTACAGGGTCAATCCTGAATGACTTATAATAATGGGCACTACCTCAGAAAGTACAAATGTATCTCATAGAGCAGCTAGATTGCCCAGTGGATAGTGTATAGGGCTGGAATCAGGAAGACTTATCTTCCTGAGTTCCAATCTAGCTACCTGGGTGCCTGTTTGCCTCAGTTTCCTCACCTGTAAAATGAGCTGGAGAAGGAAATAGTAAACCACTCTAGCATTTCTGCCAAGAAAACCCCAAGTGGGGTCACAAAGAATCAGATACAACTGAACAGCAACATCTCATTTTTCACAAACTTGATAGAGGAAAGTCCAGATTTGTAAGAAAGATACATTGAAGTGTGGGGAGAGAACATCATTAATTAGTTTAAAGAAAAATTATTCCTATTTCAAAAAGGATTCTCCATTTAAATAGCATTAATAGTCCTAAAATAGTTTCAATACCCCTTTAAATATCAAGCTTCTTTATATTTAAAATGATTCAATTTACAAAAATTCAATATGTACAGAATTTTAAAGGGTTTATGTGTGTGTGTGTGTGTGTGTGTGTGTGTGTGTGTGTGTGTGTAGTACTATAAATCTGAAGCAATTTTAAGCTTTTGTATCATGGATCCATCTGATAGTCCATGGACTCCTTAGAATCATGCTTTTAAATGCACAAAGCAAAAAATATATATGCTTACAAAGGAAATCAATTATATTGAAATATAGTTATTGATATATCACAAATGCATGCTCACAAATCCCAGGTTAAAGAACTCTGGGTTTAAAGGATTTCCTTTATTTTAAAGGAAAAAAAAAGAACCAAAAGTTTCTTTAGAGAAAACAAAATTCCAAAAAATTAAGATCAGTAAGAGAAAGTCATCTTTTGCAAGACTTCCAACTTGGTGTTTGACACTGAGGGTGGTTTGGAACTAACAGTATTATTACAGCAATAATAATAATAATGATAGATTTATATAAGGTTTTAAACTTTGCAAGATGGAAGCAGAAGTGATGAGAAATGGGCAATCTTAGTCAAATGGTCACTTTTCTTGGCTTCTAACCCACTGACTCTGCAAAGTCAAGCACCACTTTCCACACCCATCCCAAGTGTCAGGGGCACTCACCTAGGCACTTCACCCTAGACATCCGTCTCCTGGCAGGCTCACTGATCTTGTTCCTTCAGAACCTGAATGGAGTTCACATGATCAACAATCCTACCAAGTCTGTGAAACCTCAGAGCAAGAGGCAGAGCTCACCTCAGGTAAGGAAGTCAGAGGGAGTCCTGTTTCATATAGGAAGTATGTCTTGAGGGCATATTGTTTTCCATGAAGGCCACTACTCCTGCAGACCTCAGAAGATCAGGTGTTGCACTGCTTAGTGGTGTTATATCTGAGCCCTCTTTGCCCAGATGGATGTGGCTCACCCTTGTGTGCCACAGGAAGAGAGTAATCTGTTCCTCACCCACATGAAGGCTTTGAAGGGTCCAACTTGGGTCCTTCCAAGGTGAGACAGGTAGGGTACTGGTTCCAAGCAAGGTGACCTATTCCTCTACAATCTGGCCCAACAATGGGCCAGGGCCAGGGAAGGAAGGGAATGAAGAGAAAGGGAAAGGTGAGTGAGATTCCCACTTTGTTCTCTGATCCAGAGAGCCCAGAGGTTCCCAAACTTATTTGGCCTACTACCCTTTTAAAAAAAAAATTACTCAGTGCCTCCCTAGAAATCTACTTTCTTTAACCCTTTAATGGTTTTTTTTTAATTTGTGTCATTTCAAAAAAATATAAAATATTTTTTAAATGACACATCTTAAACTTAATAATTTATTGTAAATTTGTGGGGGTTTTTCCTGCATCGAAATTTTGAAGATGCAACATTGCATCTTGTAACCATATAGTATCATATTGTAAACAAGTCATTACACACACTTTTTCCTGCCGATGCATGCTAGACTTCCTGACAATGTGTGACATGCTCCCCTGCCAATACTTGCTTGTTAAGACCTGTCGGCAGACTTGACCACTGATAGGTTATAACTTGCCTTTTGTGTGTGTATTTGGAAAATAACATAATCATTACTACTTTAGCTCTGGTACAGATGAAACATGTATGAACGGTTTTTCAAAATTTTCTTCTCTTCTTTCCTTACGCTTCCACCACCTCCATATTTTTATTCAATGCCCCCCAATTGCATCAGAAGCTACTACCACACCCTGGATCATTCCAGTGCCCCCCAGAGCATGGTATCACCCACTTTGGAAACCTCTGCTTTAGACTAAGGATCAGAGTCACCAACAGAGATAAGTAGTGCCTATGGGAGCTACTGATAGGCCTAAGGTACAGACCAGGAAGGAGCGGAAAAGGGAAAGGAAAAAAATACTATGCCAGGGGGAGAGAGAGAGAGAAAAAAAAGAAGGAAGAAAACAATATACATGGTAGAGAGAAGTAGTGTGTCATCAGCAAATGACCCAGGCAAATTCAGCAGTAATAAGGCCATAAGTCAGTGATGTCAAATTCAAATAGAAATAGAGGCTACAAAACCATACATGAGGAAGGATCCTTTCAGGAACATATTGACTTAGAAAAGAAAACTATATCTCAACATTATCTATGTTCTATTATATTTTTACTTGTTTTGTTAACTGTTTCCCAATTACATTTTAATCTGGTTCCCCCACATACATACTGGAGAGTGTTCCCGGGGTATGTTTGACACCTGTGCAATAGATCACCTAGACCAACTCAAGAATCTTCCTCCATTGTCTACATCCCATCCAGGCCAAGCAGACACATTCTAACCAGAAGGCAGACTCCTTCTACACTTCAAGAATGATCCATTAGTATTCACTCAACCAGAACATTTTCTGACCTGAATTAGAAGAATGGGTTTGATCTTCATGGTAGTTACTGCCTTCCAACTACATGTGGAAGGGTGGTCAGACTTGTTCTGCTTGACCCCATAGGGAAGAACTAGCAATGATGGGTGAAAGTTGTAGAATGGCAGATTTCAAAGATTTCCTAAATAACTAGAGCAGTCTGAAAAGACGAGTTATCTCTAGAAGTAATGAGTTTCCTATCATTGGAAGCTTCCCAATGAAGGGTGGATCATAATAATAACTCACATTTTACATACATTAAGATGTTTGACTGTCCTAACAACCCTGTGAGATAGGTGATACTATTATTCCCATTTTACAGATTAAGAGACTGAGGCTAAGAGAGACTAATTAACTTACCCAAAGTCACAAAGCTAGCAAGTGTCTAAGGTGGGATTTGAACCTAGGTCTTCCTGACTCTAAGTCCAGCACTCTATCCACCCTACCACACTGGCTTCTGCTGATGAACATCTGTCAGAAAAACTGTAGAGCATATTCCTACTCAAGTATAAGTTGAACTATATGGCCTCTGAGTTCCCTTCCAGCTGTTGAATTCTAGGATTCTATGAATAGAACGTCAGCTCCTTGAGGACAGGGACTGTTTCATTTCTGTCTTTTATCCCCAGTTTCTAGCATAGTGCTTGCAGATAGCAAGTGTTTAATAACTAGTAGTAGTAGTAGTAGTAGTAGTAGTAGTAGTAGTAGTAGTAGTAATTAGTAACCAGTAGTTAGTAGTTGTGGTTAGTGGTAGTGATGGAGGTGATGGTGATAATGGTGGTAAAGGAGGTGCTGGTGGTGATAGAGGTGGTAGTAGTGATGGTGGTGATGGAGGTGATGATGGTGATGGAGGTGATGATGGTGATGGAGGTGAAGGGCAAATATCTTTCCTGGAGTATGACCCTGGACACCCCATTACCTATGATGCTCTCTACACCAGGCAGCCAGAACTGGGATAGAGGGGTACAGTACATTTCCTTTGGCAGGAACGGCTATTAGTCCTGCCCCCTGACCCTAGGAACCTGGAGCTGAGCATCAAGTACAGATCCCAACACGATCGTATGGTCTGCAAGTGCCTGTCCCTGAGCATATCTTATGCTGCCACCATTGGGGGCCTGACCACCATCATTGGCACATCCACCAGCCTCATCTTCCTAGAACACTTTAACAAGTAAGTCACATGGAATTTTGTCCCAGGCAGAGCCTGCCAGAATAGAATAATGCCACCTTTGATTCCAAAGGCACAGATTAGGGTTCAATGGAGCAGGCCTATAGCCTTTTGCTTACAAAATACCATGTCAGGGTCTGAACACCAATCTTTCTAGAGAGTAAAAAATATTTGATGGTGAAGCGTGGATTCCTAGAGGCTAAGCAAAAGGGACATCTCAGCCATCAGACAGCCCAACTACAAAACACCACTGTGGTCTATCTTGGCATCCTTTCAAGTCCAGCATTCCTGAGAATAGAAATAGCCCTAAATACAACTCTGAAATACATAAAGTTTTTCTTTGGATAGAGAGCTGGCCTTGGAGTTTGGAAAGACTTGGTTTTAAGTACAACTTCTGATACTTGCTGGTTATATGACCCTGGACAAGTCACTTCACAGCTCTAGGCAATTTTTTAAGACTTTAAGTTAAGGAGAAGAAGCCAATCTGATTTGGTCAGGGGAATATCCTCAATTGGAGTTCCCTGTATCAATGAAATCACAGATCTAAAGAGAGAGACAGAGAGACAGAGACAGAGAAAGAGAGAGAAAGAGAGAGAGAAGAGAGACACAGAGAGAGAGAGAGAGGATTCAATAACTGTCCTTTATCGTAATGATTACTCAGGGGCCTTTTTTGCTTACTTCCTAGTTCCTACCAAGGTCCTGAAAAGTTGGGGTTGTTGGCTAAACGACATCTAGATATGAAAGATGTCAGTCTATAATTAGAAGAATCAGTCCAACCATATTTGTGTTGCAGAGCTTGTTAACACCAAAGTGCCATCTAGAACTTCATCCTCCCAACCATCTTGGTCACTGACCCAACTCTTTCTCTTCCAGCCAGTACCCAAATGCAGAGGTGGTGAACTTTGGGACCTGGTTCCTTTTTAGCTTTCCCATCTCCGTTATCATGCTGGTGGTGAGCTGGTTTTGGATGCACTGGCTGTTCTTGGGTTGCAAGTGAGTAGACCCTAATTCAGAAACCCTGTTGATTTCTCTCAAGTATAAAAGACTGGCATGGTTCTTCTGTGCTATGCACTGAGGAGGAGATGGCAACAGTCCTAGCAGTGTGCTCCTGAGGAATCTCACCTTCCTCAAGGAAAGGGCTTCTGACATCTCTGGTTTAAAGTTAACTTTTAATAAACCTAAAAAGAGTACTTTGGATTGGGAGCCAAGAATTCTCTCTTCTTGTCTTAGCTGTTTCATTGATTAAAAGTCATATCAATTATATAGCCAATTAGCCAATAAACATTTATTAAGGGCCTACTATGTGCCAGGTTTTGTACTAAGCACTGCAGATACAAGGAAAGGTTAAAAAAAAAAGGTGGGGGGGCAGCAAGGTGGCACAGTGGATAGAGCACTGGCCCTGGAATCAGGAGGACCTAAGTTCAAATCCAGCCTCAGACACATGATACTCACTAGCTGTGTGACCCTGGGCAAGTCACTTAACCCCAATTGCCTTGCCAAAAAAAAAAAAAAAAAAACCATACCAAAAAAGCGTTCCTACCCTCTAGGAGATGGAGAAGACAATATGCAAATAACTGTGTACAAACAAATAATATACATAATAAATTAGAAATAATCAACTGAGGGAAGGTACTACTAGAATTAAGAAGGATCAGGAAAGACTTCCTATAGAAGGTGGGATTTTCCAGGAATAAGAAGGTGAATTCCACCACACGCTACTGTGATTCACGTGGAGTTGACGACAAATTAGGAAGAAAGAACAGATGAGGTAGAAATTGAGCAGGGCAGGGTGATCAGGATGGAGAAGGACCACAAGTCCATGCTATACAGGAATTGGTTGAAGGAACTGGGGTTATGCGATCTAAAAAGAAAAGACTCAGAAGGGATATAATAAACATACTGGAACAGATGTCATTGGAAGAGAGATTAGACATGTTCTGTTTGACCCCAGACTTGGGCTGAGGAGCTGTAGGTGAAGGCTGCAAAAAGGCAAATATAGGCCTGATATCAGGAAAACTTTCTAACAATTAGAGATGCCCAAAAGTGGAATGGTTGGCCTTAAGGGAGCATGGGGGGAGCTCTGGGCACTGGAAATTTTCTAACAGAGTTTGTATAACCACTTGTCTGGTATATTATAGCAGAGATTCCTTTTGGGAGATGGGTTGGCCTAGATGACCATTCCAACCTTCAAATTTTATAATTCTGTGAACCCTCACTAGGGCAGCTAGGTGAATCCGTGGATAGAGTACCAGGCCTGAAGTCAAGAAGACCTGAGTTCAAATCCCACCCCAGACACTTACTAGCTGTGTGACCCTGGACAAGTCACTTAACCCTGTTGGCCTGAGTTTCCTCATTTATAAAATGAACTGGAGAAGAAAATGGAAAACCACTCTAGTATCTTTGCCAAGAAAACCCCAAATGGGGTCACAAAGAGTCAGATACAACTTGAAACAATTCAACAACAACAATGAACCCTCACAATTTAAACTAATTTTAGTGGAAGTCATACCCAAATTAATTATGTGAATTGGAGATTTTTTTTAAAAGAAATACAGATCAATGACTTTCCGAAAACATAGAGTAACTCCAACTTATCATTGAAAATGTGGCTCCAGGGGCAGCTAGGTGGCGCAGTGGATAGAGCACCGGCCCTGAAGTCAGGAGGACCTGAGTTCAAATCCAGCCTCAGACCAAATACTTGACACTCACTAGCTGTGTGACTGTGACCCTGGGCAAGTCACTTAACCCCAATTGCCTAAAAAACAAAACAAAAAAAAAAAAGAAAATGTGACTCCAAATCCTAACCTCTTTAATCAATTCATAAGCCATTTGTAATAAACAAATTCCTTTTGAATAATAATAATAGTTAGCATTTGTACAGTGATTTAAAATTTACAAAGTACTTTGCACATGTTATTTCATTTGATCCTTATAACAGCCCTGTGAGGTAGATAATATCATTCTTACCATTTTACAGATAAGGATACTGAGGCAGAAAGGGGTTAAACAATCATCATACATCTAGTAAGTGTCGAAGGCCAGACTTTGACTGTCCTAAGGTCCATAAATATGTTGTTCTCCTTGTGCCCTCCGCAGTATTGTTTAACTTGTCTGGCAAACTGCTTCTTCATAAACTATACAAAGATAAGCTCCAGCCCAGGCCAAGTTTTCATAAATTCCACAACATTAAAGTCTAGAATTACATAGGGGATAGAACACTGAATTTGGTACAACCCATAATTAAAATTCTACTTCAGGCACTTAATCATTGTGTGACCATAGCCAAGTCAATTCCCTGCTCTGGGGTTCAGTTTCTTCATCTATAGAAAGAGGATGCTAATACTTACAGCGCCTGCTTCATTGGGTTGCTGTAAGGCAAGTGTTAGTGCAACTCCTTAAAGTGCTTCATAAATGTGAGGTATTATTACTAGGTTTGTCCCCCAAAGAGATCAGAAAAAAACAAAAAGGACCCAAATATACAAAAAGATTTGTAGCAGTTCTTTTTGTGGCAGCAAAGAATCGGAAATTGCAAGGATGCCCATCAAATGGAGAATAGCTAAACAAGTCGAGGTAGATGATTGTGATGGAATACTACTGTGCTATAAGAAATAAGGAGCAAGACGCTTTCAGAGGAACATGGGAAGACATATATGAACTGATGCAAAGTGAAGTTAGCAGAACCAGGAGAACATTACACACAGTAACAGCAACATTGTATGATGATCAACTGTGAATGACTTAGCTATTCTTAGCAATACAATGATCTAAAACTATTCCAAAGGACTTATGATGAAAAATGCTATCCACCTTCAGGGAAAAAACTGATGAAGTCTGAATGCAAATTAAAGCATGCTTTTTAAATTTTCTTTATTACTCTTGTTTCCTTGGTCTGCATTTTCTTTTGTGACACCTAACATGAAAATGTTTTCATGACTGCACATGTATAATCTATATCAAATTGCCTGCCTTCCAAAGGAACAGGGAGGGAAAGGAGGGAAAAATTTAGAACTCAAATTTAAAAAAAACAAATATTAAAAATTTTTGTTTACATGAAATTGGGGAAAAAATTAAAAATTAAATGCAAAAAAAAACCCATAAATGTGAGGTATTATTTGAATCAGAATTTTATAGTCATCAGGGCACTGGCAAACACAAGAGAAAGAAAACAGGGTGATTGATGATGACTATTTTTAATAGCAAAAAGTGTTCATATTTCATATTGTTTGATGGCTTAGGAAAAAAAATGCATTCCTTACTCCCACACTACAAGGCGGGTGGTGGGAGCATTATTAGTCTCAGTTTTGTAAGACGAAAAAACTAAGTCTCAAAGAGACGAAATGCTTTGCCTAGCCTTATAGACTAGTAAGTGGTAGAATCAGTAGTTGAACCTAAGGCTAGTATTCTTTCCACTACTCCAAGATACCTATAACATCACAGGTACATTTCATATGCATAGATCGACCACCTCACATTGATATACAAAAGAAATCCATACACCCTCCAAATTATGTTTACTCGGGTGGATAGATGCATGAGAGGGTATGTGGCTTGGGGACAGGTGGGAACATTTGTGTTTCGAAACGTATTTCACAGCAATTGTGTTGTCTCTCCCACTGGAATGTAAGCTGCCTTGTTTTTCTTTGTGTCTCCTGTGCTTTGCACATAGTAGTAACTTACTAAATGCTTTTTCATTCTTCCAGTTCAGTGATAAAGTGGGGCTAAAGAGGAGAGAATGTAGCAGGGCAGGGAGAAGCAAGCACAGCACCACAGAGAGGTAGGGGCTTGATGTCTGATCTACCTTCTGACCTCTTTTCCTTAACCTGGAGCCTCTTTCTTCCCCTTCTTAGTTTTAAAGAGACCTGCTCCCTGAGTAAAAAGAAGAAGACAAAAAGAGAAGAGCTGTCAGAAAGGAGGATTCAAGCAGAATATGAAAAACTGGGAGACATTAGGTAAAAATCAACCTTCTCTCCTTCAGGAGATAACACTTAACGGTAACACAGAAGAAGGCTTAGTTTTGGGTTTTGGGGTTTTTTTTTGGTTTATTTGTTTTGTTTTTTGGGGGCAGTCAGGTAAGTGATTTGCCTAAGGTCACACAGCTAGTACATTTCTGAGATCAAATTTGAACTCAGATCTTCCCACACAGCTAGTAAGTGCCTGAGGCTAAATTTGAACTCCGGTCTTCCTGACTCCAGGTTTGGAGCTCTATCCACTGTACCACCTAGCTGCCCAAGTCCAAGGATTTTCCATTACGATAAACCCAAAAGTTTCAACAGGCACTATTGACTCAGCATTCAGATGACCTCACTACCATTACCCCAAAAGCATTTCTCAAAGTATATTCTCATAACAGATGAAAGGTGGGAGGAGAAAAGAGAAAACAGGGGAAAGGAAGCTCAGCCACCCTCCTGTAATCAAAAGCTTCATCTCCAATTATCTCTCCTTCAATTTTTACAGCCTAACACAGAACCATCACTTGTGAACAGTGGGGATGATTCAGCAGGGTAGAGTAAACAGAGTTCTAGATTTAAAGTCATGGGGCCCAGATGTGAACCCCACCTCTGCCACCCACTACCTAAGTGACCTTGGATAAGCTACTTCCACTGTCTGGGCCTCAGTTTCTTTATATTTAACACGATACTGGACAAGACTGAGTCTCTTCTATCTGTAAATCTATGCTTTTACTTTTATAGGCACAGAAGAGCTTTTGTTTTGTGTTAACTACCTAAGGAAATACTGAATGCAGTCTTGCCAATAGGTTCTAAGTATGTACCTGCCCACAGGGGTTTTTACCAACTCTTCCCACATGACCAAAATCATGGTCAGTGATGGCTCTTCTATTGATGGGGAACAAATATGGCCTGAAGTGATCAAGTGGAAAGAACACTGGATTGTGAGTCATAGGATGTGGGTTCAAATTCCCTCACATGAGTTTATCAGCTGTCTGACCTTGGGCAAATATCTTAACTGCTCAGAGCCTCTGTTTCCTAAGATGCTACACCATTCCAGTAGTGGAATGAGGGAACTAGAGGACTGGGGATCAGTCAGTGGAGGTTTCCTTAATATTTTCTAGCTACCCTGAGATGGTGACTGGGTTCTTCTTCATCCTGATGACCCTGCTCTGGTTTACCCGGGAGCCTGGTTTTGTCCCTGGCTGGGATTCATTCTTTGAGAAGTAAGTAGTAGAACCTCCCTCCCTGTGAACAGGTGGCCCTAATTCCTCACAGTGCAATCTCCCTTTCTTCTTCATGGAATAGCCAGAGCCATCTTTTTCTTTCTCCTTTCTTCCCCTTCCCACTCTCCCTGCCCCTCCTAGAACTAGCTTACCCCCTTCTCGGAAATCTCAGAGGAAGAGAATTGTACAGCCTCCTTATACCCTCTGCCTCTTCTTGCTGTTACGTGAGAGGAAAAGACGAGAAGGATAGAAAAGGAAGGCAAGAGAATTCTGCACCTTTTCTAAGAATTAAAACTTTCCCTCTTGCCCCCTCTTCACCCCCCCGCCCCCGCCACCAAATTTTTTCCAGTCAGGTGATACTGATTATTACACTCAATGATTTTTATGATCCTACCTTGTCAGGGGTTTTTGTTTGGTTTTTTTGGAGGCAATCAGGGTTAAGTGATTTGCCCAGAGTCACACAGCTAGTAAGTGTCTGAGGCTGGATTTGAACTCAGGTCCTCCTGACTCCAGGGCTGGTGCTCTATCCACTATGCCACCCAGCTGCCCCCCTACCTTGTTGTTTTAAGGTGCAGGTCCTAAAAAATTTTTTAATTCAATAAGCTAGTCAATGAAATTAAATGAGGTGCCCCTGTGAACCTGGCACAATGGTTACTATACACAGATGGATTGCTCTTTGACAGAAATCAACATTCTGAAAGAGAAACATCACAGAATTTGATGATGGAAAATGGAAGTCCAGGTTCTACTTATGCCACTTATTATGTGTGACCTTGGGCACAAATCAATTACTTCTTTCTCTGGGTCTCATTTCCTCATCTGTACAATAGGGATCATAATAGTGTATCCCAAAAATTTTAGTGCAGTTTTAAGTTATTAAAGCTTAAATTAAAATGTTAATAAAGCTAAAATTTTTAAATGAATCAAATTGAAATTTTTAATAAATTAAAGCTTTACTAGCTTAAAACTATACTAAGACTTTTGGGACACCCATACATGCACCACCTCCATTACAAGGCTGTTGGGAGAAACAAATCAGACAATTACATGAAAGGGCATTGTAAGCATAAGATGTGATAGAAATGTAAACGGCCTTCATGATGAAGCCACTGTTATTATCACTCTTCTCCTACAAGGTTGATGCTAGCACACAGTAAGGCTTCAGCTTGACATTCATGCTCCGGTTTGAGGAAGCAGGTCTCTCTTTGCTTCCCAGTCAGGCTGCCACCTCCTGGGACCAAGCTTCTATGCCCTTCTTGCCCTAAATCACCAGCCCACACTGATTAAAAAGAAAAATCTTACTTCCTCACCTCCCATCCCTGCCCTCACCACTGCTGAAAGTTATGTTCTGCCTTCAAGACACCACATTTCTGGACACCATTCCCATTGCCAGTCAAATCCTCTGTAGGAGCTGTTTCCAGGAAGAAGTTGAGTTAAATACACTCAAGAAGTGATCATCCAGACTTTGCTTGGAGATCTGAAAGGAAAGGGGATTGCCTGTCTCCCAAGGCCATCATTCCTTTTTGGGACAGCTCTATCAATCAGGAATTTTTTCCTTATACCAAACAGAAATTCACCTCTTGCCAACTCCCCCTCATTGCTTCTAGCTCTATGCTCTAAAACCTAGGAGAATTTGTCCATTTCCCTCTTCTGCAAGGCAGTCCTTCCAACACTTGCAGACAGCTATTGAGTTTCTCTCCCAATCCAAGGTCTCCCTTTTCCAGGCTAACCAGGAGTTAAAGTTAAGCCTCTCAGCTGAACTTCATACAGCATGACCACACCAGAATGGGACTCAAAAGTCCTGAAATTAAATACAAACTCGTCCACTTACTAGGTACAGGACTGTGGGCAAGCTATTTAACCTCTCTGGGTCTCAGTCTTTCCTCCTGTAAATAGAAGAAATAAAACATAATTTCCTTAACATTAAAAAAAAAGCAAAGCGATTAGGTTGACTCAGCCAATCTCTGGAGTACTCAATAGAAGAAATATAACATCCAGAAGATCCCAGAGGTACCCAGAAATCCCTGGATACCTCCCTACACCTCTAGTCTCTCCTGTGGCGTCTTTGACATTCATACTTGTTTCTTTGTTAGGAAAGGTTACCGTACAGATGCCACTGTCTCTGTCCTCCTTGGCTTCCTCCTCTTCCTAATCCCAGCTAAGAAGCCCTGTTTTGCAAAAAAAGATAAAGGTAAGAGGGAAGTTGTGGCAGGGGGGACACTAGATCCTAAGGATTAACTATGGTCAAAGAACACCTGATTCTGAAGTTTTCAAAGATAAAAAGAAGCAGAAGAATAATAATGCCAGATGGCTACATTACATGGTAATGTAAATGAAAACAACACCAAAAGTCAATTAAACTAAGACCAATTGTAAGGATCACTCATGGTCCCAGAGAACAGAGAGAAAAATAGGTTCCCCTCCTCTCAGGAGAGTGCAACTATGGATATTTTACAGAGCATGTGCTGTCAGATGTGGTTATGCTGTGTGTTGGTGTGGCTTCCCTGTTTTCTATGTTTCAAGGGATGATTCATTAAGGGTATATATCAGGATATGGGATATTAAAAACAAACTAACTATCAATAAGACTTTAAAAGTCTTCAAAGAGAGCCTCAGGTTTATTATGACCCTTTCCCAAATATCAGAGTAGTTATATTGATTAGCAGATCCATTCAAATGCCCCTTATGTCCTCTAATGAGGCACCTAGGTTTTAATATTGGTTCTGTACCTTCATGAAACTTTAGATTCAGGAGAGAGCAGAGAAGATGCAATGGAAATGGAACCCATCATTACATGGAAGGACTTCCAGAAGACCATGCCCTGGGAAATTGTCATTCTGGTGGGAGGAGGTTATGCTTTAGCATCTGGAAGCAAGGTAACATTTTTTTTTCTGGGTTTGTTTTGTTGAATGTTTTTGTAGAATCTTCATTTAATTGAATATCTCAGTGCTGAGAGGGAAGATCTAACTGGTGATTTCTAGGAACTGGGAAAGACAGAGAATAAGTATCTACTCCACAATCAATCAATTAATATTTATTAAGCACCTACTATGTGCCAGGCACTGTGCCAAGTGCTAGGGATACAAAAGGATCTCACAATCTAATGGTGGAGACAACAAGCAAAATAAATACGTACAAACAAGCTAATTTCAGGATGAAAAAGAAATCATTAAGAAAGGAAGGCACGAGAAATAAGAAGGGTTAGAACAGGCTTCCTGTAAAAAATGGGATTTGAGTTGGGACTTAAAGGAAGTCAGGGAAGCCAGTAGGTAGAGATGAGGAGGGAGAACATTCCAGGCATGAGGGACAGTAAGAGAAAATGCCCAGAGCTGTAAGATGGAGTGCCTTGCTCGTGGAACAAGGAGGCCAGTGTCACTGGATGGAAGAATGCATGCTGGGGAATAAAACGTAAGAAGAATGGAAAAGCAGGAAGCAGCTGAAGGGCTTTGAACACCAAACAGAGCATCTTATATTTGATCCTGGAGGTAATAGGGAGCCACTGGAGTTACTGAATAGGGGTTGATATGTTCAAACCTTCATTTTAGGAAAATCACTTTAGTGGCTGAATGGAGGATGGATTGGAGTAGGGAGGGACTTGAGGCAAGCAGACGAACCAGCAGGCTATTACAGTGGTCCAGACGTGAGTTAATAAGGACTTGAACCAGAGCGGTGGCGGTGTCAGAGGAGAGAAGGGGGCATATTTGAGAGACGTTGCAAAGGTGAAATTGATAGGCCTCGGCATCAGATTGGATACGGGGGCTTGAGAGATAGTGAAGAGCTGAGGATAACACATAGGTTTTGAGCCTGAGGGACTGGGAGGTTTGTATGTGGCTAAGGTGGAGTAGAGGAGTAGGTCATAGGAAGTGAGTAAGATAAGGAACCCAGTGGTTAGAGCAAGAGAGTCATTGTGTATGGTTGAAATTCCCTAGTATGAAGGCAGGAGTTGGGAAGAACAGAAAACAAGGTGAAGGTGTCTAGATAACAGCTACCAGGATTGTGATTAGGTGGTAGGAACAGCAGTAAAGCTGGGATTAGAAATCTACGCATGGCCCAGCTACTGAGATGTCTGGTAATGACCGTCCCACTGAACAACTTTTCTAAGGATGAGAACATGACCGGTTGGGCATTTCTGTTTTTGCTTTGTTTTAAAGGTACTGAGAATTTAAAACAACCCACCCTTTCGCAACTAAAGAGGGTTAGTGCCTTTAGATGGCTATATCACTTTATTGGTTCATATTGGTTCACGTTAAGCTTGTAGTCAACTTAAAATAATAATGACATCAAACAACTCATATTTATATAGCACTTTGAGGTTTAGCAGCTAGGTGGTGCAGTAGATAGCATGCCAGGCCCAGAGTCAGGAAGGCCTGAGTTCGAATCGAGCCTCAGGAACTTACTAGTTGTGTGGCCCTGTACAAGTCACTTAACCTCTGTTTGCCTCAGTTTCCTCAACTGCAAAATGGGGATAATAATAGCACCTCCCAGGGTTGTTGTAAGGATCAAAAGAAACAATATTTGAAAAGCACCTAGCACAGTGGCTGACACATAGTAGGTGCTTAGTAAATGTTTGTTCCCTTCTTTCTTTCAAAGCCCTTTCTGAATAACAACTATGAGAAGTGAATCATTTTTTCAGGAAATGCTTATTAAGCAGTCTCCCTCAAACTGTACTTGTACAATTGATTTTTTAAAAAATAAACATTTAAATCCTATATTCAGTGCTATCTCCCGTTAAATTTTACCTTTTTTACGTTGGAGCCATCGTTTCCTGTCTGTTGAGGTCTTTTTGATGTTTAAATATTAAAACCTCCATATAGAATCATAACTCTAGAGCTGGAGACTAGAGCTGACTCAACTCCTTCTTTTAACTGAGGAACCTGAGACCCGGAGGGGATAAGTGAGAGGCAGTCAGGATTCACCTTCAGGTCCCATGACTCCAAATTCAGCACTCTCTCTACCTTAAACAATTTGTAGAGGAGCTACATTAGACCAAGGGTCCGAAGAGGCTTGATTTAAAAGGCCAAGTTCATAGGCCTTCTGCCCTTGTAAGAGTAGTTGGATATACATGGATGGCTGTGATTGTGGCCCTAGTTAGAGAAAGCAAACTCTCTAATAATGGTTTAGGAGGTTGAGATCCCAGCTCTGCACTGGGAGAGTCACTCTCCAGACCCTGTGTGGCTTCCAGAGCTGTGCTGAACTAGTAATGCTCGCTAACACTTCTACAGCACTTGTGCTAAGTGCTTCACAAATATGATCTCATGTGATCCTCAAAACAACCCGAGAAGACAGGTGCTATTATTATCCCCATTTTACAGATGAGGAAACTGAAGCAGCAAGAGATAAAGTGACTCACCTGGTGTCACACAGCTAGTAAGTGTCTGAAGCCAGACTGGAATTCATATTTTCTTGACTCCAGACCTGGCACTGCCCCATGCCCTGAACAAAGGGGCCCAGGAGATGCAAATCATAGTGTCAACTACACGTACTTATGAGAAATAAGATTACAGAAGTCTTTTAACAGAGTAAGAGAATATGCTCAGAAACAGCTAGCAGTCACCCCAGTTGGAGTACGGCAAAGGAAGGGCATAAGGCTAATTGTTCCTCCACATTCCCCTCCAGCTATCTGGAAACAGTGACTCAAAGTTTCATCAGAGGTCTTAGTCATTCCTTCTGGAAGGCTTCTGGAAAGGTAGCTCAGAGGATCACAGAAACATAGACCCTCAGGGGTGGAAAGGATCTACACCTGAACAAGAATACCCTTTAGCTCACACGTGACAAGTGGCCATCCAGAACATCTTACATGATGATATCTAGTGAGAGGGAACCAGTCAAAACCTGAATAGTGAGGAGAAAGCCAATTTCATTTTCGGACGCTACTCAAGGTCAGAAAGTCAAGTCCTTCAGTAACTTCCACTCATCACTGCTAATCTTGCCCTCTGCAGCCAAGCCAAACGAGGTTTTTGTCTCTCATGGAACAGCCTATCAAATGCTAAAGACAGATGTCATATCCATCCTAAGTCTTCTTTTCTCTGGGCTAATGATCTTCCCTTGCTTCCACCAATTCTTGTATGGCACCATCTTGAAGCCTTCTGTCACCATCCTAGACCCCCTCCTCCAGACAATTTCTAGCTTATCTATTTCCTACCTAAAATGTGGTGCTCAGAACAAACTATAATACTCCAGATGTGTTCTGACCAGGCCAGAGTACAGCAGGCCTATAAACACCTTAATCCTGGGCATCACACTCCTCTTATTACAGCCTAAAACTGCTTTACCTTTTTGTCTCAATGTGGTATTCCCTTATTGACAGCATCATTTTCACACATGAAATATATCATAAGAAAGAATTCCTTGGTCATAAGAAGGATTTAATGATAAAAGCTAGCATTTATATGGAACTTAAAAGTTGATGAAACATTTTACCTGTCACCTCAGTTAATCATCGCCACACCCCTGTGAGGCAGGTGCTATTATTATCTCTAACTTACAGATGAGGAAACTGAGGTTGAGAGAAGTTAAGTGACTCGCCCAGGGTCACACAGTTAAATGTCTGAGGCTGCATTTGAATTCAGTTCTGTACTGACTCTAAATCTAGAGCTCTTACCCACTGCACCACTTAGTGCCTCTGGAATGGGAATTCTATTACCATGGAAAGTGATGGAATGAGGGTAATGGAGTCAGGCCCTGATCGATATAGGGGCAGGAGTGGTCTATTTAGCCTCAGGGAATACCTTACAAGAGCCCAGCTTGAAGATTCCTGACCATTTCCGGCATTTCTACCTCACTCTTACCCTGTCACCCTCCCTTCTCCCAGTCCTCCGGTCTGTCCACATGGATTGGACACCAGATGTTATCCTTGAGCAGCCTCCCACCGTGGGCAGTCACCCTGCTGGCATGCATCTTGGTGTCCGTGGTCACCGAGTTTGTTAGCAACCCCGCCACCATCACCATCTTCCTGCCAATCCTCTGCAGCTTGGTGAGTAGAAACAGGGGCAACCCCATTTCCCCAGCCAAACTGCCCCAAATAGCCCCAGTTTGGAGGCCAAGATCAATGGAAGGGGACAAAAAGGGGGAGTGTCTATTCTCTTCCGTCTTGGACATTTCCTGCAATCTTCAGTTTCACACCTGAGTTTCCCTTTCTATAGGGTAGAGAATGAGTAGAAATAAGCTTAAATGACAGGAGAGGGTTCAATAGATAAATATGAGCATGGCTTGAATGCAATGCTAGGATCCCCCTTCCAGAGTGAATGACTGAAAAAGCATGTATTAAGCACTCATTATGTGCAAATCACTATGCTCTATGCTGAAGATACAAATAGAAAAGCAAAACAGACCAGGAAGTCATATTCCAACTGAGGAGATAGCATCTATAAGAGGTTTCAGCTGCAAATCAGGTGGAAGAGCCAGGTGGTCCTTAGGGCTGAGCATCAAAGTAGATGCTAATGCATCTTTTTTGGTGTCATTTCCATCGAGAAAACCACATATACTGAACAATATGAGACAATAGTCAACAGTGTTAGGGAAGCATTGGGCAAAACAATATGGAGAGAATCCTCATAGAGGCCCACACACCCCAGTACAAATAGATCCAGGCCCCTGACCACCATAACCACCCCAACAAAAGTGTGTAGGCCAAGGTAGGAAGGAGCAAATGAAAACTGAGTTACCCCAACCTCAGTAAGAGAGCCCTTCTACCAGGTTCAGCTCAAGAAAGAGGGTGAAACAGTTGCCTAGAAGTTTGGAAGGGCCTGAAGCGAAGAAAATGATACCACATCACAGAAAAAATGGTAGCAGTCTGCCTCACTCCACGTAAGACCTGGTGAAAAGTAGGCAAAAAAAAAAAAAAAGATCCCTCCTCTTTGTTTTTTCTTCCTTCTTCCTTTTCCACTTCCCTTCCCTTTGTTCTGACCTCTCCAGTCATTCTTTATCCATTTTCTCCTCAGTCTCCCTTTTCTCTCTTTCCCTTGGGCCAGAGATGAGGTATATTGGTAAAGTCAAGGCAGGAGTCAAAATTCTGTAATTGCCCGTTATCTTTACTTAGAAGAAAAATTCCATGTTAGAGCTGCATACTGAGCATACGCAACCATATAACAGACATATGCCATTGGTCACGAAAAAGACTGAGAAAGACAGTGTAGATGGTTTAGTGCAACTCATTTCTACCGGGGAGAAGATCTCACAGTATATGCCCTATTGGGAAGGCTCATTAGCATCAGCACATGACCTCTACTTAGAAAAGAGGGTCTTTGCAGGTGGTCACCTCACTTTATAGTAGTGTTCTCCAAGGGGAAGCAGTTAATGTTACACGGTCATTTAGAACTTACTAAAAACAACAAACACAACAAAATACGTGAATGGGGGAGGGGAAGTTTCATACTGAACTTAATGCTCCTATTAATTCTCTCCTCTCCTAGTCTGAAACCCTCCATATTAACCCCCTCTACACTCTGATCCCCGTGACCATGTGCATCTCCTTTGCTGTTATGCTGCCAGTGGGCAATCCCCCGAATGCTATTGTCTTCAGCTACGGCCACTGCCAGATCAAAGATATGGTGAGTTATGGGTACCTAAGGCACCAGTATTTCCTCTCCCTTCCAAGTCCATGAGAAATGAGCATTCTCCCCCAACTCTCCCCTAAAATCTTCCCAAATAATAGTACCCTTTATATTTAAAAAAACAAACAAACATGGCTCTCATCCTCAAATCAGACATCCCCAATAGTTGCTTTATTGGTCCAGTCATCCTTCGTCCACTGGCCAAGCCACCAGCCCTAAATCACTGGGATCTCTTTGATGCCTTGGGATGTCAAGTCTGTACCCCCTCTGCAGTGTTCTAGTTTATCATGAACAAGAGAAAACTTCAGGAACCATTGTAGTATGGACGATTCACCTTTAAAACAGAAAAGGTCTGGTTGAGATAGAAACAAGATGATGGATGGAACACCTTGAATCCATGATATATGTGATTAAAGAAAGGAACAGGGATGTTTAGCCTATAAGCTTCAGAGGAAGATATGATAGAACTCAGGTGGGAAAGGGATTAGATTTGTTCTTGCATCCTCAGAGGACATAACCAGGAACAATGGGTAGGAATTGCCAAGAGGCAGATTTAGGCTTGATGTCAAGAAAAATTTCCTGACAACTAGTGCGTCCAAAAGTAGACAAGACTGCTTTAGGAGGTGGTGGGTTTCCCTTGTTGAAGGTCTCCAAGCAGAGGCCAGATGGCTGCTTGTTGGGTATGTCATAGTGGGAGGTCCCTTTTGGTTGTGGGTTGGCCTAGGGGGCCATTCAGTTCCTTTTCAGCTCTGAAACTGGTGATTCTGAGTCTATGATCTATGATCTATTCTATGATCTGTATGTGGGTTATGTTCTTGAACCTCAGTTTCTCCATCAGATAATCATCCTACTAGCTGATCCTTCACACAGAATAATAATGTATATAAAAGGTTATGGCAACATAAATTTAGAACTAGAAGACAGCTTAGAGGTCATCCAATCCAGTCTCCTCACTTTACAGATGAGTAAACTGAGGCCTAGAGAGTTTAAGTGACTGGACTACTACTCACACAAACAGTGATAAACAGAGCCAGGATTTGAACTCAGATCTCCTGCCTCCAGATTCAGCATTATTTTCCTTAAAATACCTTTCATTAAAAGCACCATCAAAGAACAGGTTACAAATGTCATACTGTCCTGACTTTAGAAAAACAAAAATTAAACATTTCATTCTTTGCCCACTTCAAAGCCTTTCAAGAAAGAGTGGCTAAGAACTCTGATGAAACCTTGGGTCACTGTTTCCAAGTCCTGACTATAGTTATCCTTCCCACATCGCAGGGGTTTGGGGCATGGCACCCCTGTGATCTGGAAAATCCACATAAAATTTTTTGACCCTCTCTTCATACTAGAGAAGAAATCTGAATCTTTTCTTTTTATTTTATGGGGTGTTCACAGTACTTCATTGTAATATTTGGGTTAAGTATTTTTCTGTGTCATCTGCTGGCTTTTGAGTGTCAACTGCAGCTTCTGCAAAACTCCCTCCAAATTCCCATTTAATTTCTTATGCCGACTTGTGACAGATCAAAACTACAATGAGGAAAGTATGGATATGGAAGGGATAACTACACCATCATTTTTCATCCACCTGTCCACACCTACGTGTCTCCCCTTCTCCCCAATAAGAGAAAGAACAAGAACCATATTGAGGTTTATAGTTTCTTGTAGGTTCTAGATATTCAAACCCTGGCCAAATCCCAAGTAGGATGTAGAAACACTGCTTAGAATCAGAAGACCTCAGGTAAGTTTCCAGTTCAGCCCTTTACTAGCTATATGATGTTGGCCATTCCATTTTTCTAATAACTTCATTTCCTTATCTCCAACACAGACTCAACTTAACAGAAGCTCAACATGCCACCTCCCACCTCCATGCATTCTCCTAGGTCATTCCCTAGAACATGCTGTCCTCCTCATCTCTACCTTTCAGAATTCTTACCTTTCTTGAAGGCCATTTCCTCCCTGCAGCCTTCCCTGATTCCCCTAGCTTATTAGTGTTCCTTCCTTCCTGCCCCCAGGAAACATGCCCAAAATACATGTTGCCTGATCTCTCTGAAATCTCTCCTTTGTCTCATGCTCCCTATGCACACCCCTCTCCCCCGGCAGAATGCAAACCATTTGAGGGTAATGACTAGTTTAATTTTGTCTCTATCCTAAGTGCGAAATGCAGTGCCGTGCATGTAGTAGCACTGAATGATGCCACTATATGTAGTATCTATGTTTTCATCAGCATAGAGCTATCCCTGTGTGGGAATTCCCTCTACCAAATGACAATAAATAGTAATAGCTAACACTTAAATAGTACTTTAAGGTTTGCTGAGTACTTTACTTGTTATCTCATTATTATTCCCATTTTGTAGATGAGGACTCTGAGCCTGAAAGAGCATTAAACATCTAATGTCTGAGGCAAGATTCAAACTCAGTTCTTCCTGACTCCAATTCTAGCACTATATTCACCAAGGTGCATAGCTACTTGTCTGAGGTACAAAGAGATTAAGTGATTTGCCCAGAGACACACTGAAAGTCTCCAAGGCCAGACTAGAATCCTGGTCTTCCTGATTCCTACTCCAGTACTCGAGTCATTATACCAAGCTCCTACCTTAAGCTGGGCAGCTTGGCGGCACGGTGGATAGAGTGCCAGGCCTGCAGTCGGGAAGACTCATGTTTCAGAGTTCAAATATGGCCTCAGACACTTACTAGCTGTGTGACCCTGGGCAAGTCACTTAACCCTACTTGCCTCAGTTTCCTCATCTGTAAAATGAACTAGAAAGGGAAATGGCAAACCCCTCCAGTATCTTTGCCAAGAAAACCCCAAATGGGATCTCAAAGAGTCAGACACGACTGAAACAACTCAACAACAACCTAGAGATTAATAAATATTGAATTAAATTGAATCTACCACCTGTTCTTATGAAGATGAAATACGACAAAAAATATGAAAGCTTCATAAATTAAAAAAAATACTACACAGATGTGTAAACAAAAGGCACTATGGTATAGTGAGCTACCCTAGAAACCAGGATGACTTAGTTTTAAGTACCATCTCTGCTACATACTAGTATTACCATCAAGTCACTCTGGGTGTGTTAGCTAAATCTCTAAGGCTATAAGTTGCAGAGATGGTAATGACCTACATTGGCAGAGGGAATTTCCTTGCTAGGGAGTTCCCTATACCAGTAAAAGCACAGGACCAGTCTCTATTCCTATAGGTACTATTACCTATACAAATTCAATGATAGAGATACCTAGTGGTAACTATTCCTCTCTCACCTCACTACCTAGCACATGGTATTCTAAACTGACCACCTGCTTTCTCAGAATTCTACTTTGCTTTCAAAGCAATGGCCCTTACTGCCCTACAATCTGGACAGCAGGCCTTTGTGCTAAGCATAGCAAAGGACCAGAATGATTACTAACTCCCCAGCTCAGGCTAGGGTACAGTAAGGATAGGTTTCCCCACAGTCTAGTCATTTGTTTGAAAAAATTTCCTAGCATACACTTTTCCCTTGCAGTTTTTCCACGTAAGTGACAGGCTAGAAGATTTGTTTTCTGTACACTCTTTGTATGCTTGGCAACTCCCCTGGGTGGGGTAATAGCCATACTTACTGTACTAATCTTTCCATCTGGTCATACTGCTCCCATCACATCTCCCACATTCTACACTCTACACATAGTTCTGCTCAGTGCCATGGCATAAATGGTATGGGCAAAGGCTACTGAGAAGATATACCCTAGAAAGAGAGGTCCCATTTGCTAGTCCTCCCTCCTATGCTCATCTTCAATAGGAAGGGGTGAGTGAAAAGTAGATATAGGCAACCTCCACTGACACATAGAAGACCTATAGTGTGGCATTGTTCACCCTCTCCCATTCCTAACTCCTGAGAAATTTCCCTTCCTTTCTCACCTTTCCATAATTACTGGCAAAACCAGAACACATGGCAGAGGAACAAGAACATTTAGGAGCAGTGGTAGGAAGATGTAAAGTAGATGTTACCAGGGTAAAATAATGTCGCTCCCACAATTGAGACACTCCTCCCCCTCTGCCGTCCCCCCTTCCCCTCCCAGTGAGTCTGCACCTTCTGGTTTAGGGAAGTGACTGGAATATTTTGGTTTGTTTCCTATAGGTGAAAGCCGGCTTAGGTGTCAATGTAATTGGACTGGTGGTAGTGATGGTGGCTATCAACACTTGGGGAATTAACCTCTTCCATTTGGATACCTTTCCAGTCTGGGCTAAGGTCAGTAACATCACTCATCAGGCCTAGTACATGTGGACAAACTCACCAAACCAAAGAGAGAAGGGAGAGTCCAGACGGCAAGCTAAGGAAATGGACATGTACACATAACCCTGGAGCCAAGCAACCTGAAACATTTCTCACTTCGAAAGCCAGGCACATGTGAGATGGAAGAAAAACGCAGCAACTGGAAGGACAGACATTCTGATTTTCCATTGACTTCTTTCCTGCCCTTCTTATAAGTGGTCACTAAGAAAGTAGTTTTGAATTTTTCTCATTCCTTTCTATCCATTGGCTTTAGATATTCTTCTTAAAACAGAGATGTGGTTTTATGTAGTGCCCTTGTAGAAGAAAGGAATTTCTCACTTTTCAAAGCCAGCAAATCTGAAGGAAAAGGCTACATACAGTCTTGCCTGTGCAAACCCTGCCCTGTATTTTAAAAGCAACATCTCACTGCAGCCCAGAGGCTGAATTCATGTCCTACAAGGGCTGACTTGGATCTATCATGTAGCATGTTATAGCATTAAATGTCACCTTGGGGGGTCGGGGAGTCAAACTGTCAGGCAGAGAAGCACAGAAGGTAAAACAATGCTGGTTGGAATAATTAATAGTATTTCTCACCATTTTTGGTGCCTCTCCCAGATCCTAAAAGGCAACTTTAGTTTCTTTCTTCTAAATGTTTGATTGTCTTAACTCCTGCCAAGAAGAACCTCTATTACAATTTCTTCCCCAACAGGATTCCCCACCTTTGTTATCTGTAGCATTTCTCTCTAGGGAGTAGCACAGAGGGGAAAAAAAAAAAGAATATTTCCCTTTTCAGATAGGTCTGTACAGTTTTCTATCTCAAGATGAAAAGAAGTGCTGAGAATTAATAAGATTTAGAGCTGGGAGGGAGCTTAGAAGTCTAGTCCAGCCTTCTCATTTGACAGGACTGAAAACTGAGGCCCATAGTAGACTCTTCTAACTTCACACAAGCAACAGTGGCAGAATTGGAATCTGAAACCAGGGCCTCTGATTCCAAACCCAGCATTTCCACTATGCCAAGCTGGGACAGGAAGAAAAGACTGAAGAGTGAAGAGATTGGTGCCCCCTCTCTCAGTAGACTCTAGCTTCCCATTATCAAAAAACAAAAACAAAACAAAAACCCTTCTCAATGATCAGGGAGGAAAAAAATTTTTTTCATGACTTTTATCAGAGGGCTAAAAACTATATATAAGCCAGTAAAGTTGCTAAATGCATTATTTTATTCTCTTTAATCCCACATAGAGCTAGAAGGGACCATAGGAAACTATGAAGAAACTTTAGCTTTTATCATTTCCAAAGACCCATAGTAACAGCTAACCTAGGTGGGTGCCAGAAGGTGTAGAGACTGATGAGAAATTATTATCATCCCTCAAAGACTAGAAGGCCCAGTAGGGCATCAATGATCTCCTATCTTTTTGTTTTCCCTAGTGCTTAGCACTCTGCCCTGTGCTCAGTAAGCATCCAGTAAATGTTTGTAGCTAATGAATATTCCAAAAAGACCATTTCAGAATACAAGCTTTTCTCCAATTCAATGAGAACTAGCCTTCTTCCATAATAAGTGTTCTACATGACTAACTGAATGCTCATTATTCCAGTAGCTCACCAGCAACATATATTTCTAATTACTGACATCAGTTATTTGCTAAATTTCTCTGAAAGAATCCCTTGTAGATTTCTGCACCTATTTTAATTGGCTTTAAGTTCCTTGTTAGCATGTTTGACTCCTCCTACATGAACAATACAAATAAAATCACTATTTAGCTTCTCTGAGTTGTAAAGATACTTTTATTATCTAACATTGACACTCCATGTTACTCATATTTCTATAGTATTTTAAGGATTTTAGAAGAGATTATTTGAATTGGGGGTAGTGGGAATGGGAAGAAAATATGAGAAATAGAAACCAGGACTGTGGGAACAGAACTGCTCTTTCCTGAAACCATTAACACCAACCATGGCTCCTAATCCTGCCATACAAAATCACCTATTGTACTATTCTATTGTAGGGAACTAACATGATTGCTTCATATTACCATATGAACAGTAACTTCCAAACATTGATACTCCAATACTTGGTAATATCATTACTCCCCTAACCCCCTTCCGTAAATACGTCTCTCTTGCCAACCTCCGAAGATAAGCTATTCTTTCTAGACTCGAAGAATTTTAGACTTGGGAAGGACATAAGATTGAGCTGGGAAGGACCTTAGGGGTTTAGACCAACCCCCTCATTTCACAGATGAAAAAACTGAAGCCCCGAGAGTTTAAGTGATTTGCACAGGGTGATATAGTTAGTGTCTGAGATAGGTCTGCCTGATCCCAAATCCAGCACATTCTACACCATACCATCCTACCTCTCAACTTCATTTTATGACTAAGGAAACGGAGACTCAGAGTGGTGAGACAATTTGCCCAAGTGAATTGGTGGCATAGCTGAGACCATCAGTACCAAGGTCTCTTGACTCCTAGTTCCAGGGCTCTTTCTGCCATATTTCTTCAGTTCTTAGATATTCCTCCATAGTACTGAAGGTACTCAAAATTTGACAACTGACTACACAATTGTGTTTCTCAGACTCAGAGAAAATGTAACTTGAGCACTTGAGTATCTATGTAAACTCCCTTGTAAGGCTCAATGTATTATTCCCTTCTCTAAGACCAGAGCCCTAGCAATAAGGGGGGAAACTAGTTCATCTCAATCAAGGATGAAAATCCTACATTGTAGTCCATAGCACTGGTACCAAACTCAAATAGAAATGGATGCCTTTAGGCCACATGCTAACTTAGAAAACCACAAATTAACATTATCTATGTTGTATTATATTTTTGTTAAACATTTCCCAATTACATTTATTCTGGTTCCAGCCAGTCAAGGAGTCATTACCTCCAACCATAAAGATGATGGACTTAAAAATGCAGAATGAGACATACATTTTTAGACATGGTCAAAGTATGAATTTGTTTTGATGGACTATGCATATTTGTTATGATGGTTTTATTTTTCTAATTATTATTCAATGTGAAGGAGTGACAAGAAATGCTCGGTAAAAATAAACAACCAGGAAATGCTAAATAATCTTTGGCAACTAACAAAAGACACACCATGATTTTAAATTGTATTATTTACTTATTGATGCTGCTTTTTCTTTTCTTTTCTTTTCTTTTCTTTTTTGGTGAGGCAATTGGGGTTAAGTGACTTGCCTAGGGTCACACAGCTAGTATCAAGTGTCTGAGGCCAGATTTGAACTCAGGTCCTCCTGACTTCAGGGCCGGTGTTCTATCCACTGCGCCTCCTAGCTGCCCCTTCTGCTTTTTCTCTTGATGAAAAATAGATCAGAATCTTACACTAAAATCTATGATAAATGAATCATGCCTCAGTTTTTATTCATGTAATTTATCAATCTTAGAACTACTAATATAGTGGAAGAAGCAAAAATAAAAAGAAAAAATGCTATGTGCAAATTAGAGTATAGAAAATATAAGAGAAAGCTCATTTCCTCCATTATAGTATGTAATGTTCCTTTAGCAGAGGCTAATCAGAACACAGTGGGGGAAACACAAACATTGGAATACTATCCAAAGGGTGAGGTTTAGCCTAGTGGAAATGAAAACATTACGTGCTATAAATATATGTGCACATGCTCTGTGAACATATTTAAAAATACTCATATATGGATGTCTTCTATTTCACCTACATTCACACAAATGGAAATTGAAGGGGAGTAAATTAGGTGGAAAAAATGAAATGGTGTAGTAAAACTGTTCTTTTAGCTCAAGCAGCAGGGATCTGAAGTTTACAGCAGCATAAAACACCAAATCAGAAGTGGCTAGAAGCATTAGAAATTTCAGCCAGTGAAATTATGGCCCTTCCCTTTTCTTGGCAAAACATTTTAAGTTTTTCTATTTCTTCATGATATAAAAGTACAGTGAGTACAGCAATGTTTCCCAAACTACTCCACAGAATGCACATTCTACATAAAGTTTAGAAAAGTGCATCATGTACATATTACCTCACAGGATCCTCACAAGAGCCCTCTATGGTAGGTGGTAGGAGTATTACCCCCATTTTTACAGATGATGGAACCAGGATTCAAAGTCTCATAGCTAAAGAGCTATATATTCAAAGTATATGGCTAAAGAGGAGAAGTAGGATTCAAATCCTCATCTTCAGAATCCACATCTAATGGTCATTCCATTTACATCATGTTCTTTTGTAGAAAAAGTAAGGATCTAAGGCGAAGTCCTTAGTAACCCAAAACTTGGCTATTTAGTAAAACTCTCCTTTTGAGTAAAGAGAAAACTTCTTGAAGACCTTGTCTAGATGGTTTCGCAGCAGAAGGTAAGGCAAAAACAACTTTCAATACACCAGTTTCCCCAGAACCTCCTAGAAAACTATGGTAAAAATGATAGTCACTTTTGGAGGCCTTTAGGAACACAGGCACACAAATTGTTGGAGGAGCTATGAATTGGGCCATTCTTTCTGAAAAATTATTTGGAATTATGTGACTAACATAAAAATGCTTTTAACCCATCATTACTCCTGGGAATAGAATTCCAAGGAGGTCAAAAACAAGAGAATAGGTCTTAACTATACCAAAATATTCATAGCAGCATTTCTAGTAGTAGCAACCAGGAAGCAAAGTTGTTGCCATCAATTGGGAAATGACTGAAAAGACTGTGGTACTTTAATGTCTGCAGATAGTATGACTGAGAGGATAGCATGCCAGATATTGAGATAAAAAGAAAGGCCTCAATTTAAGTCCACCTCCCATGATTAGCAGTTGTGCAGCCATTGGCAAATTATAACTTCTCTGAGCCTTATCTGTAACATGGGAATAATACCTGGAGTACCTACCTCATACAGTTACTATAAGGCTCATTAGATAACCTACGTAAGTTACTTACAAGCTTCAAAGCCCTATACAATGATAGCTTGTAGCAGCTAGCATTAATATGGCATTTTAAGATTTGCAAAGGGCTTTACAAATATTTTCATTTTTATCTCCAAAATCCTGGGAGGTAGATGCTATTATACCCATTTTACAAATAAGGAAGCTAAGGCAGACAGGCTAATAAGTGGTCCTTTGGGAAGAGAGCTTATTTTTGAAAACAGCTAAAAGTGGTTCTAACCAGGTGGGTTAGACTAGTTGGTCGATGACAGGAAAGCTTAGTAGAGACAAGATGCCTTGAAGTCTGGAAGACCTTGCCTCCAGTCCCACCTCAGATATATAATAGCTGTGGGACCTTGAGTAAGTCCCTAACTCCTCACTGCCCCAGGCATCATTCTAAACAAACTAAGTTGTAAACCACATGATCTACATTTGTAGATCAGCAATATAGTGGATAGAGTACCAGGCCTGGAATCAGGAGGACTCCTCTTCCTGAGTTCAAATTCAGCCTCAGACACTTACTAGCTGTGTGACACTGGGCAAGTTACTTAACTCTGTTTGCCTCAGTTCCTCATCTGTAAAATGAGCTGGAGAAGGAAATAGCAAACCACTCCAGTATCTTTGCCAAGAAAATCCCAAATGGGGTTATGAAGAGTTAGACATGCCTGAAATGACAGAACAACAAACAAAGGAAATCAATAGGTCTGGCCCCAAATCCAAAATAACCCCAGCTGGTCAAAGCCATTTGTGTCTCTTCCCTTCCCTTGTTCCATCCCTCAGCCCAAAAAAGTACTAAGACTCGTTTTGTTGTGAGGTTTAGAAATCAGTTCCAAAGGCAATATTGATGGAACACAATAAAACAGATTTTAGAATTGGAAGGGCCCTTAGAGATCCTCCCCTTCAATACTTTCACTTTAAAGAGAAAGAAACTGAGGCCTAGAAAGATGATATTACAGGTACTAAAAGGCCAAATTTGTAACCCTGGTCTCCTGATATCAAATCCAAAACCATTCCCACCACACCAGGCTCCTTATGTACTAGAAGGGCACCATGTAATGGGAACATCATTTGGACAAGTTTGGATGATACTTGGAAGTCTACTGCTTTGGGTATCTAAATTCTGATGGGGATTTTTTTTAATCCCTTACTTCATAGTTACAAAATACACTGCTGTGCTGGATGTGTATAAAAGCACGAAAAACTAGTTCTGTTAAATAACCTGAATAATGACACACCACAAGTGTGGTTGCTTAAAAACAAACCCAAACCAATAAAAAACCATGCAAGTCCCACTAGAGCAGAACTCCTAATAAAATAATATTTAATTTTTGCATATTTTAAAATATATACTTTTAAATTAGAATGTGGACTGGTAGTTCATCTGCCTAGCAGCAAGGATCATGGAAGAGAACTAAATGCACACAATGATAGAATGCTCCTTAAAGTAAATGATTGATTTTGTAAAAAAAATACTGTATGGGTTGAGCCAAATATTTTTTCAGAGAATATATCTTTGAAATAATTAAAATAAATATAAAAATACAGTGCAAGAAATATTTTCTTTATATACAACCTTTCACATACACAATTACAGAATGTTGAATCTCCTTAAAATAAGTATGATCACATTTAGGAGGCAGTATGGGGCAAAATAAGTATATTAATCATAGAAAAATACATTCCAAGGAGACTAATCTCAAGAGCAAGTTTAATGTCCTATTTCTTTTTTCCCCCCAGAGCATATACTGTTGGACAACTAAGAGGTCTAAAAAAAAAAAAAATACTTATTCACTATTTAACTGGTTACACAAACAATTATAAAACTGCTGTTCTATAACATAAAATAAATGGAAGTCACCAGAAATCAGTTGCTATATAATGGTTTTAATTGATTTGGAACAACACTGTTTAACACTAAATGCTTATAAAGCATCCAGTGTGGTAGACATAATTAGAGAATTAGTATACTGCCATATAAAAAGCAACTTAAAAAAATTACTAGAAATCCACAATTTAAAAGGTAAGGGGAGAGATCACTAATCAAAACTAGCATTTCCTAGTCAAGCACCATGATTCAAATAACAGAATCTCCCACGCAGGTACAGGAGTCAGAGGAGTCCAGGAGGAGTAATGCAGGGTAGTTCTGGTGTTACAGGTATATTTTAGCTCAAAGGCATCTCAGTGTATCTCAGGGTGAAGACAGTCATCCAGTTCTGAAGGAGAGAATATGAGCTTTTGTTTCGAATAGGAAAGCATCCAGACGACATTACTAGATGTTGGCATTAAGAGCTAGGAGGTTTCTTCTTGGCATCTACATCTTTTTTAATCTCTTCAAGCTTTTTGGCCAAGTTCGGAATCTTTGAAAAGAAAAGAAGAGATTTTAACTTTGCATTTAACCAATACCCTCTCCCTCTCCCCTTCCCGTCTGTCCACCAGAGACAGAAAAGTTTCATAAATATAAATATAAGATAAATTTCATAAGTTTACATTTCTTTCCCAAAGAATTCTCAAATCACAGGACTAAGAAGTACTAACTAATACTGCTACTTGAGTGCTAAATATACAAGAATTTATTAAGTTAAAAAAGGAGGCTTCCTTAAAAAGGCTCTTTCCCTATTTTTACTATACCACACATTCAAATGCTGTATGAATGAATGAGATGTATGACTAGGAAATGTTATCATTCCAATGAGAAGGATGCTACTGCAAAATGCTTTTTGGTGCACTAAAAGTATGAGTCTTGAAGACTAACAATTTTACCTACCATCCTTTAAAACAAAAACATCCTTCTCTCCTCTGAAATCAATCTTTTCAGAGGTTCATTTCCACCTCACCCACCCCCTTCATAGGTAGTCAGGCATCCTGAGTTTCTAATCTGCTTTTATCAATGATTCATTCTGTGACTCTGGGAAAATAAACTTCTTTCCCCATAATAAAGGCTCAATAGCATCTCCTAATGATAAGGATGATGATAGCCAACATTTTTATGATTTAAGATTTGCAAAACTTGACGTATATATTAAAAGTCTCCTCTGAATCTCCATCAACAACCCTGTGAGGCAGGTGCTGTTATAATCTCCATTTGACAAACGAAGAAGCTAAGGCTGAGGAATTGTTATTTTCCCAGAATTCACACAGCCAGTAAATGTCTAAGGCCAAATTTGAACTCCCAAGTTCAGTGCTCTATCTGTGAAACTATCTTGCTTCCTTAGACAGTTCTGAAGAAATCTAAAAGACTTGTAGAAACTGTACTATAAAAATTAGTCTTTAAAATTACTGATAAATTCTGTTACCATAATTAATTCCTCTCTACAAATGGAAGTGATAGGAAGCAAAAATTATCCTGCTAAAGGTCTTTTTTGCCCTTTCTACTTGATTTTCCACAGGACTTGAAGAAGAGCCCCAATTAAATGAAACAGGGCTAACAAATTACAGCATAAGATCACCGGGAGATTGCTCTCAATTGCTGACAAGTTGCCCTCTTGTGGTGACTTGGGGCGGAGATAGCACTATGTATTAAAAGTGTAATGGAAAAATATCTACTAAATGATGGACTTGCTCCCAGATTTAACACTCAGCCATCATCCCTTAAATATTTAAGGGAAAACTGCTCCTTATTTTTACTGGGATTCAGTTCTGGCAAGGAAAATGCCCACAATTAAGGTAAATCACTATAAAACACTTCAACAGAGACAAAAGGTCTTGGATGACAGCCACTTACGTCATAGTTCTGAGCCAGATACATCCCGACCACATTGCCGAGTGTAAATCCTAGCTGAAGGAAAAAATGGAATAGGAGTTACAGATGTAAAGGTGGAAGGGAAGGGAGTAAATATTTACACAGCACCTACTAAGTGACAGGCACCACATTAAGCACTTCACAAATATTATCTCATTTGATCCCAAATTGATAAAAATTGATGTCCTTTTTAGGAGAACAAATTTGGCTGTACATGAGGGAGTTACAAAACTGATTGTCCACCCCCTGACCCAATGATCCCAGCAGAAGGCACACAGCCCAGAAATTTTTTTTTTTAATAAAAAGAGAAGGAACTATATCTACAAAAAATCATTTGTGTTGCTTTATTATAAAAGCAAACTGGAAACAACTTATGTATTTAAAGATTTGGGGGATGACTGACTAAAATATGGCATAACGATGTAACTGAATATTATTGTGTGTTACAATAAGTATGTGGAAAGATAAAAAGCAAAAGCAGAATTAGAATATACACATTGAATGCAACTATATAAAAACAAGTTTTATTAAGTAAATAGGTCAATAGGAGACAGGAAACTTTTAACATTTAAATTCTTTTCTTTAAATTGTTCAGATTATATAACATTCTTGGGAGTTTGTTCCTTATTTGCATTTGTTTACACAAATTTATGACAAAATTTTTAAATTAAAAGTTATAACAGTGTTGACCTCTTCTCTCCACTTACAAGAAAAGGTAGCCAAGAAAACTTAACACTAAATCAAATACTATGACATCTTCCCAGGAGTAAAGGATAGGTATCAATCTACAGACAGGTGCAGTGAAATTCCACCCTATCTTCTCATCAAGTATTAAAGTGGGAACCTGTTTTCCTTGCCAAGGCTAACCTCTCCACATGGGTCTTTGGTCCCACCCCCTCTGCCACCTTGCTATTATTCTCACACCTTCAATCTTTGCTCTCTCTACTGACCAACTCCATCCCATCCGCCTCCAAACACGCTCAGATCTCTGCAGCCAGAAAAATCTTTTGTCCCTTTAAGCTAACATCTTTTGTCCTCCTTTTTGCTGCTAAACTTTGAGAAAGAAGTGTACATTCACTGACATATTTCCCCACCCACTTACCCCACGACCCCCACAATCTGGTTTCTGTTCTTACTTTACTGAAATTGCTCTCTCCACATCCAAGGTCTCCAAAAAGTTCTTAATTGCTCAATCAACTGGCCTTTTTTTAGTCTTCCTCTTTGACCTTTGCAAGCTTTTTAACACCCTCTATAGGAAACTTGTTCCTTCTTCATTTTAATTCTAATCTGTTCATTCTCTATCAGAGGCATTGCTATCAATTACTCTTTCTCAATACCACACATTTGAAATTATTTGAGGGGAGCGGGTAGAATAGAGGTTAATCAGATAAATCAGAGCTTAATTATTTAATTATTGTACAGTTTTCTGATACAATAATAATAAATCACCATGGTCAAACTTTAAGGCCAAAATTACAGATGCATAAACCACAACAAAATAAGGCTTTCTCTTATATTCGTGCGGCAGCTAGGTGGCTAAGTGGATAGAGTGCCAGGCCTGAAGTCAGAAAGCCTCATCTTGCTGAGTTCAGATCTGGTCTCAAACACTTACTAGCTGTGTGACCATGGGCAAGTCACTTAATCCTGTTTGCCTCAGTTTCCTCATCTGTAAAATAAACTGGAGAAGGAAATGGAAAATCACTTCAATATCTTCCAAGAAAACCCCAAAGGGGTCACAAAAAGTCAGATACGACAGGAAAACAACCAAACAGCAATACTTGTATTTATACATAATTCAAGCTTGTTTGGATCTGTAAATTGAGAGACGGGGAAAAAAAGAAAAAAAAAGCCTAGATGCAGAGAGGTATCAGTAATTTTCTTTAGAAAATTTTAGTCTTTCCGTACCATCATGCCACCTCCCAAACTATTCAAATTCTTTTTTGTAGACACTTAAATGTGGGGGTAAAATACTGCTAGCTTTAAAAAATAAAAGAATTTTTCTTTTAAGTATCAAAAATTAAAATAATTTATATGCACATCACCTTCTCCAAGCCTCATTTTTATCGTCTGAAAAATTAGAAGTCTTGACCAAATCTCTGCAGTCCCTTTCTAGATTTAAGATTCTAGAGGTTCTTCCTATGTCTCAAATTATTTCTAAACAAGTTTTAATTTTGCAATTTTCCTGGGAATTAGAGCAAGCAGGATCATAATTACAATAGTAAATACATAAAACTATCCAAATAGTTTGGAATGACTTCCAAACCCCAGTTTTTGGATACATCTTAACGTTTTGACAGAGGTTATATTTCAGAAATGGGTTGCTAACTAATCAAAATTCAAGTTAATTCACTTTAGTTTAGTAAGTACTAAGATAAACATCACTTTTTATGTTGCTCTGCAAGTCCATAAGTATAGATTATTACCATTAGAATCCAGAATTTCAGAACCAGAAGGGACCTAAGTGACCTTCTAGTCAGACGGATGGAATCTGACCAATTTTTTCCACAGGCTTTCAAAGAACCAAATTCTTTATAGATGTCATTTCATCAATGCTGGTACTCCCTATGCATAAATTGCAACCCCTTCTAATGGTTCCACCTCCTTTTGCAGGCCTACATTTTGCTTATATTTTTAATACATAATTCTTCATTGTATGGAATAGGCTCTAACCTACGTCTACTACGCATCTCTCCACTGCCCTTCAGATGACCTATAATTTTGAGTCTTTATGATTTGCAGCGATATGGGATCATCAGAAAAATACTGGTATTTAAAAGATAGGTTTATGGGAGAGATATATTGAGATATGGGGTGTATGGGGTGTTCACAGAGGATTAACACCTCTGATGGTAAGGGCAGTCAAGCCCTTTTCAAGGTTGCTCATCCACCTTTGGCATCCACCTTCACCCAACTCTCACCTGTGGCTCCAAGAAGCTGTAGCATGTGCAGCAGCCACACCCTGATAAAACCATCTGTGCAGACAGGCTAAACCAGGTTGAGGGTAACCAACAGCCCTCAAACCCAATGAGTTAGGGGGATGTCTACCCCAAGCATGTGAAGACTTCCCCCCGGGGAATGGACGAATGAGAATAATTTGTTCCAACGGCCATAAAGGTAGCTGAGGCAGGCACTGTAGAGCACTTAGAACTTGGTCAGACATTGAAAACACCAAGGTAATCCATTGCATCCTGGGCCATCTCCAGTCATCCTGACTTTTGTCTTGTTCCTGGACTTGGATAACTCAGAACAAGAGAGTTAGGTGGCTGACTTTGTGCAACTCCACCTCACTTAAATACAATTCATCCAGAAGTCAAGACATCACCCATGATGTCACTGGTCCTCTTCAAAACAAAGGACAAACAACAAAATAACACTGGAATATGTAAAAAAGTAAGAACAAAACACGTCAATAAAATTTAATCTCAGAGAAAAGATGAAGAAATGTACCTCTCTCCTTTTATTAAAAAGGTGAAGAATGTTGCATGCACAGTCACATGCAGTTATATTTATTTAACTGGTTTTTCTTCTTTGCTAAAAAGCAAGGCTTACTGGGTACAAGAGGAAGAGGGAGATATTCAGAAATGTCTCATATGAAAAGAAAAGGCATTAATAAAATAAGCAAAAATAAAAATATAGGTTTTTGTTTCTGGGAGATGCTTACAATCATTAAAAGCACTACACAATTTCCCACTTTCCTGTAGACTTGATTCTTCTTTTCAGTTCTGGTCCAATTTTATTATTCATCTGTAGTGTCTATCCAAAGTCTATGTATTGACAGACTAACAGATTATTCACCCACCTATGTATCAGTCTGGACAAGCCACATCCTTCTACCACCTTTTTTTCCCCCTGAGCAAAGTCAGACCAAACTCTTGATTTATTCTGGATTTTAATTATAAGGCTCTGCAATATTCTGGGACTTGAAAGCAATCAACACAATGCTATTTACAAACAGGAAAATCTGGAAAACCTGAGCAAACACATGAAAGCTCTACACCACTTCCACTCCCTCTTTTTGACTTGAACCCTGCACTTGACATCTTCCAAGACAGTGTCAAAAATCCTTGGCAAGTACCTGTTTACCTGCTCTGTTTTTCATTTGGTAACAACCAGAGGGTCAAATAACCCTATATATTGCACCTTTCAAGGATTCTTCCAGGGTTTAAACATAAGCATGAAACACACCATGCTGGAGAACAATCTTCAAAGCAGCAGACCTTCTCTATCCCTTCAAATACCTCCTTAATAGTCAATAAACATAGAAGGATTCTGCACCTCCTGATCAACAGCTCCACTGCAAAGATATGGCATACTACAGAATACTGCCTGCAAATGCCTGCCTCTTCTCCCATAACCCCATCAAGGACCCCCTCAACATATGGGCAGATTATTCTCATAAAGCTCCTGTAGAGATATGAAAGCAAGCCCAGGGGTCCATGGTGACTAATGTTCTTAATCACTTTTTCTATAGTTAATACTATTTTGTTTCCCAAGCATTTGGTATCCTCCTCTTTTTCAGATTGAGTCAAACAACCTATATACACATCAGCCAATTCAGATTAGATGTATATAATCTGTTGTTTCCTATCTCTTAAGACATAAATCAGCTTCATTTTTCTTTATTTAACTGGTGCTTGCCATTTTCAGCACCTTCCCACTTCTTTCCTGAAGGAAGTATTCACAATAGGTAGGTAACTCTTCTGTGAAGTCAAAGCCTTTGTCCTTTTCCTTTTCTTAATCTTGAACCACATGTTCCAACATTTCTGCTAACCTCTTCTATGCCCACCTTTGCAATTAAGTCACTGAGTATTAAGACACTCCAAATTGAATTAAACGGGCTTTACTAAGTCCTTCACAGAGTTTTTCTATCATCCTCTGCATCAAATGGTCAAACTACAATTATTATTCATGGTAGTCTTTTTTCTTTTTGTTTTACAAACTCTCATAGTTGAGTATTCAAATAAAATACCAAATGTACTATGAAATAGAAATTACTGTTACATTTGGACATACCAACTCTAAAACCAACTCTGCCAACTTCTTTTTGCCTCTCCAAAAATAGTCTGTGAGCCATCTTTCCATTTAGCTGCAACTCCCTTTTGTTTCCTTGCTTTATTTATAGCAAGAATGTCAAAATTGATATGATTCAGTTACTCCAGTGGTGTGTCCACTCAGCGGTTACTGGACATGGACCTCACTTTAGAGAAATAGCAATTGAATCCCTATTACAGACTGTCAAGAAGCTGTACAATTCTTAGTACCCTTTGTCCCCGTCTTATTTGGGGGGGGGGGGGGCATTCTGCTATCATCACTGCATAAGCAGGAGAGGCCATTTGGGAACTAGAATCATTTTGCATTTTTCTTTGTTTCCTGGGTGGCCAAGAGTAAATAAATAATTCAGGACCTAAAAGCCAGTCTAAGTACCAAAAGTGAAAAAATAATTCACACAACTTCAGTTTTCTAATATACTATAACCCAAGAACTTTACCAAGACCAAATTCTGATGTGAAAAAAGTTAGAAAAGACTTTTCAAACACCAACTGTCCTTTTTTTCAGTAATAAGTATTTCCAGGTTGCTTACAGCTATTTAAGCAGATGTCTGTGCTTTGTAATATAAAGCCTTTCAATTTGGGAGGGGTATGCCTTCAGTGCATTTACAGTTGTCTCTCTATTATGTACTCAGAGTGCCCTACTCAGCCTATTTCCAACTCTCCTAACCAGTAGGTCAGGATCTACCAGTAGCTTCTGAAGCTTTCCCTAGTCTATCTACATGGTAGCCAGCTACCATGCCACACATTTCCCCATTCTACACTTTCTCAAGATTCCCTGGGTGAAAGAAAATCTGGACGTAAACTAGGCCCTTCCCTTACCGGCTCAGACTACCAGCACCTTTTCCGGGTAATCAAAATTTCATGTCAAAATTTTTGAGAAATAAATCCTCACAAAGTGCGGCACTGAAAGTTTTTAAGCAGGAAATACTATATGGAACATGACGTTTAATCTAGTGACTGGTATGTAGTCAGATAACCATGCCTCCTACTTTTCTGAGAAAACAAGCCATTCATGAGCTTCCTTATTTCCCAAACTCCATCATCAACTCTTGGCTCTCCTTCACCCCCTAAATGCTATCAATTCCACCACCACATTTCTAGTCAAGTGCTCCCTTACCTCCACTCCTACAGCCACTATATCAATTCAAGTCTTATTGGATTACTATAATAGCCTAAATGATCTCCCTACTTCCAACCTCTTCCCTATCCAGATAATCCTCCACATAGTAGCCAAAATAATACTGATGAGAAAATGCTGACAGCCAGGACTTGGTGGATAGAGTATTAAATTTGGAGTTTGAGGTCAAGTCAACTCTTGCCTCAGACACTCCCAAGCTGTGTAGCCCCAGGCAAATTACATAATCTCTCTCAGCCTCAGTTTCCTCATTCACAAACTGTTATAATAATAACATCTACCTTTTTTATAGAACTGTGCCAGGCACTGTGCTAAGCACTTTACAATTATTTATCTCATTTAATTCTCAAAACAATCCTAGAAGGTAGGTGCTATTATTATCCCCATTTTATAGATGAGGAAACTGAGGCAAATATAGGTTAAGTGATTTGCCCAGGGTCACACAGCTAGTAAATGTCTGAGGCTAGATTTGAACTCAGGTCTTCCTGACTCCAGACCCAGGGCTCTGACCGCTGTGCACTCTATACACCTAGCTGCATCAGAAAAAGGTATCATATAGAAAATGCTGTCTAAGATAAGCCTTGAAAAAAACTAGGAATCCTGAAAAGCAGAGGTGAAGAGACAGGATATTCCAAGCATAGTGGACAGCCAGTGCAAAGGTATGAAAACAGGAAATGGGGGAAGGACAAGCAGTGCAACTTACCTAGACCACAAAACACGAGAAAGGAAGTAATATATTAAGTTGGAAAGGTAAGAGGCTGTGCTCAGGTTGGAAAAAGCTTTAAAAGTCAATCAGAGGAGTTCATACTTCATACTTACGGTAACAGGGTACCACTGTAGTTTACAGAGAGGGAGCAGGTATATAGTCAGACCTCCACTTTAGGAAAAATCTCTTTAGCAATTGTATGGGAATCTACTGGAGAGTGAAAAGATAAAGCAGGGAAGCCAATTAGCAGGCTACTGAAATAGGTGATGCATACCTGAAGCAGGGTTAGGGTTATGAATACAAAGGGGATATTGATGTAAGAAATATTGCAAAGGTCAAAATGACAAGATTCAACAATTGATTAGATCTTTGAAGATGGGTGAAACCATGTAGTTGGGAATGACACTAAGTCATTCAATAAACATTTATTATGTGTCAGGCACTGTGCTAAGTGCTAGGGATACAAAGAAAGGCAAAAGACAGCCCCTGTCCTCAAGGTGCTCTCAAGCTAATGGGGGAATGCAACACATAAAAAGTTGAAAAGGGGGTGTGGGGGAGAAGGGCAACTGAAGACCTACAGGCCAGGTGGTACCTGGGATATGGAAAGAGGTCTCTGGTGTACATCCTCCAATCAAAAGGATAGAGGGTCCCAAGGTCAAGAGGTTCTGAGGAGGTGTGAGTTTCAGAACTGATTCAATCTTGCAGAGAGATGAGTTTGTGGAAACAGTGATGAAGTCCAGGAGAGGAGCCAGGTGGGAAATGATGAGTATGCAAACTTGGGTTACTGGAAGGATGGTGATGACCTCAACAGAAAAAGCAAGGACAAAAGAGGGATGCAGATGACTTCTGTTTTGTGCACTTTGAGTTTAAGATGCTTACAGTACATCCATTTCAAAACATCTAATACCAATTGGTAATGCAGACCTACAAATATGTTGTTTTACTATACCACATTGTCTCTCAAGGCCTTTAATCTTTAGATTCTGACCTATCTTTCCAGTCTTATTTCATATCATTCCCTTTCTCATATTCTTTGTTCCAGCAAAATTGAACAATCTATTCTCCAACTCCTATATTTGTAAAAGTCATCTCCTACAACTGTAATACATTCCTCAAAATCCTTACTTTTTTTCAAGGCTCAGCACAAGTTCCACCTACTAAAGAAATCTTCCTTGATGACCTCAATAATTAGTGATATTGCCCTCCTCAAATTACCTTATATTTATTTACCTACCTGCTATATCCCCTGATAGAATGTAAACTTCTGGACATGAGGGTTTTGTTTTTGTATTCTCAGCTTAAGGTACAATAACTAGGTACTTAATTTGTTTGTTGAATTGAACTACACAATGAATTAGAAATAGGAGTCTGTAATACTGCCCAAGGTCAAATCCTGTCACCAGTCACTTCCTCTTGTATAACCAGGGAACTAAGAATGGTTTTTACATTTTAAAATAAAGTGACAGAGTTTGGCCTAAAAGGTCATACCTTGCTGACCCCTAAATTAGAAGAAGAAATGAGAGGTTGGCCCACCAATTAGGCTACTGCCTATGAGAGTAGTGCAAATGTGAGATAATGACCTGAACCAAGGGGGCAGACATGGAAATTAAAAGCGAAGGATACAAAAAGCATGGATCTACAATTATGATTCCATTGTCCAAGCATGTACTGAACACTCACATACCAACACTGTACTACAAAAACAGTATAAAGTACGGTCCCTTCAAGAAGAATATAGTCTAGCTAGATGGACTAGACATATACAAACAAAAGAGTCCAACAACAATGCAAGAGAGTACTAGCATATTACCTTATGTACAGGAGATGTTCAAAAATACTTGATTTGATAATTAAGGGTAATGATGTGATAACAGGAACAATAAATACAAGATGTCAGAGAAGATCTCAGCTCAGGCTCTAACAGTCTTACAGTATTTGCATTCATGGAAAAAGTAGGGCTTGGACTAGGCAGAACCTCAACAGGTGGTGAAAAGGGGTAAGACCGTTCCAGATAAAGAAACAAAGAGATATTATTAGGGGATGGTAGGAAATAGGAACTCTCCACTATGGTCAGGCCTATCGAAAACCAGCAGACAACAACATTAGGTAGGATCAAATACTCCAAAAATCCAAGGAAGTGGGAGGGGTGAGAGGAGGTCAGAATTGATAAGGTAAACAAAAGGAAGCAGTCACTGCATAATTCCAAGGCAGAGAATGACATTAATCCGGAACCTATATGTCCATGGATTTTGACATGAGAAAAAAATAGAAAGCCTGACCCAAAGTGGCAGTGTGGCATCTGCTGTTGTTGCTCAGTCATTTCAGTCGTGTCTGGCCCTTTGTGGCCCCATTTGAGGTATCCTTGGCAAAGATACTTCGAGTGGTTTGCCATTTCCTTCTCCAGCTCGTTTTATACATGAGAAGACTAGGGCAAACAGGGTTAAATGACTGGGTCAGAGATATACAACTAGTAAGTGTCCGAGGCCAGATCTGAACTCAGGAAGATGAGACTTCCTGATCCAGGTCTGGCACTGTATCTACTCTGTCACCTAGCTGCTCAGCAGGGGGACTGCTAAGGGGCAAATGCAGGAGACATTTATAAAGAAAAATCATGGGGGGGGGGGGGTTGCAGCTAGGTGGCACAGTGAACACAGCACCAGCCCTGGAGTCAGGAGGACCTGAGTTCAAATTCAGCCTTAGAGCAGACACTTGACACTTAATAGTTCTGTGACCCTGGGCAAGTCACTTAACCCCAATTACCTTTAAAAAAAAAGAAAGAAAGAAAAAAAAAGAAAAATCACCAAAATTTGGTGACAGATTACATATAAAAAGCAAAGGCATCCAAAGTACTCAAAGATGACAAGATTTCTAAATCAGAAGAGTGGTGATTCCATGAATAGAAATGCAGATAGAAGAGAGAGGAAGATGAAACACAATTCATATTACTGAACTGTGTCAGTTCTCTAAATCAACTGGATTACTATGCATAGGGTGAAAGAATGTGTGACTCATATAACTAATCCATTTTCTTTTTCCATATACAAGTAAGTTATTTATAATCCTCATTATTAACATAGAAGAAAATACTGTATTAAAAAAAATATTCCAGCAAAGTTAACTTGACCTATTCTTGCACTACTTCCCACTCATCTGAAATACAGTTACATGGAAGGTTATAAATTTATTCTAAGGGTTCCTCCTAAATATATGTTAAACCAAAAGAAATTTAAAATGACTCAACAAATTCATTTTTTAAAAGTACATATCATTGATTTTACATATATATACACATACACAGATATAGTAATCAAAATTATTTTGTTTTGCACTTCAAAAGTACAGAAATTTAAAAATGACCTCCAAAATTTCTTTCATAATCTGTAGAGTTAACTAAATTCAAGGAATCATCAAAACTACTTCTTTCTAGTTTAAGTAGAGTTTTTACAAAAGTATAAACAATTTAAAAGGCAAAATTAAGTTTAAGAGTACTGTTCCCAGGGGACAGAGCCAAAATGGCAGAGAAAAGCCAGGAACTCACCCTGAGTTCTCCCAAATTCTTCTTCAAACAACTTTAAATAATGTCTCAAAACAGAATTCTGGAGCAGAAGAACCCACTAAAGGACAGGGTGAAACAATTTTCCAGCCCAAGACACCTTAGAAGGTTATCAGGAAGGGTCTGTCACACAGGGTGAGAACAGAGTGCAGGTATCGAGGCAAGACAGCAGCACACTAGTCTCCAGCAAGCCAGTGCAGGTGTCAGGGACGACTGACTCACAGAGGTGATTTCTGGAGCTCTCATCCCACAGACAGATGGTAAAGAGGGGGACAACCTGTCAGAAGATTACAGGGGACCCCTTCCTGCCACCATGTGCACAACTCTGTTGCACTGTCCAAATGCAGTTCCAGGTCACAAGTCACACAGAAAGGAGGAGTGCTAGCAGAAGCAGGGACCCCGGACACAGTTCCAGGGCAGAAAAGAATGCTTGTGGTCGCTCACAAATTAGAGCACAGGCCAGGAGAATAGTAAATATACCTCTCCTTATAGCATACCACTTGGAAGAACTGAAAATTTAACAGACTCCTCCAACACTAGCTCTGAAAACAGCTACACAAAAAACCTGAAACTTGGGGCAGTTCCTCCTCTACCCAAAAAGCAGAGCCCAACTTTAACATAAAGTTAAATATCAAGAAATAGGCTGGAAAAATAAGCAAACAACAACATAACCCAGCCACAGAAAGTTACTATGGTGACAGGGAAAAGATCAAAACACAGAAAACAACAAAGAAAACAACAAAGTCAAAACTGCTACATCCAAAGCTTCAAAGAAAAATGTGAATTGGTCTCAGGACCAAAAAGAATTCCTGGAAGCGCTCAAAAAGGGTTTTAAAAATCAAATAAGATAGGGGAAAAATGGAAAAGGAAGTGAGAGTGATGCATGATATGTGTGTGTGTGTGTGTGTGTGTGTGTGTGTGTGTGTGTATTTTTTTTAAAGAGTCAACAGCTTGGTAAAGGAGGCACAAAAAATACTGAAGAAAATAACACCTTAAAAATAGAATAGACCAAATGGTAAAAGCACAAAAAATTCACTGAAGAAAAGAACTCCTTTAAAAGCAGAATTGGCCAAATGGAAAAAGATACACAAAAATTCACTCAAGAGAAGATTTTATTAAAAAACAAAATTGGCCAAATGCTAAAAGAGTTAGAAAAATTTACAGAAGGAAAAAACTTCTTAAAAAGTAGAAGTGGCCAAATGGAAAAGTACAAAAGCTCAGAATATAATGAAGAAATAATTCCTTAAAAATTAGAATTGGGCAAGTGGAAACAAATGACCTCATGAGATATCAACACACAATAAAAACAAAATTAAAAGAATGAAAAAATAGAAGAAAATGTGAAATATCTCATTGGAAAAACAACTGACCTGGAAAATAAATCATGGAGAGATATAAGAATTACTGGACCACCTGAAAGACATGATTTTTTAAAAAGAGCCTATATGTCATATTTCACTAAATTATCAAAGAAAACTGCCCTGATATTCTAGAACCAGAAGGTAAAACAGAAATTGAAAGAATCCAACTGAAAGAGATCCCAAAATGAAAACTCCCAGGAGTTCCAAAGTTCTAGGTCAATGAGAAAATATTGCAAGAAGCTAGAAAGAAACAATTCAAATATCATGAAGCCACAGTCACGATAACATAATTTTTAGCAGCTTCTACATTAAAAGACTGGAGGTCCTGGAATATGATAATCTGGAGGACAAAGACTAGGATTATAACCAAGAATAGTATACCCAGCAAAACTGAGTATAATCAATCCTTCAGGAGAAAAAATGGACATTTAGTGAAATTGAGGGCTTTCAAGAACTCCCAATGAAAAGAATACAGCTGAGTAAAAAATCTGACTTTCAAATACAAGACTCAAGAGAAGCATAAAAAGGTCAACAGGAAAGAGAAATCATAAGTGATTCAATAAGGTTAAACTGTTTACATTCCTACATAGAAAGATGATACTTCTAACTCCTAAGAGAACTTTGTCACTATTTAGGCAGTTAGCAGTCTACCTAGACAGAGAGTAAGGTTGTAAGTTTAATATGATGGGATGATATCTAAAAAATAAAGGGGTAAGAAAGAGGAATGCACTGGGAGAAGGGAGAAAGGAGAGGCAGAATGGGGTAAATTATCTCAAAGAGGAGCAAATGAACTTTTACGGTGGAGGGGATAATTGGGGAAGTGGGGAGACGTGCTTGAACCTCACTCTGATCAGAATTGGCTCAAAGGGGGAATAACATACACACTCAGCTGGGTACAGACATCTATCTTACCCTACATCTCACGTTGACAGTAACAATGTTATGCCTAACTTTGATAATATAGTTGACTGTAATTAGATCAAATGTCTCCATTTCACAAGCAAAGCAAATTAACAATGTATTTAAATTATTTCCTACAAGTAAATGACATTAAAAATATTATAAGTAGCTTCCCGATTACCAACCCACCAGGGATACCTGTGACATTACAGAAACCTTGCTGAGAGCAGAGTAATAACAATGGCCAAGTTGGGCAGGTCAGGCCAATGATCCTTTACAATGACCTGGATAACTAAATGTTATTGTTCACTCATGTCCAACTCTTTGTGATCCCTTTTGGGATTTTCTTGGCAAAAATACTAGACTGGTTTGCCATTTCCTTCTCCAGCTCATTTTACAGATGAAGAATCAGGCAAACAGGAGTAAATGACTTGCCCAGGGTCACATAGCTAGTAAGCATATGACGCCAGATTTGAACTAAAAGATGAGTCTTCCTGACTCCAAGCCTGGCACTCTATCCACTGTCACCAAGCTGCCCAGGATAACTAAGTAGCTACTGTCAATGTTTAAGAATAAGATAGTGCTTTACTCTCTGATTAAAAAGTAATCTGACCCCTCCCCCAATGCTAATGCTCTCTCTTCCAAATTCCCTTGTATTTAACTGGTTTTTATGTATTTTTATTTATTCATTTATTTGTTGTATATATTTATGCAAATACCTCTCTTCCCTATTAGAATGCAAGCTCCTTGCCTGTAGATAGTGCTTCATTCCATTAAATCCTTAAAACCTATTGATTAACATTATAGGAAAGAAACTTTACATGCCCTTTTCAGAAAGTAAAATTGGTCACTCAAAAGACATTCGACTACATGCCACTTACAAAATATTAAAGCCTAAAGAATCTGGGATCAGAAGGAGGTAAACTATGGGTGTTGTCCATTGATGTAGGTTTAACCAAGCTGTTACAAGAAAAGGTTCAGTGAGGGAGAATATATCAGAAAATGAATGTGATATTAAAAACCAAATGGCATAAATAAACTTATTTTTAAAATAAAAAAAAGAATCTGGGATCTCAAACCATAAAATAAACATTTATTTTAATCAATGATTTGATTTGGAAATTTATGGGCAAGTTAATCCATGAAACTGGCATCATCCTATTAAACATACTACTTCTTTGAAAAGGGGAGAAATCAATCAAGTTCAGATGAAGAACTGTAGTTTTTTTTAAAAAAGGTTTATGACAAATATTCCACTTATTCACGGCAATACATTTTCCCCCAACAACACTCTGGAAAGAGTTGTGCACAACAATAAGAACTGTGCCAGCTGTACACAACCCAATCAGTGATCTTCAAAATCTGGAAGCCATAAAATTCTGTATAGACACACTAAGCCAATTGTAATTTTGGACAAGCTTCGTTTTACTCCTCTCATTAGTTACTATATTTAAAGCTATTATTTACTTCTAGTTTTCATCTTCTGTGACAAAGGTAACTAGCAGGGCTCCGAGTCGGGATGACTACATTAAATGTTGTTGGAAAAGTAAATATTCCCCTTATTCCTCTCTCACCCTTCCCCCAAAGCATCAGGAATACAGCAACAGGTTTTAAAATCCTTAGGCTACACCAGGTTTTTATGAACCAGAAAAACTCCAGAGAAAAATGAGAGAGGGTGAAGCTGAGGCATCCAGGTACATGGAGAAGTAGGGCGAGGGGTAAGAAAGCAAATTTCGATTTACTTCAACCATCACTTACGAAGCTTCGTGCTTGGCAGGGCGAGATGTAAGCCTTGGGGTGCCTACAGAACAGGAGGAGTGTAAGACAGCTACGGAGATAACCAAGCTCAACCAGGCAAAGAGCTGGGAAACAACAGAGAACTTGAAAGGCCTCAGAGAGCTGGGGATCCAGAAGAACGGCCAGTCAGGGGAAGTTAGGAACCCTCGGGAAGGCTCCGGTCAAGAGTAAGGACTGGGGGACCCCAACACGTGGACCGAAGGGGTCCCCAGACCAGGAACACGTGTCCGGGGACACCGCGGGGTGTCGGGAGTGTCACCGCAGGCCCCGCCCCTCTTTGCCCCACCCCGCGGTGGACCGCAGCTCCTCCCAGCCTCGGCCAAAGGAGCCGCCCCCAATTGTCACCCCCTCCCTTCCCAGCCCTTTCCCCGACGCCAGGGTGGAAGCAGAAGAGGCAGCGCGAAGCCGGCACTCACCAAAAACTGAATCATGGTGATGGCGGCGGCGGCGGCGGCGGCGAAGGCAGCAACGGAAGCTAGAAGGTGGACCAATAAGCTCTATCCTGAGAGAGGGGTGGCGGAAGTAAGGGGACGGGGAAATGAGCAAAGTAGTTTGCTTCCGGGTCACGAGGACACGTACGTGGTTTCGGTTTTTTTTAAATCCTCTTCTCTCTCCCCGCCCCCATCTTCCCCTTAAGTTTCCAACAGGAAAATCTCCGCCCCCTAGTGGGGGAAGGGTCGAGGTTGCAGTCTCAACTAAGCCTGTAATTTGCTCCCCACCGCCCAGCTCTTAGGGTCAGGGTGTCCCCAAAGTATTAGTGCAATTGTACCCTCTTACCTGTACAAAAAGCATGTAATCTCATAGAATCGTAGATTAAAAGTGAAAGGGATGGCAAAGAGGACCAAAAGACGGCAACACTCAGCGTTGGGTGGGTTGTGGAGGGATAGGCACACTACTACATTGTTAGTGGCCCATCACTTGAGGCATAATGCCCTGTCTGCAAGATGAAGGGAATTGGACTCCTTGGCCTCCACTTTAAATCTATGATTCTGTGATAGGCCAGGTTTGCCAAGCTACAATCCAAGAGCCACCTGTTTTTTTGCACAGCCTTCATGCTAAGAACTTTAAAAAAAAAAACACACAATAAAATTTTATTTTAAAATGTAAAAATCATTCTTAGTTCCTTCGATATGCAAAAAGGGGGGATGATAAATCCATAGTAGTTTAATGGCCTCAAGTCTAATCTCATCCCCTCATTTTATAGATGAAGAAATTGAGACCCAGAGAAGTGTTGATTTGCCTAGCATCAATCACAACAGCTCTAAAGGGTAACTGAGCTAAGACTGGAACTTGGATATTCTGACTACAAATCCAGAGCTCTTTTCAAGGTAAGTCAACAATTTGATCTTTGTCCTCCAGGAACACACCAATCAATTATCTAATCTCCCTCCACAACACTCTCTCCCCCTACATCTACCCTAGATTTGTAGAAGACATATTTCAAAAGGGTTCAGAGGAAGGATAGGTAGGATCCCATGGATTCTAAAGAATAAAATTCCAAATACCCAAAGTAAAATAATTCACATGAGGAGAAAAAAATTGGAGAAAGGGACTGGTATGGATGTGATGGGGTGCTTGGGTGCCTATACTTGGACCCCACTGCAGGGTTATTAATTGGCCTAATTTCAATATTGTTGTATCTCTGGGAATTGGGAGGCCCAAGGAAAGGAAGAAAGATGGGGAAGGGTTGGTCAGTGAGGCAGTCAGAACACACACGTTTATCTATTAAGTTCACTGTCTTATATGGGTGCAGTTAGTGGTGCCCCAAAACAATAGTAACATCAGAGATCACTGATCACAGATCACTATAACAAATATAATAATGAAAAAGTTATAAATATTGTGAGAATTACCAAAATGTGACGCGTAAGTACATACTGTTGCAAAAATGGCACTGATTGACTTGCCTGATACAAGGTTGCCACAAACCTTCAACTTGTAAAAACTGCAACATTTGCAAAAATGCAATAGAGCAAAGTGCAATAAAATGAGGTATGCCTGTGTATACAAAATCAATATAAGGTAGTTTCAGGAGGGAGGGCATGAGTTAGGGGAGTAAGGGGAGCTGGGGACAGGAAAGGCTTTATAAAAGTCATCATCAGAGAGAAAAATTTGGGAGACATGCACCAGAAGAAACAAAACTGATCTTTTACTTTATAGCCCTATCTTGATTGGTACAGAAAATAAAATATGAGAGCAAGATGAGACAATGGCCATTCTATCATTTTGAAGTACTGATTGATCAGTGGCAGAGACATTTATAGCTAAGCACCAGTAATAAGTGAATCCTAGATACCCTAAGTATCATCAATGAAGAGAAAATAGCAGTCAAAAATAGAAACTAGCCACTTCATACTCAAAGTAGATATGGTCCTACAAGCAGAGAATTGTCATCAAAAAGAACTGTAAATTAAACTAGAACACCAGGATTACAAATTTGATAATCTCTCAAATTTCACCCAGGCCTAAAATTCTAGGACTTTCTCCTTGGTTGTATATGATGTAACCTCTGGGTTACATCTCAAATCATGATTCCAAAGAAATAACTGCTGACCTAAGGCTACCCAAATGAGCAACACCACCATCTAGTGGTAACCTACTCAAACTACACGTTCCTGGCACTCAAATTCTGAGAGGATATTAATTAGACCTAGAGGATTTTGGAGATCATCTAACTCTTTCATTTTACACATGAGATAACTGATCCAAAAAGGAGAGCTATTTCTTGTGGACTAAAATGCCACTCTGATTCATTAGAGTCTTTAGAAACCACTGCCAACTGTCAATAAACCAGAAATCAGGATAAAGCATATCTAATATTCTAACAAGTCAATGCACTTCAAAATATAGGAATCATCCACTCATGTGAGTACTCCCAAAGCCGACTCCAACTCTCTGTACTTTTAAGGGCAGAGGTGTCAAACACCCACACCCATAGGAGACCTAGCAGAACCAGATTAAAACATAATTGGGAAATATTTAATGAAATAAAAAATACAATAAAATATAGATACCATTACATTTTAAAACTAAGCCAATACGTGGCCCTCCAGGAATCCTTCTGTATGGAATAGTCCTCACTTCCATTTGAGTTTGACCCCCACTGGTGTAGATGACCAGTTTTCCTGAGGCCTTTTCTTGCATTTATTACATTTCCCCTTGTATGCTAGTTATTTGTGTGTGCCTTTCACTCCATTTGCCTTTAAACTTCTTGAGAGCACAGTCTGCTTCACTTGATAAGCATTTATTTAACTTCTTGTCAGGCACTGTGCTAGGTGCTGGAGATACAAAAGCCAAAAAATAAAAGTCCATGCCTTGCAGGAACTTATATTCCAATGGGGGTAATCATGGGCACAGATAAAGATGAAAATATATAGGCATATGTATGTACACACACACACACACACACACACACACACACACGTATGTAGTGATACAAAGTAATTTCTTTTGGAGGGAGGGTTAACACTAACAACTGGATCTAGATAGCATTCCTGTAGGAGCAGGACATGAACTAAGCTTTGAAGGAAGTTACAGGTTCAAGAAGACTGAAGGCAGACAGGCCTGGTGCAGTACGATTTGGTACAAGGCCAAAGGGGCAAGAGATAATGTTATGTTCAGGGAACAACAACACAGCCAGTCTGCCTGGAAGGCAGAATACATGAAACCAAAGTCATGGGAACTAATAAGCCTAGAAAGGTCAGCTGGAGCTGTATGGTAAAGGGAGGCAGACAGAAGTGACTGGGCTGGCAAAAAGAGCACTGGATTTAGAGTCTGAGGACCAGAATTCAACCTGCTTCTGCCACCTAATACTTGTGGGACTTCAGACAAATCACTGAATCTCCCCTCTCTTCAGTCTACCCTAAATGAGGGGGCTGGACTAGCTTCTGAAGTCCCTTCTTGCTCTGAAGTTTCCATCTTACCCCAGGTTGCGGTTCTTTATTTGGGGTCCATGAACTTGATAACTGTATTACAATATAATTGGTTTCCTTTGTAATCCCATGGATTCTGTTTTATGCATTTAAAACATTCTGAGAAGGGGTCCATAGGAGTCATCAGATTGCCAAAGGGATCCATGACAAACAAAAAATGGTTAACATCTAGAATAGCTTTCCAAGCTCTTACTGGAGCTTTCTAAGTAGGGGTGTGACAAGGTAGAACTTGTGCTTTAGGAATATTTGAGAGTTGTGTTAAGGATGAAATGGAGAAACTGAAAGCAAGCCTAATCAGGAAGTTATTGCAGTAATTATCCTTATGTCTCTAAAGCCTAGCACAGTACTTTCCACACAGTAGATATTTAATTGAATTGCTATGGACAAAAAAAGTCATCATCTGGTATCTACCCTTTGGTAATAATAGCTAATATTTACATGGCACTTTAAGGTTTTCAAAATACTTTACATGTATTAATTCATTTGATCTTCACAACATGCGTGTGAAGTGATATTATTATCTTCATTTTACAGAAGAGGAAACTGAGACAGAGAGAGTTTAAAGGGACTTGCATAGGGTCATACAGCTAGGGAATGTCCAAGGCAGGACATGAACTCAGGTCTTCCTGACACCAAGTCCTCTACTCTAACAGCTACCCTGGTGAAATTTCTCAAAATTTAGCCTTCCAATGACATACAGTCCATAAAAGCTACCCCCCCCCGCCCAATTTGATACCTTTCTAGTTTTCTAGGATCTACCAAATGCTGGCTAACATGCCCTTCAAGAACCCAGGCCACATCCACACTGTCACGACGCATTAGAGAAGATGAAATTTTATTTGCTGATATTCAATAACTTAAACAATTTTAGAACTACTGTATAAAATAATGGAAGAGTTAAATGCAGAATAAAGAGTCAAGACCTTCTCATCCAAACCCAAACTCACTTTACACACAGTTAGCTTCCTCTTCTCCAGTGTGGTGGGTGGGTCAAGCTACCCAGGCTGCCATCATTAGGAGTTGGGCTCCCAATTAAACTGGCTGAGAGACAAATAGGCTGGTCAGGTCTAAAGATTCCACAGAGAGGAAGCCAACAAACTTCTTGTAACTAGTGGACCAAATTTACAAACCCAGGTAATTAACCTCTGTATGGTTTTGCCTAACAAAATGAAATTTAAGTGACAAAAAATTACCATAACAGTTCATTGGTAATGTACTAACAAATACTTCATTTAGTCAGCATCAGCAGGAAATAAATTATATCACATAAATGAAGTTGCCAAATAATTGAATTTTCCTTCTAAGAAAAACTTTTTTGGTCCAATTTTTTCCCTGAAATGTTATATACAAAATGTATTTCATTCTTCCTTGCCTTATCAAATAATGTATGAGAAACAAGAAGAGAATTAAACCCACTTCTGATATCTAAGGGATACACAGAAGCATGTTGTAGTACAGCTTGATGTGCCACCAGAATTGCCACAGGCTACCGATCTTCTCTCTCAATTTTAACTGTTATTTACTTCTCCATGCCTTTAGCTTGGAATAATGTTCCTGATCCTTGCCTCAGATCTGGTGTACTCAGGGAATTGAGTTGAAAAGTAGCCATCAAGTGATTTTAAAATTTATCCACAATCTCAATTAAAACACAATTCAAAGTCAAAAGGCACCTTTCTTGTAAGACCAGGCTCCCTAACAAACAACTGCTTTCCCTGCTCTTTTTTTCTTTCCCTGGTTTTTTTTCTGGTTATCTAAGCATTGTGTCTTTCCCCAATGACTGATGGGTAAGTGTACACTATTGTAAATGGTATTTTTAATCATATTTTTATTCAAATAGATTGCCTTTAATTACTTCTATTTGTTAACAGGGTCCTTCTGAATTAAGTTAAGAGATTCTTGGTCACTACACAGCTCAGTTATTGTATCTATCCTAATGTTGTTTTTGCTCTGGATTTTTTTATTTCAACACCCTTTACTAATGTAGATCAGCAATTCTGCAATTTAGTCTTGGAGAGTTAGCTGGGACAGTGAGAAGACAGTGAGACAAATTCCCTAAGGTTACACAACCAGTTATTTGTCACAGGCAGGACTTGAAATCGAGATTTCCTGACTCCCCACCCCAGGATGCCTCTCTCCTCCTGGTACTTTTTGTACAGCTTTGTCCTGTGGTGGGTGGGCCATGGGCCGAGTCACTACGTGTCCAGTTTTATCCTCCACTGCTCTCTCACAGAAAACACTCTGGCTCTAGCCAAACTAGTCTATTCGATGTCACTAAACGTGCTTCATTGACCTTTCTGGTGCTGTTACCTGGAAGCTCTACCTCTTTTCTATCTAAATCTTACCGGCATTTCTGGGCATCCAAACCGATTCCAAAATATTATTTGAGAGAAACAAAGGCATTTTGATAAATATCTTCTGTAGTTATTTTAAGTCTTCTTAATTACCATGAAAATCTGTAACATCAGAAGCAAAGTTTTCATTTTCTTTGTTTACCTGAGTTTAGAGGTGCTACTGTTTCTTCTCAACAGTATTTCTGAAGCATTAGACCAGAATAGTGAGATTGAAATGAAAAAGGAAACACTTTTACTAGACAGAAAGTGTGATCAGATATGGAGTAATTAGAGCAGTGATATGTGAAATTTTGGTCATCCATCAAGTGAATTATATATGAAATAAAAATATAGAATTAATTTGGGAAATTTCAAGACAAGTTTTGAAAAACAAATGTCAAATAGTTATTCTTCCAATTACATGTATAACAGAATTTATATACTTTCAGCCCACAAAACATTCCTAGAAAAGACTGGTTTTATATTTCTGTAGAATACTATTCAAAGATAGGCCTAATTTATAAAATAGTATGACTACATCTACTAATCCATATTCCTACCCCCAAGGGTAAAAAAAACATGAAAAACAGCAGCACTATAGTTTTACTGTGATGAAGGAAAATCTAAAGTTTCAACAATACACCATTTGTTTTACATATGGAATAGGATCTAAGAATTTGTCTTTTTGCCCGCCTCACCCTCCCAATAGGGGATCATTCACTAAGTCATTTTTGAAAAGATGGAATATCAATTTGTTTTTTAAAAAAAAAACCTTTATTTTTTTTTAATTTTTACTGATGGGAATTGTGCAGAAAACCTATTTGTATACGAAAAAAAGTATGAAAATATTTTTTGGCCATAATTTAGAAATAAACCGGTCTATAAAACTGAAATTAAGAATGTCCCCCATTTTATCTATTCAGGAAGAAAGGAGTATAAAGAGTCTTTCAGCCCCTTGATAGCCTTAATAAGCCACGAATGCGTCTGACAAGTGCTTGTATGAAACAATATCGGGATCGAACTTTAGAGTATAATCCTTCAATGTCCAGCAGCTTCTTTTGCAGTGATTCACCAAAGGCATTGATGGCTTCAATCTGAAGCTAAAGGAAATGAAAAGAACATTTCTCAAAATGACAATATCAAGGTCATTTCACAATTTAATACAGCTCAGAAATTTCTAGGCCAACTTTGTCCTTATGACTAATTGCTCATATCCCACATTTTCTACGTCAATAATTATTGATATGATAGGAAAAAGGATAACAGCTCTTTTTAACAGATCTATCACTTACATATAATGTATATTACTGTCCAGATCCGTGATGTCATCAATTCTAGAAATTCCTGATATGGAGAATCATTCCCCTGACTGATGCAGATAAGTTTACTCATCTGTCACTTACATTCTCAGAAAGTTGCCTGGGGCAACGAGAGGTTAAGGGACTTGTCCATGGTCACAGAAGAAATATGTGTCAGAGGTAGGATTTAACCCACATCTTCCCAACTCCCAAGCCAGCCTAGCCCACTATCTACAATGTTACATACCTCCAACAATGTCACTGTTATCAATTTTATCTAATCTTTGCATTTTAATTGTTTGGGGATACTATGGCCCTAATATTATATAGGTATGAAAGACCAATTCCCTGTATCTGTGTATGTATACACATAAGGAATAGCAAATGGAAGACATGTATGTGTGTGTTTTAGAATTATAAATCTGCTTTAAGTACTGATTACAAATTCAATGCTTATTTGTTCCTTATTTAGGCAGCAGAGTAAGTGGCACAGTGGATAGAAAGGCGGGTCTAGAAAGGGAAAGACCTGAATTCAAATTCGTCTTTAGACACTTACTAGCTGTGTAACCCTGGGTAAGTCACTTAATCTGTCTGCCTCAGTTTTTCTCTACCTCACAAGGTTCTGAGGATCAAATGAAATAATATTTGTAAAAGCACTCAGCACAGTGCCTGGCTATGTGCCTAACACACAGCAGACAATTAATAAATTCTTGTTCTGTTTCTCCCCTTCCTTTAATTCTATGATACTAACATAAATCTATAATCCTACATATAACCAAACTTAAAACTGATGTGACACCACAAATCTAGTCTGGCCAACAACATGCAAATAAGTTACCTATACCAAATAACTGTCACATAACCGTAGTCAGGTCTAGGGTGACATCATGGCAACTGAGGCATGAGTGCAAAGCTAGGCCACCTCCTCTTGATCCTGAATTGGACCCAAATTTCAACAATACTATCTCATTCAACAAATATTTGAGAGTGTGTGTCTGTAGTTATGCGTATACGTGTGTGTGTGTGTGTGTGTGTGTGTGGGTGTGTGTGATGTGTGTGGTGTGTCTAGATCTGTGTGACTTTCCCTAGGATACCACCAGTATGTGTCTAAGGCAGAGGTGGGGAACCAGTGGTCTCAAGGCCATAAGTGGCCTTCTAGGACCTTGGGTGCGGTCTTTTGACAGGGTTCAAGTTTTACAGAACAAATCCTGTTATTAAGGCGATTTATTCTGTGAAGTTTGGATTCAGTCAAAGTGCCACACTTGAGGACCTAGCAGGCCACATGTGGCCTGCAGGCCACAGGATCCCCACCCCTGGTCTAAGATGAGACTTTAAACCCACTTTTCCATATTCCACTGTTAGCCTTCTATTCACTATGTCAGACTGAACACATGCTGCTCTTACAAAACAACCCTAGCAAGGTGTTTTACTACTATTTTATCATCAAGGACCAGGTTCCAAGAACCTGGTCATTAAAAACAAATAACTACTTAGGGTCTAAGTATGCTACAGAGTTAATCAGGAGAAGCAAAACTATCAGCCCATTTAAAATGACTGATTTAGTGTCTTTTGAATTTGAGTATCTGATGTAAAGTATATTCTAAGGTTATTTTAACATTTTTTATTAAAAAAAAAAAAAAAACTTACAGGATCCACCTTACCTGCTCTATATCATGCTGGCTCACTCGAGTCAGCCCACTTCTGAAATCCAAGTTTGTATCTGAAGTGAAAGCATCTAGAAATAAAATAAAAGTTTTTACTTTTATTATAATTAGAATATATCTAGATATCAATTCATTCACATATACTGTAAAAAGATTTTAGATACTATGATTTGCTGTCCAAGAGATAAAACCTGCTTTCCAATTCCATGCCTACCTCTGTGAAAGCCAAAATGCACACAATAAGTGTTGACTATATTTTCAATTATTATAGAAAGCAGCATCTCTAAAGCATTTTGTTAGCCAGCCAGATCCCAAAGCCCTGTATGAATGTATACCCAGAGGTGCTCCAGAGTTAAGTCAGACACAAACAGATAGAGTTCATGAATGGTCTTGAGCCCAAAGCTAGAGTAGAAAGGAAGGTCAGAGACCAAGTAAACTGGGCATATGTTAGCCTAAGGATCTGGGGATGGAATGCTGCAGACCTAGCAAAAAAGTGAGATATACATCTTATCCTCAAACTGACCACCTCCAAGCCAACTGGGGCATGTGACTATACTTCGACTACTTATATATCTATGGGCCACATAACTTTTTAACTCGGGCAATCTGTGCTCTCTACCTCCCTGCCTAAAACAGAGGCAAAATCTTGTCCCTTACTTCTGGCTTCCCTATGATTCTAGACTAAAGTATTACAAAGTAAAGTCAAAACTGTTATTTGCCTAAAGCCTGACTCAACTGCCTAAGGCAAAAATCAATTTCTTTTTAAACAAAAGGGAAAAAATTCTTTAAAAGGACAAAAAAAAATCAGGTGATACAAAATATTTGGGAGTCTACCTGCCAAGACAAACCCAGGAACTATATGAACACAATTACAAAGCACTTTTCAGATAAATACAGACAGATCTAAATAACTGGAGAAATATTAATTGCATTACAAAACTGTAATCATCAAAACAATCTGGACTGGTTAATAAATAAATAAATGAGTGAATCAGTGGAATAGATTAGATATACAATACATAGTTGTAAATGACCATAATACTCTGGGCTTTGATAAACCCCCAAAATCCAAGCTTTTGGGGCAAGAACTCACTATTTAACAAAAATTGCTGTGAAAATAGGAAGTAGTTTGGCAGAAACTAGGCACTGACCGAGATCTCATATTGTATACACAGATAAGATCAAAATGGATATGTGACTTAAATATAAAATGTGGTATCATAAGCGAATTAGGGGAGCATGGAAAAATTTTCTCTCTCAGATCTATGGATAAGGGAAGAGTTTGTGAACAAACAAGAGAGAGAAGATCACAAGAATATAATGGATAATTTTGATTATAGGAAATTAAAAAGATTTCTACACAAACAAAATCAATGCATCCAAAATCACATGGAACACAAGAAACTAAAGAAAAAATTTTTCCACTAATTTTCTCTGATAAAGGCCTCATTTCTAAAATATATACGCTACTGAGCCAAATTTATAAAAGAGTCATTCCTCAACTGATAAATGGTCAAAGGATATGAAAAAGGCAGTTTCCAGAAAAAGAAATCAAAGCTACGAACAGTCATATAAAAGGACAAAATTTTTTTCATTAAAATGAGGCCTCCAGATAACTAGGTAGTAAGAACTAGTTCTTAATAGCCATAATCAGCTTGTGATAATGTGGTAATTCCACAAGTCAAAAGAAAATTGCCTTGTCAAAGCATAAATCTCATTTTCTGTAGGCATTTAAGTTTTACTATATCATAATGCAATAATATGCATGCAAAATAAGTCTTACCTTGTAACCTCCTACTTTTAAATGCAGCCCTAGAAGCCAGCAGAGAATCCTGGGAATCAGTGGGAGTGCATCGTAACAGATAGTACTCTAAGTGGCGCCAAAAAATAAATAAGCAGGTCTCTATGATATCTACAAGTATGACCTCAGGTCAAGGAAAACAGTTTTATTAGGTAATTTTTCTTAAAAGGGATCTTCTGAGTCGAGTATATGCTAGAGTACAAACAAGTTTTTTTAAATAGTACTGCCACTATAGATATGATGCAGTAGCACTTTTCTCATCATGACTTTTGGGGAGAAAATAATCATATACAATATTAAAATATTAAATGCACATAAACACATACACACACATACATACATGGTGGAGGAGCTATTAGCATAGTTTTTTTACTGCAGGCTTTTCCAAGGACAGACAAGAAGTAATATTAGAGGGGCAGCTAGGTGGCACAGTGGATAGAGCATCGGCCCTGAAGTCAGGAGGACCAGAGTTCAAATCCGGCCTCAGACCAAACACTTGACACGTACTAGCTGTGTGACCCTGGGCAAGTCACTTAACCCCGACTGCCTCACTAAAAAAAAAAAAAAAAAAAAAAAAAAAGAAGTAATATTAGAGAATAAGAACCAAGGAGTTAGACATGGGTGCAAAGCAGTCTCAGGGGAATCATAAGCAAGGTCAGGGCTTTGTCCCTCAGATGTTCATAACCTCCTGCTGCTGTGCCATGAGCCCAAATAATTTTTAACCAATTAATCAACATTGTTAGTTTCAATATGTTATGTTTAAGAGGCAGTGAAAAGAAAATCTTTCTTGTGTTGAGTAGCTTGGAGACAGAAACAATGGAAATTTTCAGACTTAACGTAGATAAATTCCAATCACCCACTAAGGCCATTCAGAACAAGGAAGACAATAGTCCCATTATTCTCAACCCTGTTCAAGCCACATCTGGCATACATATGTTCAGTCCTGGGTACCACCAATTAGGAAGCATATTAGCAAGCTACAGTATGTCCAGAGGTCAGTTACTGAGATGAATGATGAGTGAACTGAAAGTGAAGGAGACATTTCTAAAACTTCAACACGTAAAAGGCAGTTAGGTGGTATAGCAGATAGAGCATTGGGCCTGGAGTCAGGAAGACCTGAGTTCCAATCCAGATTCAGACACTTATTAGCTGTGATCCTAGGCAAGTCATTTAATCTTTGTTTGTCTCAGTTCCCTCAACTGTAAAATAGGGATAATAACAGCACTTACCTCACAGGGCTGTTGTAAGGATCAAATAATATAATATTTGTAAAGTGCTTAGCATAGCACCTGGCACACAATAGGGGCTGCTTAAATTCCATTCCCCCTCCCCCAAAGGGGTAAGTCAAAGAAGAGGATTTGCTTCATTCATTTCTCCAAAACTCTTCTATGGTCTCCTCCCGTTCCCAGAGTTTTTCTTAAAGAGAAAAGCTTAATGAAAGTTCAATGAAAAGGGACGATTTGGTTTTAATCTAAATGTAGAATTTTAGTTATCTCTATTAGATTTCATCTTATTTTCAGCAAATTGCTTAAGCCTCTTCTTTCAACACTGTTCTAATCTATAACAATATTTTTTTTAATTCAGTCACTCAACATGTTATCTAAGTCTTTCCACTTCTGCATCATCTGAAGACCTGATAACCATATGTTCTATGTCTTTATCCAAGTCTGATACAAATCATGATAGCCATCTTTTCTATGGCTTCATCCAAATTACTGAAAAAAATTACTGAACAAAGTAAGGCCAAGGACACAAGTCAACATTCATTAGATTCAGCTATTTAAAGCCAGCTAGAAAACACCTAATTGTACAATTACACAGACCACATTTATTCAGATTACATAAGCCTTTAACAAATAGTCAACTGCTGCATTCTGTAATAGCTATTCCCGAAAGACAAAAGTTCAACAACCTGTTGATAGACTGACTGAATGGTGAAGAAGTAGTGTAGGTACTTCTTCTGACTACCTCTGAAGGAACTTGTTACAGTTCCAATTATATATGATATAGTTCTAATTACACATGACCAACTGGCCTTATTGTCACTGCCACCATTTAGGCCTTTAGTGCTGTTTTGTGAAGAAGAGGGAAATAGAAGATAGATTAAAAGGAAGCTGTTAATCTTCTTAACTGTATACATCATTTAAAAAAAATAGTTCCTAAAAAGGCAAAGGGTAAGATCACATGAAGAATATCGCCTTGACTTGGTAATTTTAAGTAAGTCACTTTCATCTCAATAGGGTTTAAAAATAAAACAGATCAAAGGAAGACTCCTTATAACTTTCTTTGCAAAAAAAAAAAAAAAATACCCTTTCCAGTGAGAATTCTTCACCAATTTTTAACTCCCCTCATATACCAGATTTGGGGGAGAAACACATTAAATATGTAGAGCCACCACACCTGACTCCCCCTGAATAAGTTTCCTTTTTGAATGGTGTGTCCTTCCAGAAAGAAAAACTGGCCCAGATCAAGGCAAACGTTGTTGGAAAGAGGTATGGAAGGGACCTGCATTCTCTCTCTTATCCTGACAGAAGAATGACTGTTTTTTTCAAGTGAAAGAAAAAAGAATGATTCTGGCTGCCAAGAGAAAGATCAAAATATAAAACTCTTAGGAATCCAAGAGAGAAACGGAAAGGGCAGGCTTACTGGCAGCCCTCCTCAACAAATAACTCTGAGTTACGGTGATGAGAGCCCCAGGCTGACAGGCAAGGACAGTAAAGATCCCAGTAGGGCTGGCCCTGCCCTCACAGCCAAGCAGGGCTCAGCTGACAAAGCAGGGCAGTGGGAGGATGAGTCTTTCTTGCTTCCCCTCACATTCCTCCCCAACGCTCAAAACTTTATTCTGAGATAGGCAGGGTCTAGAGGCCTTCTTGGCACTCACTGAGGGATTACTGAATACAATTCAGTGGGAAACTCACAATACTTTGAGTTGGAAGGTTTTAAGAAATACTTTGGTTTGGAATTTAAATATGCACAAACATCATACTTCAAGGACCTGTAGTTGGTGGACTTCCTCCACCAGGGCATGCTACAACCGATTTATAATTTACAGTGTTAAAAGTCTAAGTGATGTATCAAAAGTCACTTAGCTACTAAGGGTCAGAGGCAAGATGCAAACGCTGATATTTCAGTCCACAAGTCCAGCAGACTATCCACTATACCATGATGTCCCTCACATAGAGAACAAATCAAGAAAAAAAAAAACAAACTCTAATCACCTTCAACTCAACAAATTGTTGTGGTGTCCAGTAAGAGTAAATAAACATGCTGTAGTTTTCAGTAGATCAACAGGTTTACACTTTCCGAGTCTTGCTATTATTTGATTAAGGATACAAGAACAAAGGGAAAGCAATTTGGCTCGATTGTTGATCAACTTCACCAAACGACGTCTTGCCAAGATATACTTCTGGGAAGTGGAGATTTTATCGACTCCAGCTGGCATCACTGATTGGCATAACTGCAAAGAAAGGGATGCATCATTAAGTAGATAATACAAATCCAGCAAATGTTCATAGCATGTCCAGTATAGGCAAGGCACTAAAAAGCTACAAGCAAAAGAGAGCACCATAGACTTAAGCAATATGGTCACTAGTATTACCAGCTGTGGGGACAACAGCCCTTCAGTGCTGACAATTTATCTCTGCTTTTCACCAGCTTCAAACTATTCTGACACTTTAACTTTACATCTAAAGTAATTCTAACTGGATTTGTTTGTTTTCACTTTTTCCACTACTTGAATTTACTGATTTCTTTCCCAAGTTAATGTGTAACTTGTTGTGTCACCTGTCTCTTTACCTATAAATAGACAACACATAAAAACTAAGGACTGAAATATCCAAACCTTAGTTACCAAAAGGGGCTGGCTTCAATGTCTAGTGGATCAGGAACTATGTCTGGAAACCATCTCATTTCCATTAACAAGGAACAAATTAGTACTTTGTAAAGGTACTCAATGTTCTTTTCACAGCTTAATCGTTAGCTTAACAGATACAAGTATGTCTCCTATCCTGACAGTGAAAGAATATTCACACTAATGAGATCACAGATCCACCAAAGCATATATGCAAGCCTCCTCATTTGGAACCTTTTGGTATATCAAAATTGTTTGATAAACCTGATAAATTACTGATCATTGACTTATCAGCAGACTAATTCAGATTAATACCCTGAGTGAACAGGACTAAGTAACTCAACTAAAGGAATCGGCAAAGCAAGATAATATCACAAAATCTCCAAAATTGGAAAGAGGAAATATTGTTCCTGAAATTGAATTTTTAGTTTTAACTAATTCTTAAAGTTCAGAGCTTTAATAAATGAATTTCTATTGACATTTCTATAGGATATATATTAAGTAGTAATCAGTATTTGAGTAAGTTTAGGTAATGGCCCTTATAATAAGGTTAATTCTTCAATCATAAACCAGTTTCATCAGTGTGGAACAAATTACTAGCACCTAGCAGCAGACCGCACAAAGTAGACACCTAAATGTTTGACTGCATTGACCTAAAGTTCAGAAAGAGTATGACTATAGGGAAAATATAATGATGAGAAATGATGGTCAGAGAGGAAAATGTCACCATTTACAACCTTAAAAGTGGTACAGTTTCAAGTGATAGTGAGATCTAAGCTATCACTGACCCACAGAGTTGCTCAGGTAGAGTAGAGATGGAATACATATAATGGTGCTTTGGTCATAAGAAATTTTCTTCGATGACTGACCCTACACAACACTACCTTTGGTGTCAGTGTTCGTACCTATAGTAAGTCCTTCTTTGGTGGCCATGATAGGCTCTACCTATACATATACATATACATATACATATACATACATATATATATATACACACACACACACTTAACTGCCTCATCTACATACACATACATAAATAACTATCATCACCATCATTATTATTATTATTATTAAATTATAATGCCTTATAGTACTGTTTAACTTTTCACATCTGCAGGTCAGGAACTCAGGACCCTGTCAGACTTCTTTATATTGTCCATTAAACCTAGTACAATGCCACATACATACAGGAATACAGTATATATTTGCAAAATGAATAAATTTTCTATAACAAACATTATAAGGTGATGTTTAATGATTAATGCCTTTGACAGAAAGAAAAAAGAGAACCCATAAGTAAAATGCACATTTTCATAGGATATCCTATTTAGACTGTAACCACCTTAATGAAAATGATAAAGGCACACTGAAAGCTTACCTAAAAAAATCACCTTTAAAGGAAAGGCAGCTATCTATAAATTCTAATTTCCTCAGCACAGATTTTAGACTATAAGCTCCAGAAAATATTTACTCAAAAGTAAATTTTCCCACAGATTGACAGGTGGGTTCCATGATAAGGTGTTCCCCACATCACACTGGACTAAAGAATTGCTAGGTTTACAAGGTACAACCATAACATTAGAGCCTGATTCCATAAATGGCACATCAGAACTAGTCTCATCACTTTAGAGTCATTCTTCATCTCTCATCTTTGTTCAGTTATCTGTAAGAACAGTACCACTTTTCTTTATCAAGAAAACATTTTTTTCTCAATTTCTTTTTTCCCCAATAAGGCTAGGCAGTTTTTTATAGAATACACACTTCTTTTATCTCATCTGGGGGAAGCTGTTCTACATTCTGTAGTTTGTTGACATTCTGTCGATGACTGTCATAATAAGTGAAGAAATCATTAGCACTTTGTTTCAGCAAGTAGACAATAATGCCCAAGCCAGGAAGACGCCAATATGGAACCACTGGAGCTTGAGTGTCTAAGGAGAAATGACAAAATAGAAGAATATTTAACCTACAATTATATCAGTACATTAATCAACATCTATAATGACGAATTTTAATACATGGGAAACCCATCAAATCAGAGGGAGAGGTGCCATATTAAAAAGACTTCATAGCTACTATATTCCCACTGACAAATATGCTTCCTTATATCACTAAAAAACAACTAAAGAAGGACAACCAGTATGGTGAGGGAACAAGAAATCATGTTATAGCATAATAAAGCTGATATTTATATAGCACTTAGTTTTTCAGAACAAGTTACAATATCTCATTTGATCTTCACAACAATCCTCGAAGGAAAGGTACTATAGGAATTACTGTCCTCATTTTAAAGACGAGGAGATTGAGGTTCAAGGAGGTTAAATGACTTGTCTGTGATCACATAGATAATAAGAATTAGAACAGGAATCAAATCTCAGCCTTCCTGACTCCAAGTCTAATGATCTTTCCATTCTACCATAATATTCTCCCTTATGAAGATTAAATGAAGGAACTAGAGATGATTTGTTAGAGAAGATAAGAACTGGGAGTATGAAAGTTGTCTTCAATTGCTTGAAGGACTGTCCTGTGAAGAGGGATTATACTTGCTTTCCTGGCTCCAGAGGGTAAAAATAGGACCAATGGATAAAAGTTATGCAGAGACAACTTTAGGATCAGTATAAAAGGCACTGAGTTTTCTACATCAATGGTCTTCAAGTTGTGACTTGTCAGGAATGTTAGAGAGTTCAAGTATAGATTGGACTGGATCAGGGGTGAGGAACCTGTCGCCTTGAGGTCACATGTGGCCTCAGTTAACAGGCCACACTTAAAGATCTAGGAGGCCACAGGTTCCCCAACCCTGGACTAGATGCTCTCCGAGATACCTTCCAACATTCAAGATTCTAGGAATCTATTTGTGCTGGTTTCATTTCTAGGTTTGTTTCTCTCATTCTGTTTATTATATTATCATCTTAAAGTTCTTTTTTACTTTCAGCTTGGATTATTTATTTTGGGGAGGGAGGGAAAGGCCCTTTTGTTCACAATGGGCAATAAATCCTGTATAAGGACAGGTAAAAAGTTATTAATGTTCTAAACCATCTAAGTTCCACTTTATCCAACTTGGAAGTAAATATTTATGGCAGCAGGGTAGGGAAAAAACAAATCAAAACAAAATAAATTCCTGTTAAACTGAATTACATAAAAATAAGGGAGAAGGAAAAGGAATATGCATTTATATAGTGCCTACTATGTGCCAGGCATTTACTAACAACTTTACAAATATTATCTTATTTAATCCTCACAACAACCTTGTGAAGTTATTATTATCCTCATTTTAAAGTTGAGGAAACTGAGGCAAACAGGGTAAGTGACTTGCCCAGGGTCACATAGCTAATAATCTACAAACTTAACTGGCTTTCAACATAAGAAAAATTTTGCTGGTTCAGTACAGAGAAACTAGTGACAATTTTTGTCATTTACCAAATTTAATATTAATCCAAAATAATCTGTTTCATTTTCTGGTTTCAAAGAACAGGAACAAATTTCTCATAATCAAAAAGATAAGAATGAAAATGAATCCTCAAACCAAAAACTGTACTGACATGTATCCAAAGGCTAACTGCTTGAAATACAAATTTTGTTCTTCTGTTAAACTTCTATTCTACCGGGAAAAGTCAACAGGAAGAAATCACTTTTTATAAATCTTTGAAAACTTTGTTACCACATATTTAAATGTGATTTGGAGAGTTAAGTGTAGGAGGGAAAAGGCACAATCTCTCTCAAAGTAATTTGTGTCAGAGTACTCCATTAAAGGATAGATTGTAAAACTCTATAAACAAAGAAAAAAATTCTTATTTTGAGCTCTCAAAAAAAAAAAAAGAGTTTGGGCAAATTAAGGGTTGGCTTTTAGAAACAACTACTTTTCCCCCGTTGGAAAAACAGAATCACAGGGCATTCACTACTGCCTACATTCACTCATGGGGTGCTATCATCTCTCTTCTATTTTTATAATCAGAAAGCCAGTTTCTACCTGGTGAAAAGAGAACAGAAGTTAATTTACTGGATTATTAGAGGGAAAAGGAATAGTGAGACTGATAAATGGAATATGAATTCTCTCTCTGTGATAAATTATAAGCAGACTCTGAAAGGTTTCTCTTCAAAGAATGGAGAAAAACCTCCATTAAAGGATTTTGGTACCAAGCTGCTTGAAGAATGGAGGCCAGAGTTGAGAACTGTTTTTATACTCTGTGGGGTTTTGTGTACAAGAAAAGATTCAAGGTCAATTGACATTTACTCTACTTAGATATAGAGCAAATAAACAGGATAAATTAAGTAGAGATTATTTATAGTAAGATAAGGAAACATTTCAGTTCTAAACCATAATTAAATCAATTCTATTGCTACTTCAGGAAATGATGTGTCAATTTACTTCCAAGGCTTCACTCCTTTCCAAGTCAAAATATCCCTCCTCGGTATCATCCTGCCAGATGTTTTATCTCTCCCTATTAGAGTGTGAGCTCCTTGAGGGCACAGACTGTCTTCACTTTTGTATTTGTATTTGTATGAGTGTTTAGCACAGGGCTTGGCTTTTAAGTAGCTGCTTAATAAATACCAGACACAGGTATTTATTCAAATCTGGCTCTAAATGTATACTTTATAATTTCATGCCAATGTTAACAAATAGTTCTTAATATTGTTGGTTTATTTTAATGTATAACTCTACATTTATGTAAAAAAGCACAAATGAATGGAAGTTATGACCTGGTACTCAATCAACTGCACCTATGGAAACTTTCTTGCTCAGATTATGAGACCAGCCCATGTAACCCATCCTGCCCAGAGAATAAACTGCCACATACAGTTAGCCTAGAAAAGCTCAATGTAGGCATTGAGGAAAGAGCTCTCAAAGCAGGAAGGCCTAGGTTCAAGTCCTTTACCACATACTAACCCGTCATGGGTGAAGGGAGTTTCCTCACCTGGGACTTTCCCATACTAAAGAAATCACAGGTCCAGTTCCAACCTCAATATAAGGTAACAGCAAGTATTGCTCTCACTACTATGAGAATGATGAAAACAAGATCTTAGGGTGAACTAGAAGCATGTAGAATTATCAAACCAAGTCAAGAAAGTTACTGTTATAATATATCAATTTCAAATAATTTAAGTACTTCCCTCCACAGAACATTAAAGTTAAGTGTCTGGAAGAGGGCAATGAGACAGTTCACCTCATGGCACCAGCGCTCAGTAAGGGAATACCAGTATTTTCATTTCAGATAAAGTAGCTGGATCTTCCACAGGGCCATAAGAAACTTCTCCAACCTTCTCATGTGATTTTCAAAATCAAATCACAGAACTTTAGAAGTAATCTGGTACAACTCTTTCTTATTATAAATTAGATAACTGAGACCCCAAGAAAGTAACTTGGCTAAGATCACACAGCTAACTTAATGGAAGAGCCAGGGCTAAAATCTCATAAAAAGTTGTTTTTTTTAAAAAAAAACATGCTTTAAAATATGCAAATAAAACTAGGAATGTTTCAAATGAATCACTGGATAACGGCAAAGTTAATGATCTTGCAGCCACCAATGATTAGCCTATTCAGTACTCAGATTAATTTATACATGTTAAGGGACGATGGAAATGGCTTAATAGAAAAGTGAATTTCAACAGTGTAGTATCTTCCTGCCAAATGTGTGAATTATCTGTAGATTCTGACTTAGCATCATAAATATTTGCTGATACAGATGAGAAAACCCAAATGTTTTAGCTATCATGGTGAAACTGCATACACAAAGCTCCATGAGTTGCTACTGAATCTTTCTTCTACCATTTCATGAATGGAAGACCCCCGGAGAACACCCTGTGAGAACATCCTAACCCAATCCACAAACCTGCACCACACCTCAAACATCCCTGCTTGGGTCACCAGCATGTCAAACGCTTAGTCAAATGTGAAGCACAGAATTTACTTTAATCACCACAAAGAATTTGAGACGTCAAATTATGAAAAGCTAAGAAAATTTTAAGAACAATATTCAGTAACTGGATCTAGTTTAACACATGAATGGCTTTTATAGCTTGAACCTGTTTCTTCCCGAAACCAGCTATTTGCCCTAGATCTTTGGGAAAGCCTTGTCTTTAATTTCTGTGCTCAAAGTACAACCTGTGGCTCCTAACTGAAACTGTACTTTCCAGACACTTGAAGCAAGGGCCAGCTATAATCCTGTGCCCAAGGAATCCATGAATTTCGGGGGCAGCTAGGTGGCGCCAGTGGATAGAGCACCGGCCCTAAAGTCAGGAGGACCTGAGTTCAAATGTGGCCTCAGACCCAAACACCTGACACTAGCTGTGCGACCCTGGGCAAGTCACTTAATCCCAATTGCCTAAAAATAAAAATAAATAAAAATAAAAAAAGAAATCCATGAATTTCATCTATTCCCATGTATGTTCCCAAACGCCACCACAGCCAGCCTGATCTATTCAACCTTTCCCTGAGTCTAATACGAATATATTTTTAAGATCTTGCCTATATCTCTTAGGTAGGATAATATTATCCCACCCGAGAATCTGCCGGCTCAGGACTGTTATGTTTTTCTCTTTTTATTCTAATTCATTTACACAAATTAGATGTATAATTAAAAAGCAATTGTATTTATGATTACTTCAGTACTGTCTTACTAAGGGATGTACTTAGAATATTATTTATCTTGCTCATTAAAATAACAGTAGAACTTTGTTGCAATTATTTAAATAACAAACTCAAGTTTCCAGACTTAGAAAACAGAGTAACAATTCCCACCTTGTCGTGGTCCTTCTCTGTTAATGGTTTCAGAAAGGCTAGGGGTGAAGAGACACACTGCATGCTGAAATGTCGGAGAACTCTGTAACATGAGTGACTGGCAATATTCCATGACATTGGCACAAATCTACAGTGGAAGAATGGCAAGCAAAACTGAGACACACATCACTGAAATCCAGTCTCAAAGGACAACAATGCCACCACTTAATTTCTAAAACTATTTCAAATTACATAATTCTCAATTTAAAGAATACTTCCAAAATCCTTATTCCTCTTACCTGTTGCATAGCCAGTTCAATCTCATCTCTCTTGTTCATTCGATCTCCCTCCACACCATCTTGAAACTTAAATTGCCTCAGTCTATCTGAACCACCGAAGCGACTTAGTAGTCCTAAGCACTGGCGCTTAAAAAAAAAAAGAACAAAATTCTAGTTGACATATCATTGAGTAATACAAGGTAGTTTAGGAAAGGATTCGTGTAGAAGGGGGCATGTGCATCTTTACTCTGTCAAAATTAATGAGAGGGTTTTCAATTGTAAAATGTCTATTTTAAGGCCTTAATGTGTGACTCTTACAGATATAAGAGCTATATAACTTTCTTACTGCTTACCTAATGATCCATTAAAAACAAAAGTCTTCCCTTCATTCTGATAACAAGTGCATTTTAATTAGGCAGATATAGGAGATGTTGGGAGCAGGGAATAAACTGCCACCTGAGTACAAACTACACGTGAATGGAAAACAGTATGTTTAACGACTGAATTTCAAGATATATAGACCTGAGAGTCAAACTATCATATAATTAATTGTATAGATATATTTGCTTTTCAAATATTTTGAAGTGAAAGAGAAAAATCATCAGCCACACATACCAGAAGTATAAAAAAAAGTTTTTGATGCATATAACTACACCTTCAAACTTAAAGTGCAAAGATTTATTGGCAAGTGGCATCTTACAGAAAACTACTGATAAGCTTATTTAGATTTAAAAGACATAGGTACATTTTACAAGGCAGAGACACCAACCTCTTTAAAAGGAAATGAGGCTTGACAGATACAGCAGTAAAAGTATTAAGTGTGGAGTAAGGCAGTATTGTCAGATATAACCAATGTATCTGTTTTGTTTAACTATATTTCTTTTTTTTTTTTAGTTTTTATTTAACTTTTATTTTATTTTCAAATAAAGACCTGAATTCTCTCTCCCACCTCCTCCTACCATTGAAAAAAGGAAAAAAAAAATCCTTGTTGCAAACATGTACAGTCAAACAAAACAAATTCTCAAATTGGCCATATCTAAAAAAAATTAGTTCACTATACACTGAGACTCCATACATTTCCCCCCCAAGTTTCTCTGAAACTTTCATCTCAGTCATCATTTTTTATACTACAATGGTATTCTATAACATTCATATACCATAACTTGTTCAGCCATTCCCCAAATGAGAGGTATCCCCTGAGTTTTCAATTTTGGTCATCACAACAAGGGATTGTAGAAATATTTTCATACACATGGGGTCCCTTTCTCCTCATTCTTTGACTTCTTTGAGGTATACACCTAAATGGGGTATCACCAGGTCAAAAGTTATAATTTAATGACTTTTGGGACATACTTCCAAATTGCTTTCAAGAATGGACCAGTTCAAAGCTCCACCAATATTGTATGAATGTGCCTGTGTGCCTACAGACCCTGTAGGACTGTCATTTTCCTTTTTTGTCAACTTTGCCAATCTGATGGGTATTAGATATGCTTAACTCTATTTCTTCATCATATGGAAGGGTTCTATTTCTGGAAGGAAGTAGAATCATTGGGAAGTGACAATGATGCTTTTAAAAAGAGTACCAAGAAAACATTCATTTTTCTTCAAGGGAATGAAGATAGGCCACAATAGGAGGATTGACAAGGTGAAGTGGCCAATATGAACACCTCAGTCTTCTTTCTAACAGACCTGAATCTAAAAGCAACTAGAACAATTAAACCAGTATAGTGTCCACTATCTGGCTTTCATTACTGAATTGTGATACATATCTAAGTTCACTTTTATGACGATGTCACCACATAAAACTGGCACAGTAACTTAGAATATGGGAGTCAAATTTAGAATGTGGAACAGACTTCACACATGTTGTCCAAAAGAATCAGAGCATTTAAAAGAAACAAAGTGAAAGCTTTGAAAAGTGGCAATATTGTAGCCAAAGAGGTTTATCCAAGGCACAATTATTGCTAAAGAAACAAAGTGAATTACCTGGAATCGCCCTATGTGACCTTGTAGCTCCATCAGAGACCCCTCAGTTACATCAACATCTAATTCACTTAGCACCCCTACAAAATACACAAGGTGATTTTTTTTAATTATAATTTTATAATCAATAAATGAAAAATAATATCAGATTTCTAATATTTATATACCTTCCATATACCTAGACAGACCTTTGAAATAGGTATTTGAGAGAATCTGAACACAAGTGCTCATGATATGAGAAGAAATAACATCAGATGAAAATGCTAAGGGTAGGTGCAGCTAGGTGGTACAGTGGATAAAGCCCCAGCCCTGGAGTCAGGAGGACCTGAGTTCAAATCTGGCCTTAGCCACATGATACGCACTAGCTGTGTGACCCTGGGCAAGTCACTTAACCCCGACTGCCTCACCAAAAAAAAAAAAAAATGCTGAGGGTATACAAAAAGTAAACTCCTGAGACATGAAATTGACTGTAACAGGCTATTTTAAAGGTGTTCTGAGGAAATTTTCAGAAATACTCATCGTCACAAAAAATTAATTACATCAAAATTCAGCAGGAAAATTATTTTTAAAGAACAGTCTGAAATACCAAAAAAATAAGAATCAAAGAATTTCTGGTCATCTACAAATTCTGCAATACAAATGTTCTTTCTCTAATTAAAATACTGCTAATACTTTTTAAAAAAAATTTCCATTTAATTTTTCAGTATGGATTCAATTCTAGCTTCCTGAATAATTTCAGCACCAAGTTCATGTTCTTCCTCTTCATTCCTTCATTTTTAGAAATTTAAGGTTCCCTGTTTTCTTTGACCTTAACTCCACACCAATAATCTACCACTAGCATGTACGTAGTCACTGTCACTGCAAAGTAATGCTAGGCCTCTGAGATCTCAGCTAGTGGCATCTGCTCTGTATGTGACCAGAAGGGAGGGCGTCATGGAGGAGTTGGTATTTAAGATGAGTTAAGCTAACACGAGTTCCGAAGGAAACCAGTGATTCTAAGAGGTGGAGGGGAGGAGAAAGTGTATTTGTGGCATGAGAAGAGCCCGTGAAGAGGCAGCTGCCCAGTCTGGCTAGACGACAGAGTATGGGAAGGGAAGAGATGTATAGAATAAGGCTGGAGAAGGAGTCTGAGGTGATGTAAAGGGATTTAAACAGCAGAGGAATGTACAGTGGATCCTATAAGTAACAGAGAGCCATTGGAATTTATTCATAGGACCATCTAATGAGCAAAGGGCATACTTGAGTAGAAATGTGCTTCAGGAATAATTCTGTGGCAACTGTGCAGATGTCATTAGAGAGGGAAGAGATTTGAATCAGGGAAACCAATTAGCAAACTACTGCAACGGTCCAAAGCATACGCACCTTAAATTCTCATAAGGTAAAACATCCACATATAGAACCATCCACCCACTAACTATGTGTCAGGTACCTAAGCACTAGGAATGCAAAGGACAGTAAAAGCCTTTGTCTTCAAGGAAACATTCTGTGCAGGGGAGGGGGAACAATATGTAAAAAAAAAACAACATACACACAAGATTTACAGTGTAGTTGGGAGGTAATCTTAGATGAGAAGGTATTAACAGCTGGGAGACTGGGAAATGTTTCCTATCAAAGGCAGGGTATTTGAAGGGAGCCAGAGAAACTAAGAGATAGAGGTAAGGAGGAAGACCATTCCTGGAAAGGGGAACAGCCAGTAGAAAAGACGAGGAATGTCATGTTCAAGGAACTGCACTTAGGCCAGCAAAGCTAATCACAGAGTACATGGAGGGGAGGTAAAGCATAACAAAACTAGAAAATTAGGGGCCACCATACATTACAGAAGATAATCAAATGCCAAATTGTATGGAGGACCACAAGTATTATAGGAATTCAGAAAGTGAAAAATTTGTGTGGCCTAGAGGAGGTGAGGGAAAGCTCTATAGAGGAGATGAAATTTGTAATACATCTTGAAGGACAGCTAGGATTTTGACAGACAGAAGAGAAAGAATTCCAAGCAGGAAGACCAAAGCATGGAAGATGAAAGCTGAAGCAAGTAGTCTGCCAACTCAGATGACATGTTCCTCAGTGAGGCAAATGGAAATTAGAGGAGAGGAAAAATGAATCAATTCACACAGTGTCTTAAGATGTCATATATTTTGCTTTGCCTTTGTTCCCCAGTTGTTTCACGTTTTCCTAACTAGGCTAAGTCATATAAAGGCAGGGACCATGCCTTCTACGTCTTCCATCCCTAAAGCACCTATTATAAGTATTTACACACAGTAAGCACTTGATAATCACATTCAGAGTGGCTTCTTGTTCTGAATACCACCTTTTCACAATAACCCTAAGTCTTTAGTTTAATCAAAGGAAATTAAATCCATGTAATCATATTGCCAAAGATTTACTATTTTAGTTCATTTCAGTTAAATGAGCAAAATAATATCACTGGCATCAATTTCAAATAAATCACACACCATCAATGTTCAAAAACAAAAAAACAGGGACAGCTAGATGGTGCAGTGGATAGAGCACCAGCCCCGAAGTCAGGAGGACCTGAGTTCAAATCCGGCCTTAGACCAACACTTGACGCGTACTAGCTGTGTGACCTTGGGCAAGTCACTTAACCCCGACTGCCTCACTAAAAAAAAAAATAATAAAAATAAAAATAAAAAAACAAAAACAAAACAAAACAAAAACAAAAAAAAAACAAAAAAACACAATGAGTCTGCAAGAAAGTACTAAAAGTCCATTTAACACAATTAACTCACCAGGCAATGCGGCTTTACTGATGATTCCTGTGAGGAGGGCTAGCTCTTGCAGGGAGCCCGCACTGACATCCTGACAGCGTAGTATCGCTTGTATGGTGTCAGAGTGGGAGATGAGAAACTGCAACACCTAAATTGAAGAGAATGAAAGGAAGAAAGCAAAAGAAAAGAATACAAGTGAAGAGTTTTCTTATAAATTATTATAGTACAGTTTTTAGTGATAATTAGCCATGCCCTTCAATAAACTGAATAGAATCATTAAACACAAGAACTTTTCAGACCAATCTATTATTTCATCAACGTAAGGAGCTCCTGGTAAATAAAGTCCCTCTACTGAATCAGATCAACATCTGCTGCAAACAGAAAAACAAGCTACTAAACCCCTTGCACTTACATGTCCTTTCTCCAAATTTTATGTGGAACAGATTTTACTTTTTTAAATAAAATTAATAGTGTTCCTGGAGTTGATGCTAATTCTTCGGATAATAGAAAGTTTAGGGTGCTGTCATCTCCATTCTCACAGATAAGGAAACTTACAGGCTAGAATTTATTTAAGCTAATAGAGAAAATCAGAGGAAGAGTGAAAAAGAATTTATTGCTGTTTAGCACTGCAGAAGTGGGCAAACCATGAAGCCAGGAGGTTTGGGGTTTTGTTTTTTTGTTTTTGTTTTTTACCTTTTAACTTGCATGCAGATAGGCAGCACGGCACAGTAGACTCCCTGGAGTCAGGAATACCTGGATTCAAGTCTCCTCTTAACATATACTAGCTATATCCGCAAAAATGGATTCCATTATCACCTCCAACCCTTGCTTTCCACAACAACACTTTAGGACACATTGTTCTTTAATTATTTCATGCATGTTAACTCTTGACTCTCCAATAAAAATCTAGATTTCTCAAAGGCAGGAACCATATTCTATAGAATAATAACCCACTTATCTGGATCTCAAGACTTTGTTAAATATCTCCTATACCAAGACAATGGAAGTAAGTGAAATATATAGTGTAGTAAATACAGAGTTGATCCAGATATTATTTCATTAGCATAAGGGAACTCCGAAAAAATAAAAGTCCCAACCAATACAAATGAGAAATTATTTTGCAACTCCATTTTTGAAAGTAGGCTGAAACCGTGCAAGGTTACATGACTTGCTCAGGGTCATATGGACAGTATGTATCAGCAATTCAGCCTATACCTCACATCTTCCTGACTCAGCGGCCAGTTCTCTATTCACTGACATTCTGTCTCTCAACAGTATCCTACTCAATCATAAGCCAAATTTAATTTTATACTCAAGAGAACCAAGAGAACAATTTATACTCTTAACACCAAACTATACAAACCATTTTGAAAGACTTGAGAACTCTCAATGTGATGACCAACACAATTCCAGAGGACTTATGATAAAACACACCATCCACTTCCTGACAGGGAGGTGATGGACTGAGAGTGCAGACTGACATATTTTTTTGAACATGACCAATATCAGAATTTATTTTGCTAAACAATATGTATTTATTACAAGGGTTTTTTTAATTTCCTTTCTTCTTCAACTGGCAGTAAGAGGGAAGGGGGGAAGAGAGGTGGATTAATGTTAAATGAAAAAAAATTAAATTTTTAAAAAAATTAAAGTTTATTCCCTCACAAAATACATCCTTAGATTATTAGATCTACTGCATTCCACTTAATTGCTCTGTCCATTAACCACAATATCACATCCAGCAAACTGACAGTGCTAGCAGTAAAACCAGTACAACAGGTAAAAAACAGTAACAATCAGGAAACTAATAAAGTGAATCAGCAAACCTGGGTTCTAGCTCTAACTACAAACAAGTTGTGAAACCTAGACAAGTCAATTGATCTGTCTTAGCTTGCTCACCCAAGCTTGCTCATCCATAAAATGAAAGGGCCGGACTGAATGTTATAAGACCTTACAAACTGTCCTTGATAGAATGATAGCTTGATAGCTGCTTAGGAGTAAGGACTGCGTCATTTTTTGGTCTGTAACCCAAGAGCTCAGCACATTATCTGGCATATAACAAGCACCTAAGAAATACTTGTTGACTGATTCCAACTCTAAAATTCTACAGTCCTTCTTACCTGTCCTGCTGCCTGCAGATGCTGAGCCATACTGGACGTGAGGATGACCTGGCACAATTGGAGAGCGGGGAGAAGAATCTGGCGATATCGATCCACAGGGGCAGGAATGAATACAGGGGGATCTCTCATGCCAAATAGTCTTTACACATTTCAATAAACAAAGAAAGCATATGACGAGGTTACACTTTTTTAAAAAATAGATCATTTTTATAGTCAGGTTAGTGGAATTTGCAAAATAGACAAACGACAGAAAGATGATTAAAATGTTAAACTATTAAGCTATTAATTGTTAAGCTATGAACTTCTATTACTGCCACTCATAGGGTTAGACAAAAGGGTATGATCTGTATTGCTAGTGCTTACTTCAACAGCACATATACTAAAATTAGAAGGAGCTATATTCTAGCTCAAAGTAAAAAAACTCTTACCTATACTGTATATATTCAGCTCATACAATTATAGCTTGATTAACAAGAACTATTACTACAAATTTTTAAGACTTCTTAGGAAAGACAAGTAGTTTTTTCATAAAACAGTGCTTGAAATATAATTATAACCCTGGTTTATGCAGATACTGCCTCAGAAACATAGAAAACAAATCACTTCCAAACTTCCCTCTCCCATTCTTGATTTTCAAAATATTTCTGTATTCTTTATTAATACTTATTAATACTTATTAGAACTCTAATAAGACTTCCTCTCAGACTCTACTAAAACTATTAAGGTGACAAGAAAGTTAATGTAAAGTTGGAAAAAAAACTTGTAACCTTCAAGATTCAGCCTCAAGTAATCAAGATATCATAATACCCCTGCCAATCTAAAATTTGGAGTTAGAAAGGGGCAAGTAAACTAAAAACTGCAAACTTCTTTAATTTAGCAACTCGAACCTCACCTTGCTAGCCCAATTAAACTATTAAATCAAGAGGAAATGTTCAATCATATGCCTAAATTGTTGGATGAGTTTAAGGAAATGCTTTTTGTATCTAAGTTCGAATTGGAATGAACTAAGATAAAACTAACCTAAAAGAAAATTGAGTAATGCAAAGAAATTTGATAGGGAACTTAAAAATTAAGAACTGGCAAATATTTCAGTACATTTTTACAATATGAAATGCTGAATTCAGAAAAACGATGAATTCTTAATATGTAATTTTAAGTCCTTGGCCAATAGAAGATCCACTAACTGTTATTTAGCTTCATCTCTGACTCGTCAATAATACCAAAACTTGCTTGCTGGGATGCAAACAACATCCTCTCACATAAAAATTAATCTCTTGCAGGTCAAAATTTCTCTCTGATAATGAAAACTTTGCAAAAACACAGTGAAAATTACTTCATTGACAGTGAAAAGAGCAAGGGAATAGATATTTTTGGCACAGTTTTAACTTTCATTTTGGACAAGGAAATTATACTTTACCAAAATTATGTGATTACTTTTCATAAATATTCCCCTCCTTACAAACTCATATTTCTTATATTCATCAAATTCTATATACTGCCATCTGCCTAATCATCCACTTGAGGATTTATAGCTGTATTCATTTTTGAACCTAGAGATGAATATATCTGTGTGCACATTTGCTCTGTTATTGCATAAACTCAGGGAAGATTCTGTTCAATTATGCTACCCCAACAGACAGCCTTGAGTTTTGTTTCCTCCTCCAGACCCTTATCTGAGAGCAGAAACCCCCAACCCCATCAGGTAGCACTGGCTCCTCCACAACAATGTGGAGGCAAAGAGGACAGCAAACAGTTCAGAAATACTTTGAGGCAATTAAATGTTAATTAAGAATGCTTCTGGGCCATTAAGAAGATTGTGGTAAATGGATGGCCAAATCAACATGTTAAAGAAATACTGCAAACTCCACTCATTATTATATTGATTGAAATAACTTGCAAATGAAACCTAAAACTACAAAGAGATTTTGTTTTATACAAAGACTCTATACTGGAAGAGGGATTAACATAGCCCCAAAAAATATACTAACAGACTATAATAATACACTTCACTACCCAGTGGGATTTGAATATCGTTTAGTTACTAGAATAGCAAAAACACTGTTTGTGAGTAAGACAGCCCTTGGCATGGTCTTTTCTGCCACCTTCCATGCTCAGGGGGCAGTTTTATAATGAGGCATCACTGAATGTATTTGATGAATAAATCATACCAGTTTCACACATCTCTCAATCTCCTAGCTCATTAGATTTTTAAATGAACATTTTTCAGCTATTCATATAGTTCTCAATTATTCAGAAAAAGACAGTTCAATATGTGGGTTAATCCTGCCTTTGTCTTTGCCCTTCTATCACATTCTAGAGGAAAAGAAATTATAATTCATCTATTTCTAGTGTTTAAAACTTCTGAGCTACCTGGGCCTTTTTTTGTTTGGGTTTTTTTTTTTTTTTGATTGCTACGCCCCAATTGCATAACAATTGTGATATTTTCCAGTATACTCTGAAAATTTCAAATACCATACAGGTGTTGATTCTATATTTTTGGATGTATTCAGCTCAACTGGCAGTTTAAACAGAGCTATGAATATGTAACATGAATCTGTTTTTAAAAATTTTTTTGGGGGGGCAGCTAGGTGGCGCAATGGATAGAGCACCGGCCCTGAAGTCAGGAGGACCTGAGTTCAAATTCGGCCTCAAACCAAACACTTGACAGTAGCTGTGTGACCCTGGGCAAGTCACTTAACCCCAATTGCCTAAAAAAAAAAAATTTTTTTTTACTATATATTAAAGCCTGAAAAAACATGAGGCTTCAAAGGCAAGTGTTAGGTTTGTCCAACACTATACCTTAAAAGAGTCACTATAATAACAGGAGCAATATATTAACGACAGGAAGCAATATGGAAAAGAACTACAAAGAAAAAACTCCAGTGTTTAAACAACTTTAAAAAACCCAATAAGCTGAAATATTTACTCCCATAACATCTCTTTTCACCTTGATATTTTCAATATAAAAGAAAGTATCCCTCCAATATAATTTATGTATTTTTGTTGTTGTTGTTGTTGTTTACTTAGCCATCTTCATTAAATAGTTATTAAGAGTGATTATCTCTTAGGGCTTAGGAAAGAATATTATCTCAGTTAGAAATGGAATCTAAAAATCTAATATTTCCACTTTAATTAAGTCACAGAATCTCAGCTTTAGGAAGAACAAATGGTGGTGATCTAACCTAACTTCCAACCTAAAGTCTGAATCTTGACAAATATCCCAGAAAAGTGATCATTCAGCTGCCATTTGCATATCTCACTGCCACAGAAAACATCTGATTGTGCTCTAACACAGCTCTAATTGTTAGGAAATTCTTCTTTAAATTATGCTGAAATCTGTCTTACTGTATCATTTTACCCACAGATTCTAGTCCTGCCCTCGGGCCAAGCAGAACCACCATAATCCCTTTCCCTTCTGACAAACCTTCAAATAATTCAACAAAGTTATCATTCTCTATTAAGTTTTCTTTTTCCCAGTTGCTTACTACTTAAAAACAAAGACTGCTTTAGGGGGTTCTAAGAAGATGGCAGAGTAGGTCAGATAACTTCAAGCTCCCCAAATTTCCTCCACAAGACAGAACATTGCCTCAAAGTGAACATAAAGCAGCAGAAATAAATAAAAGTTTATTTTTAAAGCAGTTGTCCTCCTAAGGCAACTGGAGAGGACCCCAGGAAAGACTAGACTTCCAAGGATAAAGGTCTGGCTAGAGTGAAGTACAAATGCTCCAACGGAATCAACAAACAAAAAGCCCTGGGAGCAGCTGGATTGGGAGGCAGCCACAACCTCAGAAACTTTCACCTCAAGGACAGTGTGGGGGTCTCATGGCTGACCAGTGTCAAGGGATGCCAAGCACAGCTATGAACCACAGTCCTGGGCTGCAGCTGTGGAGAAGGAGCTAGCACATGTCGGGTGAGTTCAGTAGCAAAGGCAAGGCAAGGCAAGGACCCTGGTGGCTGTGGGCACTTGCAGGAGAGAAGAATCCCTGGTTTCAGTTCCAGGGCAGAGAGGATAGTTGAAGTTTGCAGCCACAGGAGGGACCACAGGGAGTAAGAGCATTTGCAAGAGAGCTGGGGACCTGGCCATGGCTGAGGGGTAGAGAAGAAGGCTCCAGGACAGAACTCAGAAAATAACAGTAAGAAGGACCTGAGGCTTGGGACATCATTCCCCACACCTCGGGACTAGAACTTAATATAATAAGTTGCTAAAAACACAATAAAACAAAATAAAAATGAGTAAGCGAAGAAGAAAGTACCCAACCATAGCTATTATGGAGAAAGAGATCTGAGTTCATATTCAGAGGAAGATAGTAGAGCTAAAAAAGCTACTCCTTTTTCAATGAGAAATGTCAAATGGTCACAAGCCCAAGAAGAGTTCTTGGAAGAATTTAAAAAGGACTTTAAAAATCAAGTAAGAAGAAGGGAGGAAAAATTAGAAAAAAAAAATCAAGAAAATTATGAAATGATAGTCAACCAACTGGAAAAAGAATCAAAAACATAAGGAAGAAAACTAATTCTTTGAAAACTAGAATTGGGCAAGAGAAAGCTAATGATGTTATTAGACACCAAGAAATAATAAAATAAAATCAAAAGAACAAAAAAATAGAAGAGAATGTGAAACATCTCATCGGAAAAACATCTGATCCGGAGAAGACATTGAGAAGAGACAACATAAGAATTGTTGGACTACCTGAAAGTTATGGTAAAAAAAAAAAAAATAATAATCTTGATACAATATTACAAGAAATTATTAAGGAAAATTGTACTGAAGTTCTAAAACAAGAAAGTAAACCAAAAATAGCGAAAGTCCACCAGTCAAATTTCAAAGCTCCCAGGTTAAGGAGAAAATATTGCAAGCAAGAAGAAAATAACAATTTAAATATCATGGAGTTTTAATCAGGATTACACAAGACCTAGTAGCCTCTACATTGAAGGACTGTAGGTCTTGGAACATTATATTTTGTAGAACAAAAGAGCTAAGGTTACAACCAAAAGTAACTTTCCCAGCAAAGTTAAGTATAAACTTGAATGGGGGAAAAAAAGGACATTTAACAAATTCAAAGACTTTCAGGTATTTGTGGCAAAAAGAACAGAACTGAACAGAAAATTTGACATATAAGATCTAGGAGAAATATAAAGTAAACATTAAAGACCAATTATAAGGGACTCCATAGAGTCAAACTATTTACTTCTTATATGCAAAAATGTTATCAGTACTCTTATGACTATTATTATTTGGGTAGTTTGAAAGAACCCCTTGGGCTAAGCTGTGTATAATGGGATGATTCTAAAAAATAAAACTGAGGGGTGAGGAGGGAGAGATTATTTCATGCCAATGAGGTATGAAAGGAAGAATGGATACAGAAGACGCAAGTGAGGGTGGAAGGGTGGTATTGCTCGAACCTTACTCTCATCAAAAATGAGTTAAAGGGGGAACACATACATCTATACTAGAAGGGTATAAAAGTCTTCTAAATTTAGAAAGAAATAAAAGGGAAGGGGATAGGATAAGGGAGGGCCTTTTAGAAAGGTATGTAGACTAAGAATTAGGAGGGGAGAGGGGATAAGGGAGAAACTCTTAAAAAGATAGGTAGATTAAGGTTGGGGGGGAGAGAGAATAAGGAAGAGACTCTTAGAGGGGTGGATAGATTAAGGAATAGGAAAGCAAAGAAGCTGGTAGAAATAAATTAGAGAGTGAGAAGGGATAGGGTAAATAGGGTGGGAAGGATAGTGAGGAAAGAGAGGATGGAAGAAAATGCGTAAGTAATTAAAATTTTGAATGTGAATAGGACAAAATTACCCATAAAATGGTAACATGTAGCAGAAATGGATTAAAAATCTGAATTCAACAATATGATGGTTTTAGGAAACAATAAAAATAAGAGATACACATAAAGTTAAAATAAAGGACTGGAGTAGAATTTATTATGTTTAAAAAAAGCAGGGGTAGTAATCATGACCTCAGACAAAGTTAAAGCCATTTAATTAAAAGAGAAAAACAGGGAAACTATACTATGTGTCACCAATGTTACTCAAAATTGGTTTAGACCATTTAAAATAATTAGACAGTATAAAATACCTGAGAGTATACCTGCCAAAACAAGACATAGGAACTACATGAACATAAATATAAAATACCACACAAATAAAGTCAGATCTAAATAACCAGAGAAATATTTATTGTTCAAGGGTAAACAAAATTATTTTAATAAAAATGACAATTTTACCTGATTTATTTATTCAATACCATCCCAATTAAATTAACAAAAAGTTATTTTACTGAGTTGGAAAAAATAACAAAATTCATTTGGAAGAACAAAAGAATTTCAAAGAAACCAAGGGAAAAAAATGCAAAGACAGTATGGTCTTACATACATGTGTATGTATGTGTGTATGTATGTGTGTGTGAGTGATCATGTTTAACTATAGCCTTCTCTAGGGTGATCAGAAAGAAAGCAGAAAACTGGGAAAAATCACAAACAATCCCTCAGGTAGGATGTAATTGTGATAGAATATTGCTTGTGATAGAAGAAATGACAAGCTGGTAGATTTAGAAAAACATGGAAAGACTTGGACCTAAGAAGGAAGATGCTATCTACCTCCAGAGAAAGAAGTGACAAACATAAATATGCACAGTATGGTCTTACACATATGCATATATGCATATGTTTGTAGATATATATGTATATATTGAAGTTTAATTGTAGCTTTCTGAGTGGGGGGGGAGAGGAAAATAACAAAATAAAAAGAACACAGCAGAGAACAAAAGAAAACCTAGAAAGCAGCACAGAAAAGCTGGGTTGTTTTGAAAACGATGTGTAGGATTTATTACATAGGTTTTCATGAAATGGAAATTTACTGTTTTATACTGAATCCCCCCTTATGTTCTACTGTGTACATGGAAATGGTTTTTTTTCTTATTTTTTATTCAAGTTTAAAATGAATGCTAAAAAATTTAAAAACAAAAAACTAACAAAAAAAGAAACAAAGACTACTTTTAAAAAACTACTATGAAGTACATATTTGTAAGAATGGGAGAGAGAAACAGTACTAATGTGCTTAAATATGATTAACATAATGAATGCAGAGAAGCATGGAAACATTCACATGAAGCAAGTGAAGAGAACCAAGAGGACAAATACACAATGACTGCTGCTGCTGCTGTTGTTCAGTCATGGCCAACTCTTCATGACCTCATGGACCACAACATGCCAATAATGTCCATGGGGTTTTCTTGGCAGTTACTGGAGTGATCTGCCATTTCCTTCTCTAGTGGATTAAGGCAAACAGAGGTTAAGTGACTTGCCCAGGGTCACACAGTTAGTAAGTGACTGAGGTCAAATTTGAACTCGGGTTTTCTTGACTCCAAGCCCAGTGCTCTATCCACTGAGCTATCTAACTGCCTCATACACAATGACCACAACAATGTTAATAGAAAATACCACCAGAAAACAAACAATGTGAATGTTGCAAAATTACAAAGAAATAAGCATAGCCCCAAAGGAGAGATGAGAAGACACCTCTAGTCCACTCCTTTACAAAGGTGAGAAGTCCACGAGTATGGTACATTACACATATATCAGACTTTTTTGATGTATTGACCAATTTTGCCAATATCTTCCTATATTTTTTCATTTTTTTCTTTAAAATACTATTTGTTACATAAGATGACTCTGTAAAGGGAAGGAATGCTGGAGGAAACTTTGATTATTAAAAAATATCAATAAAAATGAATCTTTAAAAAATTATGACGAAGAACATATTTGTAAGAATGGGAGACAGAAATAGTACCAAAGGGCTTAAAAGGTGATATGGAATGAGCAAGATTTTCTTACTCTTTTTTAGTTTTAAATCTGAAGTAGAAAAGTTAGACTCAATTGTTATAGCCTAGGACAATGCAGAGGTTTTTTTTCCTAATGAGAATGACAGATCACCTGACCAGAGTATGGTATAAAGGTGATAAAGATGCAACTAAGCAGGGGCAAAAGTAGTGAGTACTACTAACTAGCTCTCTTCTTCTCTTCAATTCAGATTGTGGCACGACAATCGTGTTTCTGCTGGGAATGCGGGTACTATTTCAAATTAAAATTTTAAGTGTGTGTTAACGATCAGGCAAACATTTCCTCTGATTTTCTCCTTAAAATAGGAACTTTAGTAAGTATAAAAATTACACTAATCTTTACATCACCATTTACTACTCATAATCATGACCGACAGACATATATCTTATAATCCAGTATAACACAATAATACTACCAATTCAAAACCATAATCACTTCTTCATTGCGTGTTCATTTTAGTGATTATGAGAAAAGACAGGAGTTAAATGCAAGACTAAACGGTTTTAGGGGGCAGTTAGGTGGCACAGTGGATAGAGCACCAGCCCTGGACTCAGGAGGACATGAGTTCAAATCTGGCCTCAGACCAAACACTTGACACTTACTAGCTGTGTGACCCTGGGCAAGTCACTTAACCCCAACTGTCTCACCAAAAAAAAAAAAGTAAATGGTTTTAAACAAATGTAATTTGTTACTAGTCACATATGGAACCAGTAATAATATCAAGAATAAGGGATTTTATAAGACCAAATCTGATCTCTGAAAACTTCTGCTGGTATGGTTCACAACTAACAAAATTTATCTAATATATGAGCTTATCTTTCTGAAAATTCAGTGTAGAATACTTTGTATAATTATATAATACAATAGTTGAAGCAAAATCTTACCAGCAACAAGCCAGGAAAATTTAATTTTCACTGGCACATTAACTCTTACCCTATAAGTAGAGAGAGAAAAACGACACAATATCCCCAAACTGAGAGAGTACTCCCACTGGCTCCCACAGTACTGATACTTACCCCTGATGGTCTATTTCTGGACGCATGTCATAGACTTGGCACTGCGCCAGTCTCACAATCACACCAGACTTCAGCAGCTCTAATGCTCCTTGTTGTATTTTGGCCACTCTTGTCAAGAATGCCTAACAAAATAGAAAAATGGAGAAACAAATACAAAAGTGATGATCATTGCTCAGGGAACTTATATTCAATCATAAGAACTGGTCAAAGTCATATATCAAGGTTACTCTCTCACATAAAATCAGATTCTCTCATAGATTAAAACTCTGAACAATGGAAAATTCTAAACTGGCTAAGAGGAAGCAAATGGGGCTGGTACTTTTCCATGAGTTCCTAGCTCTTGGTTGCCAATGCTGCTGCTCTATGTGGTAAACTTTTTTTTTTGGTGATCAGAATATGGTTAACCAAGCATTTGTTTTGGGATTTGAACTGAGCCAATAGGATCAAAGCAGTGAATCAAGGTTACATAAGAAAAGTCTTTACAAAAACAGTCCAACAGCAGCATTACCCAATTAATTCTCATGGGAACATGCCAACCCTGCCTTTTAACACCAAGAAAATAAATGTCCACTATATAACTGTACTAAACACATTAAAAAAGAGCAGTGGATCTGGAGCCAGAAACCCTGTGTTTCAATTTTAGCTCTGTTTCTTAATACATGTGACTCTGAGCAACTCAAATCCTTTGAGTCTCAGCTTCCTTACCTGCAAAATGATGAGTTGGACTAAATGATCTCTAAAGTCCCTACCAACTCCAAACACTATGACCCCAAACTTCAAAATTCCTTGGTGATATCTATAACTCGTATGATGGAAAATAACATTTAAGACATATAGTACCTAAGTTATCTTTGGTAGGTTTGTAAACCCTACAGATGGAGCTGTAGTTCACTCCTAACGACTGAAAGAAACTAAGGGCTGTTACAGAGAGTACTTACCATTTTGGATTCATAAGTATAGAGAGCTTTCAAAAGAGGAGGCTGGGGAGTAAGCAAGCTCTGCAGAGTGAGGTCATCTTCTGCTAGGCTGTCTACAAGCACCTTCAAGTAACCGCTGTTGGAGAGATACAAGAGCCACTGCTGTTGTTTATCTACAGAAACAATCCGATCAAGCAATGCCAGGGCCAACATCTGAAGAAAGAATAAATAAAAACCATAAAGATGATTCACAAAATTTTTAATATAACTAAAAAGAATACTATTTACAAATAGTAGGAGATTAGTGTTGAAAATAAAATGTATGCTTTTTTTCCAAAAGGAAATATAAAACCTAATGAATATTTCCTTGTCTTCTTCAGGATCTTCCTAAGTTTCAAATTTGAGAAGTACAATTTGCTGTGTGAAAATGAGAAACTTTATGGAAAACTGACATATTCATGTTCAATCCATCAACAAAATGGTAGTATTAAGCAAATCTCAGTAGAACATGACATTTTGTTTTAAAATAATTTTTTAAAAAGTTCTCTCCTAGGGAAAAATAGGTCTAGAAGATACAAATAAATTTTACCAGTTCATTAGGCATCCTAGAAACCAGAAAACTATAGTGAAGTGCCAACTTTGTGCTTCTACAGTATCATGATCACTGCTATTCATGAAGATACTTCTTGGACAAAAATACCTTTTGCACCAAAGATAATAATAAATCTTGTTCAGTACAGTTTTACTGTTAAATATATATTAATTAACTAAAAATTGGCTACATACACACACGTATATACCTACATATAGGTACATACAAATACGCATATATACATACATGTATACACATACATGCACACACACATTGTAACTCTCCATTAACCAGAATTCAACTTCCCAATCACGCCACATAATCATATACTTTATAATAATCTAGAAAATAAATCTCATCGGATTGCAATAATTTTGAAATTGATCTACATTTACATCTAAGAAACTGAATTTCTTAATTAAGATAAAAAATTAGGGCTTAATTTACTCTTCCAATCTCATGACCATCACAGGCATCTCGACAGACTACTTCCATAAGGGCTGCTCCATAACTCTCAATGATAGCTATGTTTTCTCGCTGCAATTTACTGAAAGCATCTTCAGGTGCTGTTAGTCGTTCCCACATGGTCTTCTTGGCTAAAAAAGCAAGGAAACAGAAAACTAAACTTTTGCCAAAAGGACAAAGCTATTTTATGAATATATTTCCTACATATGTAAAATAAATTTTCATCATTTTAAAGGCCTAATCAGTGAATCCAGAGCAACTAACTTCAGAGAACACTATATATCCCATAAGCATCCTGAGATTACAATAAAATAAACGAAAGCATATTAATTATTTTTAAAGGAACTAAAATGTGTTAGAAGAATCTAGTATAACTAGAAATCCATAGTCATGTTGCTAACTATCCTCTCTCTCACATCCAATCATGTATACCCAACTCTCTCTTGCCGAGCCCTGTGGAATCTCTTTTTCTTGAGACTCTCCAGAATTGCCTAGAATGACTTAAATGCAATTTTGTAGGAATAGTTACTGTGATATTTTCTAATTTGTGGTTAAAACTTTATGTTTAAAAGAATTGCAAAGTTAATTGTAAGATTCACTAGAGTTCAAAGATAGTATCATAACCTAGGGATTACAATTTCCAATTAAAATCTCTATTATAAAAACACGCAACAGGGAAGTCAGAATCCAGAATACCAAGTTTCCATTAGAAGAAATTGGCCTTTGTGACCAATTTGGAAAATGTAGTATATGTAACATCTCTTATACTAGCATAAACTACTATCTTCTCTTCAGCTGATGTACAATACAGGAGGCTCCACTCTAAAAAAGGGGAGAGATGTGTTGCTGAATGCATTTTCCCACAGAAATAATATTACAAGGCAGTGATATGAAGTAGAAAATGCACTGAATTTAGCATCCTGGCTGCATTTTTTTATTATGTGATCCTGGGGAAAGTCACTTAACTTCTCTAGGTCTCAGTTTTCTTATCAGTAAAATGAGAATGTTGAATGAATTCTAAAGTGTCTTCCAGGACAATTATTAGTAGTGTATTTCAGATGCATTATAGACTCATTGGGTTGTTGGGCTGTGTGAGTTGACTTAGAAAGCTAATCACTACTTACAACACTAAGTCTATAGGAAAATGGATTCTGAGGCCCAAGCAAATAACCTAAAAACAAACCTTTGGAATACAATTTTACAGTAAATTAGGAACTACCTTACCCAATTTACAATATAATCATCATCTATTAGAGACCCAAACTCACAGATTTTTCAAAAGTTCTTAATGAGGTTATCTACCAAAAAAGCATATCTGACCAATGGGAGTTAGCCTCAAAGATCACATTAAGCATGAAAGATGATCATCCTAAAATTAGAGTCTTATTTTTTCAGAGAACATGCCTATTAACAGCAATGTAATGGAACAAAGAGGTAACAAAGCTTATTGTAGAAGCACAGATTTAGACATAGAAAAGACCTTTATCATCTAGCCCAACCCTCTCATTTTACAACAAATGAAGATACTGACACAGAAAGAGGAAGTAACTTAACCAAGATTACAAAGGTGGTAAGTGGGAGAACCATGATATAAAGCCCAATTCTTGGATTCCAAATCCAGCTCTTTACTACACCACTACTTTCTGTCTGAAAGTTTTTGCACAATGAATCACGCCCTTCCATTCCATAAGGCAGCAAGATTTTGAAAGGTAAATTGACACAGGCAACTTGAAAAGTAGCATGTTAAATTTACTATACTTTGAAAGGCAATCTGTTCATAATAGAGATTCAAATCTCAAATATGATCTTACTTTTCTGTTCCTACACTGGACATAAAAATATTCTTTTTTAGTGTTCATTAAATTCAGAACACAAAAAAGAAAATTAAGAAAAGGAAAAAAGGCAAATTCATGGAGATCACTGTAACAGCCTCAAATTCTTTTCCTTTACGTAAATCTTTCTTCATCCTTCAATCTCTTTTGCATATCATGGCTACCTTGTTGTCGTTGTTGTTCATTCACTTCACTCACGTCTAACTCTTCAACCCCATTTGGGGTTTTCTTGGCAAAGACACTGGAGTGGTTTGCCATTTCCTTGTCCAGCTCATTTTACAGATGAGGAAACTGAGGCAAACAGGGTTAAGTGACTTGCCCAGGATCACACAGCTGTTTGAGGCCAGATTTGAACTCAGGAAGATGAGTCTTCCTGACTCCAGGTCTGGTATTCTATCCACTGTGCCACCTAGCTGCTTAATTTCCTCTAAAAACAGTTTTCTCCATGTTAAATGTAAATAAAAATAAAGCCATTCATATGTATGGAAACATTCGACGCCGTCTGAAAATACGATTAACATTTTCTCAGAAGAATAAATTTAGTGGTTCTACCACTTCACTATACCTCTGGGAAACTACCACAGACTTTAAAAGAAACTAATGCATGAAAATGCTTTTTTTTAATTAAAAGAAAATCTAAGCATTAGGGCTGACAATTTATGCACAAATTACATATACATAAATCACATATGACCAAAGAGTGGGTGATGAGTTCTTGGAAAATGGAAGAACAGACACAGTTTCAACTATCATGTCTGAAAACAGCATGGTTTTATTCTGTTTGTCAAACTTCAATTTTAATGGAATTAAAAAAGAACAATGAAACAAAACTAGTATTATGCAAAAGCAAGCATAACTGTAGAGGACAAAGAATAATTGCTCTGCTGAAAGAGAAGAAAAAATTAAAGTCTTCAATTCACTTTCTATGTTGGTTTTACTAATTAATGTGCAATAAATTTAAATTTGATTCAAAAGTTATTTTTTCAACTACCAATCTTGCTGTAACTTTTGAATGTTCTCAAAGATTCATTTATCTAGAACACTAACAAGAAATTAAATAAAATAATGAAAAGAAATGCAAACATGGTGCCAATTAATCATTGACACATTGTACTAATTTTATTCCACTGGTAACTGATTCAAAGGAAAAAATAAAAAAAAAATGAAGAGCACAGGAAATCCTGGATTTAAAGTCTATGAAAACTTTGCCAGGGAAATGTTTATCTGTAAAGGCAATGCCATATATGTATGTGTGCATGTGTGTGTGTGTATACATTTTTGAAATTATAAAATGTCTTATTGATATGGCTATGTCAGTGACATATTATCCTCAAGACTCAAAAGAGAGGGAATTCATTAAGCAGATAAATATTAGAGATCTCAACATCATCATGAATTCAAGAGTGCTAGGCACTGTGATCCAAAGCAGATCAAGATGCTAAGAGTCAGAAGAGCTGACCTTGACTCCCAACTCATTATTAACTAACTGTGAATCCTTCTATATCTTTCAGTACTTCCTATTTTTCCACATATTAAAGTTAATATTTGCTCTATGTAACTCACTATAAAAATAAACTAAAACAACAAAGTAAAAAGATGCCAAAAAAGGAGGAAGGGATGGTAATAAGTATTTATATAGCACCTACTATGTGCCAGACACTATGTTAAGTGCTTTTTTTAAACAAATGTTTTCTCATTTGATCCTCACAACAACGCTGGGAGGTGCTATTATTATCTCCACTTTACAGTTGAGAAAAATGAGGCAAACAGAGGCGAAGTGACTCATCCAGGGTCATACAGCTAGTAAGTCTCTGAGGCTGAACTCAGGCCTTCTTGTCTCCAGGCCCAGCACTCTATTCATTGTGCCACCAGCTGCCTCTCAAACAAAGCATAAGTATATAATTATATGATTAACTAGTTCTAATGATAAGAAGAAAAGTTTTTTGTTATGAAATTAACAAGGACAGAAACAACTTTAAGCATAGGACCTAAAGCAATGTCTCAAAATTGACAGCTTTAAAAATCATTGGTGTATATGTATATGTAGATCGATTATCTATGACCATGAAAATTGTCATGTTTGACGTAATTCAACATTAATGGCCCGTGTACTATGTTTAACTTCTGTTTTTGTCTTCAATTTTATAACAAAAAAATTTGTTTCTGATGACTAGAACTAATTAAATATTTAATTATGATATATATTTATATATGGATCATAAGGGCATTGGTTTTTAAAAACAAACCACAAATAATTATTAAGTCTTAGGTGAAGGAAAATGAAAAACACCCTGAAAAGAGATGAAATTACTCAAAAAATACAACATTCAAAAGTAAGAAACAAGAAATTTTCTGTTTTACAATTCTTCCACTGTTGTTACAACTTAATTGAATGCCATTTAAAAAATTTACTTGAAATAACAAGCTGGTGGGTGACACCAAGTGGTGAACTAGTGAATGACTATTTCAGCTCAATCCAGGAAGTCAAGGAAAAGCAGATTGCCATTATGGACAATTGTGATAATCCTTTTCTCCTCAAAGAAATTTACCGTAGTTCTGTTAAGCAGTGACAGAAAGGAAAATGTGGAGCAGTAAGAACAACGTCTCTACTATTTCTTCTGGGAGAAAAGCACTTCTCCTGATGCCTGATTATAGCATAGAGTTGGCCAAAGGTTTCCCAGAGCAGAGTAAAAGGTCTGCTAAGTCCTACCATACTGGAAAACCATAGGTCTGGCAACAGACTTTTTTTATGTCTATTGTCCAAAGACTAATCTAGCTAAGTGCAGAGGGGCTCCCGACCATGGTGGCCTCAGAGACAAATCTTCTGGGTACTACCACCTCTCAAAGACTGTCTACCAAGGTATAGGTTGCTTGGATGAAAAATACAAATGATTTCAAAGAAGCCCTTTGAATCATCTTATAGGAAACCAGCAAGTACAGTCATCCCTCGACATTTGCAGGTTTCACATTCATGATTTTGCTTACTCAAGGGTTGGCCATCAATTATTAAATGGGAATTTTTGGAGATTTGAGGCATACTGCAGAAAATCACAGATGACTCACATGTATATATAAGGAAAACAAAAAAATTTTTAGTAAGTCATAAATGCACAAATGCTGTATATTATTCATCTGTTCTATCATTTACTATCATAAGTATGAATGCATAAAATTTATTACACATAGCTAAATTTAGTTAAAAGTTTCAGTGTACTGAAGAATGGTGGGGTATGAACTCTCTTTGGGAATGCCCCCTCTTTGTTTCTTTATCAGTCAGACCTAGTCATGTGATTTTCTCCCACCCGTGATTGTTATCTTCATTTTTCCTAGGATAAAGAAATCTGTAAAGCAGTTGCTGCAGCTACACCAGGGGCTGAAAAAACCACATAGTGTGTGAGGTTACTAATCTCTCTCATGTAAAAACTGCAACTTTTTTTATGGGTGCAGTCTGTTATTTTACTTGTTGCAGTGAGACCCAGAGTTATTCATGGTTTTTCACATTTGGGGTCCTGCAACCCCTAACCCCCATGAATGTTGAGGGACGACTGCATTAGCTGTCTGCTGCCACATTTCTACCCCTTTTAACTACCTTAAGAGTCCCTTTAGAGTACATGTAGTATAGTGGAAAGAACAATGGATTTAGAGTCAGAAGACTGGTTCCAACTCAGCTCTATCACATGGACCTGCAGGACTTGGGACAAATCTCTTCACTTCTCTGACTCTTTGTTTCCTCATCTATAAAAGAAGGTGTTTGGACTAGATGACTACAAGGTCTCTTCCATTCCTATAAATCTATGAGCCTGTGAGTTTCTGGAGAGAAGGGGCTGCTTTGTACCTTTCTTGTGTCACCCACACTTGAGAGAACCAAGCACGGATTTGCTGCCTGGCCTTCGTTGTCTTAGCATGGCACAGAGGTAACTCTCAGGTTTTCCAAGTATACATTAACAGAATGCAAGCTGATTGGGCCTGGAAAGCTGGAAATGTTCTGAGTAAAGGCCCAGAAATACACCATGTGCCTGAGGAGCATGGGCTAAATAGAGAGACTAACCCAGAGGTTAGCCACCAAGCAATGGAATTTGGGCCATGGCAACTCATCAAATTGATGAAGGGAGTACAAACATGAATAAATCACTTATCTTTAAGTATCATAATATCAAAAGAGGACAAATATAATGAACTAATTTGTAAACTTCTTTTCCTATCAACTCATCTATTACATGGCTAAAAAACATAAGTTGCTTGGCATATTTAGTTGTTTATATAGCACACTATATAAAAAGTACGTTTCACAAAACCTGTCTCATCTAAACATTAGAAAAGTAAGATTTTTAAAAGGAGAGCAAAGAAAAGCATTCAAACGCCAGAAACCATTTCTGATCAATTTAATAAATAGCGTGGTGATTCTGGCCCTAGGTTATTACTATCCACTATGATGATACCATAAACAATCCAATTTTGCTTTGTTAAGTTTTAATATATTTTTGGAGACCAGAGATTCCCAGTTAGGATTCTTATGACTCAGGGTTAGAAAGGACTATCTAGTCCAATCCCTTTATTTTACAGATAAAAAAAGAGAGGGCCAGAGAGATTAAGTGCCTTGCCTAAAGTCACATAGAGCATAAGTGGCAGAGCCAGCATCAGAACACAAATCTTCTGGACCCAAACTGAGTGAGTGCGCTTTCTACTTTATTACATTGCCTTTCTAAAAATTATAACGACACCACCTGAAATCTGCACTAAATGCTTCACTAATATATTTAAAGATGCAGTTAAACATTATTGTCCTTAAAAAGAAAAACAAAATCAGGAATCCAAATTATTTTACCTGCTTCTAAAGTGTCTGGTTCATCTGGCCTCTGGGCCATCTGTAAATAATAAAGCAAAGAGCCATACAAGTGTGTCCTCACTCGCTGGAACCCACCACCTGGTGAGAAAAAGCAGAGTTTAAGCCTTTTAAATAGCCCACAGATGCAAGCTGACATACAAAAATTATGTGTAAAAATACATAAGAAGCACCTGTTTTCAAAATGAAGTCTAAAAGTTTCTTTAATATGATGTGCAGTGAGGAATCTCCAATAGAAGCAAACCCCACGGTCATGCACTCTGGTGCAGGTGGCGAGGTGAAAGAACTATCGAGCATCAAAACAAACTGGGATTCTCCAGGCCCTGCAGCAGTGAGGGGCGGTGGCTGTGGCTGCTTCTGCTCTGTCCGCACAGACTGGCTCAAATGAGCAGTCAGGGTAAACACAGCCCCTGCCACAACTGGCATTAACTCTTGGGCTGCGTCATCATCTAGCATCTTAAAGAAGAAAAAAACAAAGATTAGACTCATACTTTCAGCTGTAATCAAAGTATCTTTATGTACTGGCAGTTGGTCCTATGATCTTTTCAAGTACTGCAAAAGTAAAAAGATTAAACTATATAGTTTATAAGTCAAATTTATAAGAATACAAGTCATTCTCCAAGTGATAAACGGTCAAAGGATATGAACAGGCAGTTTTCAGATAAAGAAATTAAAGTCATCTATCGTCACATGAAAAAATGCTCTAACTCACTATTGATTAGAGAAATGCAAATCAAAACAACTCTGAGATACCACAACACACCTATCAGATTGGCCAACATGATAAAACAGGAAAATGAAAAATGTTGGAGAAGATGTGGGAAAATTGGAACACTAATGCATTGTTGGTGGAGTTGTGAAATGATCCAACCATTTTGGAGAGCAATTTGGAACTATGCCCAAAGGGCTATAAAAATGTGCATACCCTTTGACTCAGCAATAGCACTTCTCAGGCTGTATCCCAAAGAGATCATACAAATGGGAAAAGGACCCACATGTACAAAAATATTCATAGCAACTCTTCTTATGGTGACAAAGAATTAGAAATTGAGGGGATGCCCATTAACTGGGGAATGGCTGAACAAGTTGTGGTATATGAATTTAATGGAATACTATTGTGCTATAAAAAATGATGAGCGTGGACTTCAGAAAATCCTGGAAAGACTTGTATGGACTAATGCTGAGTGAAGTGAGCAGAACCAAGAGAAAATTGTACCCAGTAATAGCCACATTGTGCAATGACCAACTTTGATAGACTTAGCCCTTCTCAGCAACACAACGACATCTCCAAAAATCTCAAGATGGAAAATGCTATCCACATCCAAAGAAAGAACTATGGAGTCTGAATGCAGATCAAAGAATACTATTTGCTCTTTTTTTTTTCTGTTTTGTTTTGCTTCCTCTTTCTTGTGGTTCCTCTTATTGGTTCTAATTCTTCCTTACAACATGACTAATGTGAAAATATGTTTAATAGGAATGTATATGTATAGCCTACATCAGATTTCGAGCCATCTTGGGGAGAGAGGTGAGGTGGGAGGGGAAGAAAAACTTAAAACTCAAAAGCTTATGGAAGTGATTGTTGATAAATCAAAATAAATTAATAAAAAAACTATATAGCTTAAAGGGGGGAAAAAGTGGAGGAACTGGAAGAGGATTTTAATATAATGATCTAACAGTCCAGACAGCACAATCTGTTCTATTTGACCTCACCAAGATAAGTCCTTTAATAACTAATGCGTCCTCTCCTATAATAAAATGAAGTTAAGAGTATCTACTTATTACCAAGTTTTATTCATACCTGAAACAACACTAAGGAATTTAGTGATTTAGATGTATTACCTTATCATGAACGTCCTGGAGGAGGTCACGAATAATCAGTTGCCTATCCTCTGCCTGTATGAGGTCCTGAGGACAAGCGGTCAAAATAATTTCTACCAGCTGCCTCCATGACTCAAGTGCATGCCGTTTTGCATGAAGGCACTGTAATAATTTATTTCTGCCCACAACATATTGTAGAATAGTGCTGATTTCCTAAAGTTCCAGAAATTGAAAAGAAGTCATAGGTTAGTACATAAGCAAACATGGTCAAACCAAGTAGGCCCTAGGATCCATTGGAGTGTCAAGATTGATAAAGTTAGCTATATAAAAGAAAGTAAGGTCATTACTATCTTAACTGCCTCCTTTCTCCCTTCTGCCCCCACCTGCCTAGCTCCAATTATTATTTTTTAAAAAGGAAATGTATTTATGGAGACTTGAGCAGACTGTAATACTGTGGGTAATACATGTTTCCTAGAAAAACACTGCCTATATACCAAAGGCCAGTAAAATATATCACATAGAGCAAAAGTGGCTTGTGAGGTGATTTCTCACAGCACAGTAAGCCAGGGTTATGGAGAAAGGAATTTATGAGCAAGTGCACAAAAAGGAACATAGCTCCATCTTCTTCCTCCTCCTGGGTAACCAGACTTCTGGGAAGTCCAAGGTTCAGGAGAATGTTTTTCACATTTGTCCCTTTTCTGGGACAAATTTGTCCCTCTGGGTGGGCTCTCCATGTGTGCAACTACTACCAAAGTCCCATCTGCTGGTGACTGCTTGTGAAGAAAAGTCACACCCCCACCACCACCACCACCATCACCATCTTCTCCCTCACCCTTTTTATTAAGGAATGAATGAAGGAAGACTTAGCATGCCACTTCAGAAAGCTCAACCCTTGATCTATGTCCTGTCAGAAACCAGATACACATTATTTACTCTCATATATCAGACATGGGCATAAAATTCAGCTAACTGGTAAAAAAATCAAAAAATCAAAGAAATGCCTTTGACATTTAACCTTTTGGCTAGTTAAATGGTTACTTAACTAGAAATGCTTTTATCCTTTAATTAAACTTTAGATAAAATAAAGTGAATAAAATTTCCATGTTTGACTCAGTAATCACATTCTCTGGGCTATGAAAATAGAACCTTTACTTAATTGACAACAAACACCCTAACAGTATCATCATCAATACTAAATAAAGTCATCAGGAATATATCTTCAATTCTCTAGCTCCCATTAAACTTTTTAAGTTATTTAACTGTCTAGCATTAATATCCATGTGTATATCATACTATTCAACAGAATATCTTTACTACTTGCCAAACACTATGAAGGTGAATACCTCACTAAGTTTATCATGTGAAAAATTACCTACTAAAAATTAAATAAGGGGCAGCTAGGTGGCGCAGTGGATAGAGCACCAGCCCTGAAGTCAGGAGGACCTGAGTTCAAATCTGGCCTCAGACCAAACACTTGATACTTACTAGCTGTGTGACCCTGGGCAAAGTCGCTTAACCCCAATTGCCTTTAAAAAAAAAAATTAAATTAACCTTTTCATTTAAATGCCCTCTTTAACTCCTTTTTTTCCTTTCCTCATTCAAACTTCAAACTGTTTGAAAATAAGTAACTTCAAATTTAAGTTAACAGGTCTTACCTCCATAAGCAAAGGCCTCTGGCCTATAGCTGCCATACCCTGAAGAGCATTTACTTCTGCCACAAGAACCCTGTGAAGAAGCTAGAGATTTGAGGAAGGAGGAAAAAACAAAGTTATTGTTTCAACACACAGATAAATTAGAATTTAAAAGTCAATCAATGACCAGGAGCTACTCTAATTCAGTTCAACAAGCACTTACTAAGAGGCAACTATTTCTAGTGTGCTGGGAGATGAAAACAAGACAGTCCCCACCTTCAAAGAATTTACTTTCTACTAGGGAGGGAGGCAGTGAGAAGCTTAGCCACATATATAAATATATAGATATAGATATAGATATATAGATTGTTAGGTGTACACACATATACACACACTGCTATCTGAAAAAGTGTCAGCACAAGTATTTCAAGAGAGTAAATACTGATAGAAATTTATAAAGTGAAAAGGTGGCTCAAGCTTTCTCTGTGGCATGTTGTTGGTGGCAAAGTTCTGTGGATCTTCTTAATATTAACAGCAAAATGATCAGATCCATTGCTTCTGTCTACAGATGATAAAATACTTCCAAACACTTCACAATTCTAGTTAGGTGGATCAAATACCATGAAGATAACTAGAGATGGGGAGGTATTTAGGGAAAGGGAAGAAGGCACACAAATGTACTTCTACATTCTATCTAGCCATTTTACACATGGGAAGTGGAGTCAGGAAAACTTCTGCATGATGACTACAGTCACTGGAAAAAACCATGTGTCCAACCACTTTGACATGGTGGCTAAGTCAAACCACTACTTACCTTGACATTGCAAACTGTCTGCCCCCTCAAATTCTTGTGTTCACAGTTGGCAATGACTTGTTCGATCTGAGCACGATCAAAGAAATCCAACTGTAAAGGCTCAGGAATCTCTTGGCTGAAGTCAATTGAATCCAAAATACTTAGTATTTTTCGACGTACTAGGAAAGATAAATGAAAAGTCAATTTTATTCCAGAAAAAAATCCAATCTTTATTTAAAAAGGTCATTTTTAATAAGAGCTAAAGCAATAAGAATACCTCTAACCCTAAACATAACTAAAGAATTTGCCAAAGGTCAGTATGCATGTGTCTAAGGAGGCAGCTGCCATAAAGTATTAGACATTTGAAGGTCAAGGGGACAGGCTACATGGCCCTCAATCACTCCTTCCAGTGTGAACAGATACATATTAGTCCTGTGGGGCTTCTTTCAGCTACTATTCAAAACCCTTAAGTAAATTCCAGTCTGACAGTAGCCACCTCCCAACCTTCAGAATTTTTTGATTTAATATAGCTGTGATGCCTGACAAAAATTTCTCCCTTTCCTGAAAGTTGTATCTCTACACAAATAGGCAGTAGACCCACAAAAGCTAGTCCTCATTTTCTAAGTCAACACATGCATGACACAGTGAAACTTGGTATGAATTTATGATATTCAAGGTCACCAGCCAGCCACTTCTAGTGTTCTCAAGCCTTGCTAATTGCTATTATATTATCATACCTACTTGCACGTATTACTATAAATCTCACTAACTGTATAATGCCCACTATAATACTTCTCACTTTTTCCCACTGCCCAGCTACAATAAGGTTCCCAAGGCTTTCCTCTTATCTTCCATTCTCAATACCTATTCCAACTCACTAGACCCTAAGACCCAGGCAGCTTTCTTATCACTTCTGTTGGAATCAACACATTTAGAATTTCTGCCTTCTTGCCAATGCCAGTTTCAACCATGCATCAACTGCCCAAAAAGAAACTATGCTGACACCAATATTACAGGAAGCCCCAGTTCAACAAAAAGTTTCCTTTTAGTTTATAGACAATGGTTGGATTCTTTAAATATCCCATGCAGTGATGGTGCTAGGGTTAAGAAGACATTATATGAAAGGCTGAAGAATGTGTTATGCTCTACATGTCTTAAATTTCTATTTCAATCTTGCATATTTTCAATATACTTTTACCACCTCATTTCCTTCTAGTTGAAACTTCCAAATTACTAATAAATTTAAATGACAAATAGCCCTTTTGTACAACTTATCTATTCCCATTAAGAAAAATTCTCCCATTAGCTTATTGAAATGACTTTATAAAAAATCATCATTAGAAAATAAATTATCTTTAAAAATTCCAAAGGGTTTTACCTTTTGTGGCAGTATCAAAGTGAAGAAACCCACTGACAGACCTATTTTCATCTTCTATTCCTCCTTCACCATCTGCTATAGAATTAAAAAAGGAAGAAAAAATATAAAAATGTCAAAAATACATTTACTTCAGGAACAATGCTAAATGGACTAATCATCAAAGACAGTCTCTTATTTCAAGGTAATTAATTAAACTCAAAGAAATGACTTTAAAAAATTACTACTCACTCAGGGTTATTCAGTTTAGATAGATAGATAGATCTAAATACATATATACATATGTATATTTCAATCACATAAGATATTATAAACCCTTTATAAGGAGACAACAAGAAAACAATGACAAAAAAAAGAAAAAAGAAAAAAAAAGAAAACAAAGAAATTGTTTCAGTAATTAAGAACCGTTAGCTCCTATATCTCACTCTCCAGCCCTTACTCTTCCCCAAAGGAGCTATTTTAAAATTCAAAAGAAAAAAAAGCTAGAAAGGTACAGTTATCCCTTCCACATTGAGGCGGGGTTAGGGGCACCATGCTCCCTCAATCTGGAAAATCTGCATAAATTTTTTTGGCCTTCCCTTCATACCAGAGAAGAAGTCTGATTTGTTTCTCTTTCTTTTATGGAGTATTTACACTACATTATCGTAAAATTTGGGTTAAGTATTTGGTCAGAGGCTCTGTGTCGTCTGCTGGCCCTTGAGAGTCATCTGCAGCTTCTGCAAAACTCCCCAAAAATTCCCATTTAATTTCTTATGCCAACCTGTGATATACTGAAACCATGACAGGCAAAGCTGAGATGTGGAAGGGCTAACTGTGTAAGACTAAATCTAACCGCAGAAGTGGTTATTATACCTAGTCTATGTTTTCAAATGTAATATCAATAACCTAGGTCTTCAGCAGAGGGGGCCTCATAATGTACAAATGGCATATACACATAGCACACTGCAAAGTTAATAAATACTTAAAAAGCATTAAAAACTAAAAGAAAACTATAACCTACCTTAAAGAGTCTGTATATGGAAAGTAGGGATAGTACACCCTGCAATATATACTTAAATAACACAACAAAACAAACTGTCATATTCATAATTCACCTGAGTAGGGTTTGACTGGCATATCATCTAGCAACAGGTGCAGTAGTCTTTGAGTGTGAGAGCGCTGGCGATTAAGAGAAGTTACTCTTAGCTCTATTGAGGCAGTTTTCATAAGCCATGACATTTGGTTCAGCATGGATATTTCGTATTCTATAAGACAAAAACATGAGTGGGTAAAAGGGAAGTCACATAGGAAAAAAATTAAATAATGAAATACAGATATGGAAATGTTTTCTCAGCAAAATGATAACAGTTTAATAAATCACCCTGGGGTAGTAGAAAGAGCCCTAGATTTTGAGTCAGGGCAGACAAGTCTGAATCATACTTCAGATACCACTAATTGTGTGTGACAAGCAAGTGGAACCTCTGATCCTGTGTCCTCATCTTTAAAATAGGATATTTATAGTATCTGCCTCACAGGGTTATTGTGAGGATTTAATAATAAAACGTCACTTTAAGGTTTGTAAAGTGCTTTATAGACATTAGCTCCTTTGATCCTCACAACACTGTGAGGCAAACACTATTATTATCACCATCTTAGAGTTGAAGGAATGGAAACTCAAGAGAAGTTTGTAAGGAATTTATTTGCCTGGAGCAATACTGCTAGTATGAGTCTGAGTTTGACTCCAAATCCAGCCTTCTATCTATGCCTTGTCACATCTCTAATGAAATAATGTATGCAAAAGTGCTCTGCAAACTTGAAAACACTATGTAAATATAAGGTATTGTTACTATTGTTTTTACTTATTTTTCTCCTGGCCTATGCTTTTATTGGCATAAGAAATTCCAATGCATATCATGAACTGCTCTGTAACTTGTAGTCTTAAGAGTTAGTTAGGGGCACTGAAGTTGTGGCTTGCTCAAGGTCACACATTTAGTATGCATCAGAGACAAAAACCAGGTCTTCCTGACTCCCATTATTATACAATAATGTTTCTATTATTAATGAATATGATAATAATAATGACAAAAATGAATACACAGACATAAAAACAGATAAAATAATCTAAGCAAAAAGATCAGACCTTCAGCTATTTGGCAGTCAGTCAACAAGCACTTACTATGAGCCAAGTACTGTGCTAAGCACAGGGGAATACAAAGAAAGGAAAAAATTGACCCTGCCCTCAAGAAGCTTACATTCTAATGGGGGAGCCAAGGTATATATACAAAATATTTACAAAGTAAATGGAATATGATGGAATGGGAAGGCATTAGCATCTGGGGGAAACAGGGAAGGCCTCGAGAAACAGATGGGCTTTGAGCTGAATCTTGAAAGAAGTCAGGAAAAAAGAGGTGAGAGTGAGGAGGAAGAGCCTTAAGTAACAAGGCTTTTTCATTTAATTTCAATAAAGCTATATTTCACTTAGAGGAACTATCATAAACATCTTGAAGAAAAACAGTCTGTTTTAACAGATAAGATAAAGCAAATGCAGACATAGAAAAATTTAAATCCTCATTAGTGGCACAGTTTGATGTATACTAGTTGAAATATGTATACTTTATATTTATCTACATACATGTAGCATTTCCCATTAGAATATAAGCTTCTTGAGGGCAAGTCCTGTTTTTCTTTGTATCTCCAGCACCAAGAACAGTATGTTACACAGTCTCCTAAGAAATGTTTAACTAAAATGAATCTGGAACTATGAATCATACTTAAAATAATTTCAGATAATACTTCTAGACAACTGATTAATTATCAGACTTAATAGATTTGATACTACCTAGTTTGATTTTGTAATACAAATATTATACATGGTCTTTTAAATTTAAAATTAAATTGAGAATTTGACAAAAAGTATTTAAAATAACAGGGGGGGCACATTTTGGGTATCACTCAATAACAGTAGAGAATCATCTATTCTGTTGTGATTTCTATCTTAATAATACATGTTTCACAGATCAATTCAACCAGCATTCATTAAGTACCTACTAAAAAAATTTACACAGAAAAGAAATAGAAAGTACTTTTTTGAAAAGGCAGAAAGCACTCACAATTGGGGGCATCAGGAAAGTCTCCTCTACCAGCTACAAGAATGCCTGTTTCTGTTCTGTTAACCTGTGATTCTTAACTCATTAAAATGGCAAAGTAGTAAATTAATGTGCTGAAATTTGTGAAGATAATTATTAAAATATATACTACTAAGTCCTGAACAAGATAGGACTCCAAGTTTTAAAAACACATTAAGCAGAATATTATTGGCCAGTTTTCATATGGATCTGGATATAGCACCCTTCAAAATTCATCCCTAAATAACTAGAGATATAGCCCAACTAATATCCTTAATTGGTTCACATTACAGAACAATCACAAAAATCAGAAAAACAAAAAAACAAAAACACAAAACCCCAATGCAAGCAGATGAGTTAAATTTAGGTAACTGTGGGCAAAACAATGTTGCAGGGGACAAATAATTCATAGTAACAAAATTACAAAGGCCAGATATGGCTCCTTGGAGGTCAAATTTCTATTATGAAAGTAACAACATCTCTCTTTACAAAGATCAGAAGAAATTATGGTAAGCAGGTAGGAATAAGTGTTTTTGGATAAAAGCTCAGGGCTCCAAGATGAGTTTAGATGTTGGTTCTTTTAAAAAAAAAAATGTCCACAGCTGGAAAAGGTATAGCCATCCAATCTTCCCAAAAGGGCAAAGAAATCAAAAAAAGCTAAACCTTAGTGCTACAAGTAGAAGGGTAATAGACTAGAGCTGGAGCCTGGAATTAGAGCTGTGGGCCCTATTTTTCAGGAGAGTAAAGCAGGGACAGTGATTCTGAATGTGCTGATTCAAGTTGCTTGTATTTTTAAGCTTCATTTTTTCTTTTCTCCTTTCCTATTCCATAAGCGACTAAGTAGAAGAACAAATTGGTTTGATGTCAGTTGGTGGTAAATAGGTCTAACTACTTGGGAAGTTTTTTACATAACTCCATATGTGACAGCTAGAGTAAAGAGCAAACACTCAAACTGGGCAAGGCTCAGCTGGACAAGTTTCCAGAGATTAGTGGGAAGACTTAGGTAGAACATTATTATAATGTATTAACATTATGACAAAGTGATATTTGTCAGGGCCACTTTATGTGGTGTATGGAAAGAAAAAATCTGAAACGACTTGATTAACCTATGTCCTAACACCAAGGTCATAAATGGAGTGTATATCCACTGAACTAGTTTTTGCACAAAGGGTCTAATCATCTGAAGTGATTTCACTGCAACCAGCACAAAGAAAAATAGAGTTGTTTTTCACAATTTCCCCCTGAAATATTCCCAGCACTTTCTTCTACTTTCCTATCCTTTAAATGTAATTTCATAATTTCAATAGCTAATCCAGGAATCAAGCTATACCCTTGAAAGGCTAGGCTTTTAAAACTTTATCTTACAAGCTCAAATAGCTCAAATTCTTGACCCCAAGAAACAAAAATGACAGATTACGCAAAAAAGAATTAAACTATGTAGATGGGGAAAAAACTTCCACCAATATTATGGTTGTGCCCCAAAAGACAGTGGACAAATTAAAATGAAATTAGTAGATTTACTCCCTAATTCCCTTGTGTTTAACTTTGGTTTCTATTCTGCACATACTTATTTATTCTGTATATATTATAAATGTACATGTGATCACCTCAACAGAACATAAGCTCCTTGAGCTCAGGGATGATTTCATTGTTGCCTTTGTATCTTCAGTACCTGGCACAGTGTCTAGCACATAGTAAATGCTTAATAAAGCTTACTGAATGAGGGAAAAAAGTCATACCTCTGTTAGAAAAAGGCAGATGCTGCAACTGAGAAAATAAAAAATCTTGACTGGTTCTCAAATACCTCATAGTTGGACCAGATGTATCTGAGCATGCACACAGCTGATAAATAACCTATGTAATTAAAATAAGCAGATGTTTAAGTCAGTGAGCAGCATTAAATCAGCTACAAAATTTCAAAGTTAAAGAATCTTATAGTCTTAGCACTATGAAGGTTAAGTGAATTTCTTTGGCTCCACAACATTATAAACTTAACCAAATAGGACAGACATACACACTTCCATGACTAAACAAAGCATATATAGCAAGAACATTTATGATTAAATAGCCCCTTAATTATTTGAATCATTAAGTTGTACCTATAAGGGTGGAAGACAGAAGGATTCTACTATGCTCTGCATTAATTTGACTTGCTGAAATATTCCCAGTTTAGGGATGAAGACACTGAGGCATAGAGGACAAAGATTCACACAAGCCAAATCCCAATAATTATAAGCAAAACTGCATGAAAATTCTCAGTGTAACAAAAAAGCTTCCAAACCATCTTACTTCAAATATTATTACCAAAAATCCCCGCACAACAAAAGAACACAAGCTATTTCTTGGTGTTTTCTGGTTATTTTCTTCCAAGATTTGACTTTTCAATGAGTAACTGGCAACACTAGTAAGAGAATGCAAAAGTGCTCACTCTAATTTAGTCACACAACTACCCTAAGTTTATTCTGTATTCACAAGATCGATTTCAGTTCCTGATCTTAAAAATGTGCAGTATTCTCTGTACCTGGTAGCACAGTTCCGCAAGTTGAGGTGATTCCCTTACTGCTATAGGGCCTGTTCTCCCTTCCGTTCCCTTCTCCAAAATATTTAATATGGCATGAAGACAAGTCCGAGGGCAACCTAAGACTCCTGAATTCAAGGCAAAAGCAAAAAGATTCCTCTTAGCATCTTTACTGAACTTAATTAAAACTACAAAACAGTTAACAGAACCAAATTTCTTAAATAATACTTCTTTTAAAAGCCAGTAATATCCAGGAGTGGCTGCACACACCTATAATCCTTGCCTACTACTTGAGCCCAGGAATTCTGAACTACAGTAGGCCTATGTTAATGTAATGGCTGTACTGAGTCCTGCACTAACATAGGAAGCCCCCAGGAGTACTAGGTGAGGGGCTACCAACTGCCTAAGGAGTGGCAAACCAATCCAGATCAGAAACACAGCAAGTCGAAGCTTCTATGCTGATAAGTAGCAGAATTGAGTGGCTACTCTCCCTGCAGCATGACTGAGACCCCATCCTGCCCTCCCCCTACCCCCTCAAAATAAAGCCAGTGATAAAAAAAAATAAACATGCTATATAATTACTGTATTTATAGGTCAAATGCAAACTGAAGAAAAAGTCTGGCTAATCTCAATTGATTGGTTGAGGACTGGTATATTATTAGTTATTAGTATAGACCAAGATTTAACTCCTCAACCAATTTTCCTAGATAAACTTATCAGATTTCCAGAAACATCCACCATCAAATATAATTAGGTTACCCTAATTGGGAAATAAATGTCAAGTCTATCTATCTGATCTCCCATACCTGGATCCTGGAGGTTCGTGGTACTAACAGGTTTCTTCAATTCAAAGCCCAGGAGATACAGGGCAAGGTTGGGTGGGTTGCGCTCCAGAGAAGTGATGAGAAGATTCAAGATGTGTATTCTTGTTTCATGGCGGATTCGTGCTAATTTCTTATCAGGTTCTAACTCTTGATTAAGAAATAAAAAATAAAAGTGACAGCATCATAAAAAAACTTATGTAAGTAAAGTGACAATTACTCTACACAAAGAGAGTAGTACAATTTTTTATTCTAATAGTTAAAATTTACCCAATCCTCCATTACTTTGCACTATTTCTTTTTTCCTTAAAAGTTTCTCAAAATTTTTTTTACATTTTCTCTGACTCCACTAATAAGTTGTTTCTGTTTCATCCATTTTCCCTTATTCACTTAACTACATTAATATAAACAAACATCAGGTTAATATAATCCAGAATTAAGCATACCCTCTTCTGGATTAATGAATTCTTCTGCATCTTCACTATCCAAACACTCCACAAATCCAGCCATCAGCTTCTGGCTTACACTCTGAAATCATCACAAAAAAGTAGAAGAAGAAAAATTACAAAAACTAAATCACATATTAGAGAAGATATAAGATGAGTATAAATATTATCCATGTCAACTAAAAGATGCACTTTTTCAACAAATTAAATTCAAACACTTCATAACCTAACCCCTCCTACCTTTCCAGTCTTCTTACACCTTACACCCCAACACATACTTTTCAATCCAGTGACACTGGCCTCCTGGCCGTTCCACAAACCAGACACTCCATCTCTCAGCTCTGGATATTCTCTCTTGACTGTCCCCCATGCCTAGAACGTTCTCCCTCCCTCCACTCTGACTACTGACCTCTGTGGCTTCCATTAAGTTCCAACTAAAATCACACATCCTACAGGAAGCCTTTCCTACATCTTTTTAATTCTAGTGCTTTTCTTCTTTTAATTATTTCCTATTCATCTCATATATAGCTTGCTTTATATATATTTGTTTGCATGTTGTCTCCCCCATTAGATTGTAAGCTCCTCAAGGGCCAGGGACTCTCTCTTGCCTCTTTTCTGTATCCCACACTTGGTACAATGGCTAACATAAAACAGGCATTTAATGTTTATTGATTAATTGATTTTTCTCCTATTCGAGAGATTTTATGAAATTGTTAGTCTCTTTAAAAACCATATAAGATAGCCTTCTACAAAAAAACTTTAACACGTCCAAAATATGTTGCCAATACTCTTCCCTTTGAAAAATGAAGTCACGCTTTTTTGGGGGAGGGAGGGAATGGGGTTAAGTATTTGCCCAGCGTCACACAGCTAATAAGTGCTATGTGTCTGAGGCTGGATTTGAACTCAGGTCCTCCTGAATCCAGGGCCAGTGCTATATACACTGCACCACCTAGCTGCCCCATGAAGTCACACTTTTAAAAGTCACATTATATTATTCAATTTTGCAAGACTAAATGAAATTCACTTGTACTTTCTACAGACACCATCACCAATTTTGTACATCTGGAGCCCATGGTTTAGATACTGTTCTTATCCTTTAGAAGAATGTCTAATCTACTAAACGACAGCCTCAATGACAAGAGGCTCATTTAAACAGCTGCTGTTTGGTAAGCAGAAGTGTGACAACTGTCAGAAATATGAAAACTGTGCAAAGGAAAGTGAGAACCAAAATGTAAAAGAGATGATAATGCACAATATGAAATGATATAGCATAGATGGGGACTGTTAGGAAACCACAAAAACAGACAGGCCAAGTCAATGAGCAGTAATCAGAGACAGAATGACTCGATTACAACCAAGGAAGCAGAACGATGGTAAGACAAAGAAGCAGTCAAAAATAATGACAGGGAACAGAAATGGTATCTGGAGCTACAAAGTCACATGACTTATGTCTTTAAATGTGCTCGGTGTGTAGACAAATGGTCACACTGGCCTACATAATTACTTCTTGTAGCATCATCCTTAAATATACAGAACAACCATATGTAAACATCTTTTCCCTTTGAGATACTTTTTCATCAATAAGAGCAAATTCCTCTAAGATGGTCTGACAATATATTCATCCAACATACACACAGACACACACAGTTTACCTGATCATGCGTGAAATCTCCTACTAACTTTATCTGAATATTAGAATTGCAAGAGATACAGCAGAGGATCTTGGCACTTTCGAAAGCCAGTTCAGGATTGCTATTGCCATGATAGAGATACCTTTAAAACATTAACGTCAGAAGTACATTACAGTGAAAACTTTGGCCTCCTACAGTTCTCAAAAAATGAAGACTCGGAACAGAAGAACAAGAGCTCAAAGCTAGTGAGTCAAAATCTTAACCAAATATGTTACCCAGAATACATGGGAAATCTTTTTTTTAAATCTTTAATATTAAAAATGTGGATATACTCTTACAATCTACAACACTGATGATATGGAGAAGTAATGATTTGATATTTTAAAACTGAACACTCGGCTTAGATTCTTACAATCTAGCCATGGGCTTAGATTCTTAAAATCTAGCCACTGCTCAGATTCTTATAATCTAGCCAATAGCTTACTAATGTTTAGACTCCTTAAGAGTCTGTCCAATAAGATGGATGTTCTAATAAGCCTTGTCTTTGGCTGTGGAAAAAAAAACAACCAAACACTCTAGACTAATTTAACTTAATTGTTTTAAAGGTAACAAATCCTGGAAAACAGTAAGCAACAAGCTTATCAGAAATAACAGAATAATAATACATTCCATTAGAAATACCAGAATCGTCATGCATAAAAAGGCAACAGTAAAAAAAATATATATATATATATAGTGTATTAGCAGCAGTCCTATCAAATTTAGGAATCAAAATTTCATCTTCTTATATTTTTTTCTATCTCCAGTGGCCTCTTACCTGGCAATGTTAACCACGTTATCTGCCTTCTTAGTTCGGGGATTGATGCCTTGTAATAGCTGTTCCAATGGAGTGACTATTAGAGCCAGCTGACTTTCTCTTAGAAGATCCATGAAGAGATTCTCCTTCTGCAGAGTCAAATTGAGAAGAGCAAGGCAGTGCTGCACTGCTTTCTCCAAATGTTTCTTCCCTATAATCGATAAAATGAACTTAGAGTCTCTAAAATTTGGGGCATATCTACTAACATATGACATGACCTGGCAATTTCTGAAGGTACTCCAGCCACCACCCACAAGCAGTCACAGCTCCTGAAGACCAGGAAAAGAAAGTTCTCACCACTAAAGTCCTTCCATAATGACAAAAGGTTCAGCATCACAAACAGATAGGGTTTTAATCATATAAATGAAATCTTAAAGATCCATTACCACCTGATACAAATTCAAAGGTGGTTAGCATAAACTCATATCTACACAGCTATGCCACATAGACTAATTTTGCAAATGCTTTATCCTGGTACAATACAAATATCATAACCTACAGAGCAAATATTAAACTCTGAAATCAAACAATTCATTAACTTAATAGAAATTCACTTATCATTGAACTGAATCTGAAGTATATAGAATTAACAAGCTGAGTCACAAATTCTAAGGACAAGCATTACTCAAAATTTACAACATGTCCTCATGCTGACATAAGGAGTCCATCATTTTCTCTCTGACTCGGCCACCCCCTGAAGCTTCCACCTCTCCCATCTTTATGTTATAATAGCTAAATTCTAGCAACCATTTAATTTCAAACAAAAAACTGCACCTTGCCAGACTCAAGAAATAATATTTTCCTGTCTAATAGTTCAGAACGAGCACAACAGCTGTCAGCTAATAAATAAACCTTTCAGGACTACTCAAACAGTAAACACAGGCCCAATCATTTTCAGAGTTTAGTAAGAAAAGTAGCCTGCTGAGGTTGAGAAACATAGTCTAGCAAACAGGGGACAGGATTACTTAGGAACAGACATTTAATGTTTAAGATTTTATACTATTACCTCCTCCTATCCAAAAATAAGGCAAGATACAACACAAGTATTTAAGGTAAAAGTGTCCAGAAAAGACAAATGATGGGGAAAATGAGCAAATTTATTTATCATGAATGAAAAGTTCTGAGAAATATTAAACTTAGGTCCAAAGAGAGTGAAAAATTCAAACTGGCAAAACTATATTGCTACCTTTAGTCATATTTACTACATCTCCTTTAAATAAATAATCTTAAAAGGCTTAATACTATATCTTTAGAGAAGTGAAATTATATAGTATATCACAGAGCATCTGAAAATATGAACCAATAAAAGTATGCATAATGTTAAAGGCAGGAACCCCTAAGATAATGTAAACAGTGTGTGTTTGTGTGTTAGAATGTATGTGTAAGAAATAGCATCCAGATACATACCAGGAAAAGGTGCATAGGTATCAAGCTGCTTAACCCCTTCTTCCAACAAACTAAGTGAGAGCTCCAGCATTGGTGACTCATTCAGAAGATGATACATCAAACTAAATCCTGGAGGCTTATAGGCTATGATTTCTTCCCCTAAAAAGAAAATACCAAAACATGAACCAGGATTTGAAGAGTCAATAATATTCATATTCTTCTTCATGCACATATTTAAATATTAATAACCTATTTATTGTTTTAAAATAACTAAATAGCCCCTAAATAGCATACCCATGCACAATCACTACAAAATAAAATCTAACTTAAGTGATTACTTTTGTTTGTACAGAACTTTGTGTTTATTAATGACTTAGAAACCTTAGTAGGGAGAAATTTCAATAAAGATGCCTCTGCACAGTAGCTGCTCAATAAATGTTTGTCAACTAACTGAATTCCATAAGGAAGTATCCATATTTAGTGAAAGGATTTAAACTTAATTTTCTGATGTGACTGACATATTAAAAGTGAAAAATGCTTTTAAATACCTAATTTTTAACTTCCAAACTACAAAAGTAGAGTATCTAATTAATATGTTTGAAAGTAGAATTTAATAGTAATGGAACACTATTGTGCTATAAGAAATGATGAGCAGGAAGACTTCAGAAAAACCTGGAAAGACTTACATGAACTGATGCTAAGTGAAGTGAGCAGAATCAGGAGAACATTGTACCTGTGTAACAGGTTCAGCAACACTGTGCAATGACTAACTTTAATAGACTTAAACCCTCTCAGCAACGCAAGGATCTAAGACAACTCCAAAAGACTCATGATGGAAAATGCTATCCACATCCAGGAAAAAAACTATGAAGTCTGAATACAGATCAAAGCATACTATTTGCTCTCTTTTTTTGTTTTATTTTGTTTCTTCTTTCTTGTGGTTCCTCCCATTGGTTCTAATTCTTCTTTACAACATGACTAATGTGAAAATATGTTTAATATGGATGCATATGCAGACCCTATAATAGATTACATGCCTTTTTGGGGAGGAGGGAGGAGAGTGTTCAGGAGAAAATTTAGAATTCAAAATCTTAAGGAAGTGAATGCTGAAAACTAAAAAAAGAATTAATTAACTTAAAAAAAGAAAGTAGAAAGTAAAAAGAATCAAATTACCTCGCAATTCTACAAACTGGTCTACAAAATCTTCCAGCTGAGGTTCATAATCTCTGAGCAGTTTATAAAACACCTCCAGCACCACCTCAGCAACTTCCCACTAAAGAAAATAAAATATTTTTCATTAAGGTATCATTAAGGGGGTGTAAGTAGACAGGACAGACACAAAATAACAAAGATTCCAACTTATGACCATGTATTCTTAGAGAGCTTGCAGAAAAAGAAAATGCTTTTCCTGATAGCACCTTTAACTCATTTTACATTCTTTTTCTTCCCCCATTAGAAGCAAATAAAGAAATACAATACCTTTTGTTTTACTGTCTTTCTGTATTTCATGTGCAAGAATGTGTTGGTCAAATAAAAAACTGAGGACTTAGTTATTTGTATTAATATTTATACAGGCAAATAACCACTATGTGTATTACAATTCACTCAAAAAATTTTTTTCATCATATGAGAAAATTTTAAAAGCAAACATCTGTGTTTTTAAATCATTTTATCTTAAAGAACTATATTTTATTACATTTGCTGACTATGTAAAACCTGATTTGGCCTCTGGCCTTTCATACAATTTCAACCTAAAAAGTTTCAGTATTTCACACTTTGAAACTACATTCTTATCCTTTGTCCTGCTTCTTCCCACAAAAGAGCCCCCCCCCATCCACATAATGAAGATGGCTGACAATGGACCTAGCATATAGGACCCACTTTGGTTAACCAGAGTTTGCAAACTCCCAAATGAGGCTTCTATGCACACATTACCTGAACCACTCCAAAGTACTAATTATGCTCTGTGAGAAGCAAACATCTTTGAATAAGGACAGCTTCTAATGCTTAAATGAAAGATTCACAAAGTCAAAAGGAAAATGGCACAGAGCAAATATTAACTGTAATGGACAGAGAAAAAGTGGCTACTCAATCAAGATTCTGATATCTGTTATCAACCCTCTCTCAGGACTCTCTCCTTGCTTCCTCATTGAGTTCAGTGTCTGACTTACAGTCTTTCTCTCCTCCCTAACTCCTGCCCTCCCAGTAGGGGACTTCATCATACATACCCTCAAACATCATACTCCCTCAAACACTCTAACCTCTCAATTCCTCAGCCACCTCATTTCCCATGACTTACTCTTCTCTGTCTCAGGCAGACACAGAGATGGACTTGATCTTGATTCACCCGACCTTGTCATCACCCATAAGTGTTCCACTTTCATGTTCACTGGTGCTGAAATTCCTTTATCTGACCATAATCTTTTAACACTCAACCTTACAACTCCGAATCCTGTTCTTCCTCCTGATCATGCTCTTCAATTCCTCCATCCATCCTTCAGTTTTTTCTCAAGTCATTAGCCCTGCACTGGCTACACCCCCATCTCTTCCCAATCTTGACCTGTCAGTGAACTAGTTCATTTTAAGTCCCTTACCCCCTAATTCTGTTGCAGATAATGCTTTCCCAAACTCCACCTTTGGATTACTCCCACCATTGGCTGCCAACACTGTTCACATGCTTCTAAATAGACCTAGAGAAAACCAGGAAAATCACATGTTCTCATAGTCCCAAATGGGCCCTCACTACAGCAAGGTAATCCCTTTGACATCTCCCTAACCAATTTAGTATTCCACTAGTAACAAGGAAGATTCCAAATCTTTTCATGATTTTTCAAACATTACATTGCACCCTGTTCGTACCTACCATCACTCTGATAGTTTTCCCCTCTATCTTCTGATTCACCCCACTCTTACAGGTGTCCTTCTCCTTGCCTAGGCAAACCCCTCTACATGCACTCTTGATCCCATTCCATCCTATCTTTTCCAGCAGACTTGCCCCCCTCTGTTATCCCTACTCTCACTAATCTTCAATCTCTCCTTTTCTCTCCCTCTCTACAGGTTGGTTTCTTGATGCCCACAAAAATGTTCAAGTCTCTACCATGCTTAAAAAACTCTCAGGGACGGGCAGCTAGGTGGCACAGTGGATGGAGCACTGGCCCTGAAGTCAGGAGGACCTGAGTTCAAATCCAGCCTCAGACAAAACACTTGACACTAGCTGTGTGGCTAGTTTCAATTGAAACTACTCTCTCCAAAGTTATTAACAATCTCTTAATTGTTCTCTTTTTCATCTCCACCTCCTGGATTCCCTGGCATCCTTCAAGATTTGGTTCAAATACCATGTTCTTTGAAGGTTTCCCCTCATTCACTCCCACTAATGCCTTCTCCCTAAGATTATGTCCAATTTATTCCACATAAATCTTACACATATTTAGTTATTTGCTTATATTGTCTCCACCATCAGAATGTGAGGACATAAACTGTTTTTACCTGTCGTTGGATCCTCAGAGCTTAGTACAGTATCATATACATAGTAAGCCTTTAATAAAAGTTTTCTGACTGGCTAATGAAAGAAGAAATCCTGACTGATTATGGATTATGTGATTACAAAGTAAGAATAAGATGGAACAATGCTTACTTGGGTAAAAGACGCTAAAGTCATAATGATCTCTCTGGAAGTGGAAATATTTTTTAAAAATCAGAAAATAGTTGTAATCATGAAGTACTATAGTTATTATATAGCATCCAATTGATAATTAAATGTTTGACAATAAAACATGAATATTATTTTATAATAGTAATATTACTATTATATGTAAAACATAAGACATGTTAATAATATGTTTTTAAGAGTTCAGGTGGTACCTCTTTGAGAGCTCATTCCTACTACAAAGTAGACAGTAAAGAACAACCCATGTGAAAAGTTCTCTGGAAAAATAATGCAATGGGGTAGCTAAATGGCGCAGTGAATACAGCTCTGGCCTTAGAGTCTCAATTTGACTCAACTGGACTTGAGTTCAAATCCAGCCTCAGATACTTAACACTACTAGCTGTGTGACCCTGGGCAAGTCACTTAACCTCATTGCCCAAAGGAAAAAAAAATTTTTTTAATTAAAAAAAAAGAAAAATAATGCAATGTTCTTTATAAACCATGAAATTTCAGGGGAATTGCCCCAGATGGCAAAGTCTAAGCCAAAATGAGTCAAGACCCATTTAGAAGTCCTCACTTAAGGGTGAGTGGAGTTGGCACTACAAATCAGACTAGCTCTGTAAGGTCTAGCAGGCATGAGCTGTCCAGGAAATAAAAGATCTTTGCAAGGCAAAATCTTTTGAACTAAACCAACTGGGGAAGGTGAGTTCTCAATGGCCAAGGTTTCAACACTACAGATTATCTTTTTTTTCTGACAAACTTCTGAATAACTATTCATTCTAATGCATTTGAAATTTATGATCTATAAAACGTCAAAGACCTGACACACTGTAAATGTCTGACATCTACAGGATTCACAAAGTCAAAGAGAAAACGTCAAAGCAAAAAGCAATTACTTACTGATATAAGTAAATAATAGAATTGCTCTGGTTTTAATTCCAAAATCAAGGTTTTTGTTTTTTTTTTTGGTCTGATTTCTATAAATGAACAAAAGCTATCAGCTCCTGATGCTAAAAAGTTCAAAATATAAGAAGATAAAAATAGTATTGCTCCAATGGACATCACTGTACCTTCCAAAGGTAAAGCACATTTATAGTACCCACTAATTTTAATAGAAAAGCAATACAACAAATAAACAGATTAGAAAAAACAAAAAGCCAACACCCCTCTGAGAAATTACCTTTTCAGCTGCTCTGCGATAAGCTCTAGTGCGAAATCGGAGAAATACAGAATCTCTGAGGAACTGCAAATATGGGTCAAAGCCTGGTGGACGCAGTCCAGCCCCCAAGTTAGATGGAAATGAACTTTCTACTAGTGTACTAATAAGCTGGCAAAAGGCCCTTGTCAGTGGATATTCTTCACACCTGGATTCTATTTCATTTAGTTCAACCTTACCAATGGAAACAGACATTGAAGACAAAAGTTAAAAAAATAAGAAAATTTGACATTCAAAGAACAACAGAAGCTGGGGCTGTCAAGCCATTAACTCATTAAACATTATAACATTCTTGCATGATGTGAATTAACAAATATGTTTCAAAGAAATTCAAAGAAGGGTTAAAATATATGCACATATGTGTATATATAAAGCATATAAAGCAGTTACAGAACCAAAAATCCCTAATTTCCCATCCCTTCTGATGAACTACATTATATATCTCTAAATACCTTTAACTCTACTAAAAATAAATTTAAAAGAACAAAATTCAAACACTGGAAGCAAAACCAAAAGAAGTAAATTCTGACTTTGGGCTGACTCAAATAACCTAATTTAAATGAGGTGAATCTAGAAACTGCAGCTCACATGGCTGGTGTACAACAATCCATTTTGCATTATGAAATTCCATTAAAAGAGCCTTTCTACATCAAGTACTCTGTTAGCTTTAATTCAGATATATGTAGAATTTGTTTCAATTCAGCACTGACAGAAAACTCCTAAATCTTGAATCTAAATCTAAAATCTGAATAGGGAAATATGATAACAAAAAAACAATTTCTTACAGCTTCCCCCAACATTCAATGAAATTTATGAAATTAACGCTTTGACTAATTGGAACTACTTACCTCAATGCCAATTGCTTGTCTCTGACTTGGGATCCTTACAGTCTGCAGTATCTTTTAAAAATAAGAAGAAAAAGAAATTAGGGACATATCTATTCTGTCCATGAAGCAATGGTTTTCCACTCTCATTATTATCACAGGTACCATTATCCCTGATTACATTTTACAAGTGTCTACTGACTTTAAAATGGCACTTCTGAAACCTCTCCATGGGCTTTCATTAGTGTGCATTTCAGCTAAAAGCATAACATTAATTACAGAGGTTTTTAGCAATTCTCAAACATTAACAACAAACAAATCCCTTCCTCATTACTCCGATAACAGAAGATGACAAGGTATTTCTGGAATGAAATCTTACTAGCATCATACTGTTGATTTTCAAATGTGAGTTTACAAGTTGTTGCTGCTCAGTCATTTCAGTCACGTCCAACCCTTCACGAACCCCCCTGGGGTTTTCTTGGCAAAGATACTGGATTGATTTGCCATTTCCTTCTCCAGCTCATTTTAAAAATAAGGAAACCGAGGCAAATATATATATATATGCAAATTCTAAGGACATGCTGCTTCTTTTTTTTTCTTTTTTTTCTTTTTTTAGGCAATTGGGGTTAAGTGACTTGCCCAGGGTCACACAGCGAGTAAGTGTCAAGTGTTTGGTCTGAGGCCAGATTTGAACTGAGGTCCTCCTGATTTCAGGGCCAGTGCTCTATTCACTGCACCACCTAGCTGCCACTAGGACATGCTTCCAAGACAAATTTCTAAACACTGATGTTTCACTCTAACTTTGTTATTGGCTTATCAAAAAGTCTATGGATTAAAATATTCTTTTTAGCCAAGAAAATGCTATCATACAGAACCTTTTAATACAATTACTAAAGAGAGTTATGTTTCAATATTATATTACAAACAAAAAAGTTAAAATCTAAATTGTTTTCCATGAAACACATGAAATGAGTATAGCATTACATTTATCCAAATCAAACCATAACAAAAACAATAATAAATTTTTTAAAATACTGTAACTTAAAAGCCAACTCCATTGTATTTTATTTTTTAAAATTCAGATCTATTTAAAATCCTCTGGGCACATATGCTTGTGTTATCTATATTTCACTTCCCCTAAAATAAGCTCTGGAAAAATCAATGAACAATGAAATATTGAGTATTAAGCTTTTTATTATTTCTAAAAATTCATTTATTCTGCAAAAATATCTTCCCAGCCTAGAACTGTTCCTACAAATCATCTGTAAACTTTTTTTCGGCCTATCACTACACTCTATATATAAATATATGCCTTGAATACCAAAATGCCAACAATATCTGAATTTACAAAAAAGTAAGGCAAACTCTAACACTCTACTTTTATTTAAAGCCAAAGACCTCAAAATGTTTTGCAGATGCTAAACTGTGTTCTTGCTCTTATGCACAGAAACACATAAAGAAGAAAAATAACCCTAGAATTCCCTTCACTTAATCTCAAGGCAACTCTATGCTTGGCACCAGGAAACAAATACAGTTTTACACTGTTCTTAAAATGAAGCAAATACAAAGTTTGACAGTAATAGTTCCCCAAAATGGAACAACAGCAGAGTGGAATGAGAAGTCCCACTGAGGCATTATACTCACTGAGGTGCACACTTGGTGAAAAGGTAAGAAAGGAAAAGGAAGAGGCATTTCCAACCCATATACTCTTCTGCGGTAAATCTAGACACTTGTAGAGGTACAAGAATAGCCTACATGAGAGAGTTTCATGCTCATTATTTGTTAACATTTAATGCATAATGGGGGAAAAAATCTTTATCTACCCTTAGTAACTTGGGGAAGCTTTCAGCAAGAATCAGCAACAGAACCCAAGCCTGCTCATTTCCAGTCGTGTACTATGACCGATAAAGAGGGCTTCAAATGGGACATACAACTGCTATACTACAACGCTTACAGCTCCTGTCTTTATTGGCATTGTTACCAAGCATTACTTTGCAAAGTACACTTAGAAAACATAAGAGTTGAGATTTATTCTACCTGCGTATATTCCAAAGACTGCCAGAGGGAAGCAGCAATTTCAGGAGATTTTCCAAAGGCTGTAAGTGTCTTCAGTAGCTCAGCTTTTAAAATAGGAGGGATACTACACTGCAGGAGTCCCAGGACAACAACCACAGGAGTCCATTGAGGATGCTCACAGAGAGCCAAACGAGCATTCTCACTCTGAAGAATTAAACAGAAATTTAAAAAAAAAAAAAAGGCAAACAATTTCTAGGTCCTTCATTTTATTACTGACTAGTTAAAGAAAGTATCAGTAAGAGACAAATGGTTAGTATTTGCTAACCCAAATGATTATTCATTAATCTAGCATAAAGGGAAACATCTCATCGTATTACTAAGGATATCAGTATATTATATGAGACCACCGTACTTCAGTCAATTTCAAAATGAATGAAGTACTAGCATCACCTGCAGTATACTGTTAAATCCAAATAATTACTAAATAAAAACAAATTCACGATGATCTAATCTTCTCAGGGTCACACACATCAGTAAGAGAAGTAGAAAATGACAAAATCACTAGTAGGACCTTTGCTTAACTGCCTTCACCCTTTCTGGTGCAAAAACAAAGTTAATACAATTCAAAATAGAACTTAAGTGTTTACTACTATGTGCCTAGGACTGTGTTACACACTACAAGGAACATAAAAGTAGTAAAAAAAATTTTTTTAAAAAAAAGGTCTCTGTCCTTAAGAGGTATGATGGTGCAATGAAGAGTGCTAAACCAGAAAAGGAAAGAGAATAGGGAAGGGAACAAGCATTAATTAATTGCCTACAATGTGCCAGAAGCTGTGCTAAGCACTTTATAAATATCATTTCATTTGATCCACACGGGCACCTTTGGAGTCACGTGCTATTCTTATCCCCATTTTACAATAGGAAAATGAGGCAAACATAGTTTAAGTGACTTGCCCAAGGTCATACAGCTAGTAAGCATCTAAGGCTGAATTTGAATTCAGGTCTTCCTGACTTCAGATCCTACACTCTATGACTAGGAGTCAAAGAAGACCTGGAGTGAAACCCCACCATTGACACTGGCTAGCTGGGTAGCCAGAAACAAGTACTTTAACCTAAGACTCAATGACTTCATCTGCATTATGAAAGTAACATTCAGAACTCTATCAGCAAGATCAGCTGGTGAGAGTGAGATTTGCATAAAGAATTTTCAACTTCGTTATTACAACACAAGACAGGACCTGCTACCAGACTGGGATGTACTGCTCTACATGGAGAAGTCTGGGTCTATCAGAAGGCTATCTTTGGTATGAGCCCTCACCCCACCCTTCTGACACTAAAGTCTTCTTCATTGTGGTATGCAGGTTACTCCGGGCTCATGAAGGCCTAAGCAGGAGCACAAGGACTAACAGGCCCTACACCAAACTGGGAAGATTCTGAGGATGAGCCTGGCAAGAGACTGTTTCTGTTGTCTGAAAACCAAGCTAAGGATCATCACCAGGAGTTTTACCACCACATAAGGTATATTTTTGTCCACAGAGACTCATGAAATCATCGACTAACACATAGTAGTGCTGTGACCTGTACTATGTAAACCTTAAAGCAGTATACAAATATCAGTTATTATTACTAATGATATAAGACCACGAAACACCAAACAACAACTCTAAACAAGTGGGAAATCATATCAAAATGAAGTTTCAGCTAAGTGCTGAGGACATTAAAAGTAAAGGAAAATCACTGCTGAGAGGGCTTAATTAGGAAAGGTAATATGAAGAAAGGAAAAGGTGACGTGGGGCTTTGAAGAAAATATATAATCTCTATGGGGGTGGGGGGAGAGAAGGTATTGCATACCAAAAGACAAACAAGTGAACAAAGGGGCAAAAGCAAAAATGTGCTTAGGGAGTATGTGGGACAGTAGCTTGACTTCATTTATAGCACTATATTGGAAAGTAAGAAGACAGAACAGGTTAAGTAAGCTGGGTCATTGGATAATGAACCTAAAACGCTAGGCTAAGGAAACTAAGCTTATTCTGATCTCCTTAAAATGGTATTTGAGAAAAACACATCTAACTCAGATGGACATTGTTATCCACATCCAGATGTAAACTATGGAGTATGAATGCAGATAGAAGCAAACTATTTGCTCTCCTTTTCCTTTGTTGTTTTGTTTTATTGCTTCATTCTTGTGGTTTCCCTTCCATTAGATCTAATTGTTCTTTACAGCATGACTAATGGGAAAATATGCTTAATATGAATGTTTAAGTAGAGCCTATATCAGACTGCACACCATCTTGAGGGGCAGGGGAGGGGGGAAGGGAGGATTGAGAGGGAGAGAAAATTTAAAACTCAAAATCTTATGGAAGTGAATGTTGAAAATTAAAAATAAATAAATTATCAAAAATAAAAATGTTTACAAAAAAAACCATCTAGGGGCAGCTAGGTAGCACAGTGGATAAAGTGCCAGCCCTGGAGTCAGAAGAACCTGAGTTCAAATCTGACCTCAGACACTTGACACTTACTAGCTGTGTGACCCTGAGCAAGTCACTTAACCCCAACTGCCTCACAAAAAGAAAGAAAGAAAAATACATCTAATACCAGCTTGACCGGAGAAAACAAAAAAACCAAGTCATTAACTCTGAATCAGGCATCTGCGATTTTGCTGTAATACAGACTGCAACTCCCCTATCCTTAGCAGATGGTCTTTGAGAGCTACTTTGACCAAAAAAGTTATAAGCCCTTTGCCCTGGTAATGAGTTTTTCCAAACTTAGCTAGGCTGGTCCTCAGAAAACTACCCTCCAATCCTTTACATTAGGCCTATCCTGCAAGTGCACTTGGTTGGACCTGCCAGACCTTGTGCTCTGCTGCCACAGCCCTTAAGAACACAGTGTTACTTCTACACTATTATGAGACTCTGGAGTTGAGCTCTCTTGGAGAATTCTTGCTATCAACACAGAAAAATCTTCATCAGTATTAGATGCCAATGCTGAAGTAGCGTAGGTTTCTCAATAAGTTTCATTCATCAGCAAGAGCACAATTCCAAAATCATGGATTATATTTTGAGTTTTTAATAAAGTCCTTATTTATACTGAATTATTTTCTTTTTTCTGACTTAATGTTTCTAATGTTCAGCTTATCCTAATAAGCATGAGTATCCTTCCCTCTGATGGTTATGAAGACATGGAGATCAATATAGCATGTTAGGTGCATGTCATTTATCATCCTAAAGTTTTGACTAGAGAAATCTACTACACCTATTAAAGATGTCTTTTTCTGAAAGCACATAGATCCCTAACACTATAGGAAAGTTGATTACCTACCCATGTAATGATTGTAGTTGTGAGCTGCAAAAAAGCAATCAATCCATCCTGCTCCTTCTGGGTGATGCCTCGTAAAGGTAGGTGACGGTACTGAACACTATCTGCACTTGGCAGATCTTTCCTTAAGTGTTCATGATACAACATCAAAGAGTGAAAGAAATGTTCCCAGGAAACAGGGCTGCCACCTGCTCCTTGAATGTTTTCAGCTGTTAAGACACAACACACAATTTCTTAATTGCTTTGAAATGAAGGTAGAAAAACAACTTTAAAATGCTGAATTTCTTTCTCCTTTATGTGTGGATAAAATGTCTATTTGCAAGCTTGCTGGTTACTATATTGTAAAATGTAAGATTGCAAGCTCTATGTCACCCTTTTGGGACCTTCAGATTAATTTTCATACATTGTCTAACATGAAATCATGCCAATGTATTACTTAATTAGCTAATGATTAACCATTTAGGGGTTAGTCACCCAAAGTTCCCCCTTTGATAAAAAAGAAAGCTTATTGTGTTCATATAGTTACAAAAAGGACTGCTTCCTCCCACAAAGAGCAGAAAATTTCATAATGCAATGTATAACATTGTGAAGGGATACTGTCAAACGAAATTTTACTATAGCATACCATGAGGGATAACTGACAGACATATTGTGTGCTCCTTTGGAAATCATTTGATGTCAAGAGATCTTAAAAGAATAGTCCTTAGCACAAGGGGTGTAACACGCCCCCATGGAGGATTTATGGGAGCATACAGACAAAAAAGTGCCACAGAATAAAAAGGCATAAATGTATGCAACTTGTACCACTAGAGGGAGTACCCAGAGAGATGAATGAACAGATCTAAAGTTGTCTAAGTTTTTGAAAGATTAGGATAACATTAAGACCAGGAAATATTTGTTTTGCTATGATCTGTACTGATCAGATTATGTCCAGTTTATACCCCAAATTAAGTGGAAAAGTTTGAGAAGGCCTAGAGAAAAACACCCAAACTGAGTAAAATACTGTAAAATCATACCTGTGAAGGAAGACTAGGTGTAAGAACTGTGTAGCAGATACAGTTTGCTTTTCACAATAGATACGATCTTGAAAAGGTGGGTGAAAACTAAAATTCAGCAAACTGAATCACATTTTAAAATTGAACTAAAAAAACCTTCCCAAACACCAGTGTGTTAACAGTACACAAGTCAGATTTTCTCAACAGCCCAAGCTCCTGCCCTGTCTACTGGCCATTTGCTTCTTTCCTGTTTTCATCATCATAGATCAGCCTAATCTTGTCACTTCTTGTTTTATTTAATAATGACAATACATATTGAAAAAGAATTTAATATACATAGAAAAGAATATACGTTGCCATGTAAAATTTCATCAGCAGTTATAATCTGCCTGGGGGTGCTATAATCAGTTTGGAAAGTTTCTAAATTGTTCTTACCATGACTACTGCCATTGACTTTTAACAAACTGAAACAGTAATGAGCACACTGTGGCCCACTGGCCAATCCCTGGAGCATTTTCAGATATGGAATATAAATAGTAGGAGGAAGTAGGTCTCCCATTTGCCTAACAAACTTTGACAAGACAACCTGAAAAAGAAAAAAAGAAAAAAGTCTGTAGTTTACATCAAATTCATCTTTCCTCCATGTTAAGACAGCATTACAGCTAGGTTCAGTTTAAAATCAATAACAGTTTCAGTTAAACAGGAGGTTCTCAACCTAGGTCACATTCTTACCTCATTCTTTCTCATGCCCAACATTCAATCAGCTGCCCAATCTTATCATTTCTACCTTCATAATCTCTCTCACACATACGTTCTCTTCTCTCCTCTGACACTGCCACCACTCTGATGCATCACCTCCCACCTGGACTATTGTGGATGGTCTCTCTTCACTCCAGGCCCTTCTTTCCTCAGCTATCAAAGTAACTTTCCTAATGTACAGGACCAACCAAAATACCTCTCTATTCACTAAACTTCAGTAGCTCTCTATCACTTCCAGGATCAAATATAAAACCCTCAGTCTAGCGTTCAAAGCCCTTTATAACCTGTGTCCCTTGCCCCAAACTATCCAGAATTCTTACACCTTACTCATTCCCATGTTCTTTGTGATCTAGTAACTATAGCCCCCTTGCAATCCCTTTCATAAGATAGTCTATCTTTTGGGTAGAGAGGAGAAGGAAATTTAAAAACGCAAAATCTTATGAAACTGAATGTTGAAAACTAAAAATAAATAATTTAAATAAATAAAACTAGAAAGGAAAAAAAAAGATATTCTATCTTCTAATTCCAGATATTTTCACTGGCTGTTCCCTACTGCTTGGAATTTTCCTTTCTCATCTCTGTCTCCCGGCTTTCCTGGCTTTCTTCAAGTCACAGCTAAAGTCCTGCCTTCTATAAGAAGCAGTCTTTTTTAATCTTAGTACCTTCACTCTGCTAATGATCTCCAATTTATCTTGGATGCTTATTATATATATCGATGTAAATATACAGCTATGTATATACACACATACATAGTTTGTACTCTGTCATTTGCAGGTTGTCTCCCCTGTTAAGATATGAGCTCCTGGAGAAGTCTGTCTTTTGTCATTCTTTGTATCTCCAGTGCTTAGCACAGCGCCTGGCACATGATAAATGTGTGCTGACTAATAAGTTAATTTTCAAATGCTTATTGGTCACAAATTCAGTTTAAATGTAAATAGAATTAACTTAAAGGAATTGTTTTATGGACCTGAAATGCCATTTATTTAAAACAATGACAATAACCTTGTGAAGAAGGTCCTAAGAATGTTTCCAGGCAACCTACATCTTAAATATACGAAACAGAACTCTAGAAATGGACTCACCTAAGGCACATAGAGAAAATCTATAGGTGTATTTTGGGATTAAAATAGCAAAATGTTCATTCCTAGTCCAATTCATCAACTAAACTAGGAATAGGTAATAGATGGAACAGGATATTTAACACAATTTACCTGCACATACAACCTCGCCCAAGACCATTATTTTTCCCTATTCTTTTTCTCATATATGGGCCCTTGGTATTTTGCTTGTCTTTTCTTCTTTACCTTTGCCTTGGCCTATGTGTAGTGGAATCCTACATATATCCCCACACTAATTTAGGCAGATGTCAAGTTTAGAAACTTTTGAAGATTCATAGATTTAGGGCTAGGAGGGTACCAGTCCAACTTCCTAATTTTACAGATGAGGAAGCTGAAGCCACAGAATGACTTGCTCAAGGTCATACAGCTAGTAAGTGGCAAGAGTCAGCATTCAAACCCAAATTCTCTGACTCCAAATACAGTAATCTTCCCCTACAACTATAAGCTAGCATTTATAGAGGCCTTTAAAGTTTGCAAAATACTTCACAAATATTATCTATTTTTATCCTCATAACCACCCTCTGAAGTAGGTACTATTATTAACCCCATTTTAAAGATGATGAAACTGAGGCAGACACAGGTTAAGTGACTTGCCCAGAATCACAAATCTAGGAAGTGTCAGGGGCCAGATTTGAACTCAGATCTTTCTGACTTCAGTTCCAGCACTCTATCCACTGTGCCACTTAAGTGCCTCATATACCATGCTATCTCTCTAAATATTCTTAATTATAAGCCAGACTATACACAACAAATAAAATATTTATGACTATACAATAACCTTTAGAATTTCAAATTACACAAAGGTAAGATGAAAATGTCAGGTTTTTTACACATCACACAAATTCCTGTTTAACAGTTTCTTTATCTTTATATATTATTAGGCTTTTTTAAAATACATGCCAGAATCATGCTGGTTCTTGACACCACAGCACTGCTGACCTGGAATATATTTATAGTTACCATGACCTCTAGTTTTTTTTTTTCTTCTGTATTCTTGCCTAGCCTCCTTTCCAATTTTGTAAGGGGGGGGTGCTGACCACTTGGTCTTTATGTCCAAAGAAAACGGAGTAAGAAGAGCATGAATCCAATTAGAAGGGATTCTGAAAAGCCATAAAGAACTAAGCATCCATAAAGTTCAGCAGTTAAAATCAAGGATTGCTACGCCCCCCACCCCACCTCCACAGGCTGGCAGTGTGAGGATCTTTTTTAATTCCTTTTTTTGGTTGAGGTTTCTGTGAGGTCTGTGTTAGGTTTACATTGTGCAGCTTATTGGCTTAAATGTACTCTCCGTTGGCGTGGTCTATTTGGGAACCAATCTGGAGAAAGAAGAACCAATACTGCAAGTGTTTTGATACTGAAAATTGACAGTATCTTCTGAAATAAAGAACCAGTCCCTCCAAAAAAATGAAATAAAATAAATTATTGTTAAGTTTTCACTGAACTCTAAAATTTTTGAATTCTGGGCACTCTTTAATCACTGTAATACTATACCTCAATTGGTTTCCAAGGAAAGTTTCAACTCCTAGAAAGCTTTAAGAAAACAACAGAGGCAGCTAGGTGGCGCAGTGGATAGAGCACTGGCCCTGAAGTCAAGAGGACCTGAGTTCAAATTCAGCCTCAGACCAAACACTTGACACATACTAGCTATGTGACCTTGGGCAAGTCACTTAACCCCGACTGCCTCACAAAAAAAAAAAAAAGAAAAAGAAAACAACAAAAAGCTCTCTGAGCTGGATAATTTAAACATTCATATGACTTGAAAACAAGGAATCTATTAAAGAGGGACTTTTTTGAAAGCACATACATAGACCTTAATTCCAGCTCCACTATTTGGAGTGATATAAAATTAAAGGCTTTAATTATCTTAAAAAATTAACCCTGAAAAATTTAGAAGCAGGAAAAAAAAAAAAGGAAACATTGTTAATGACCTACATACAGACCTCTGTTGCAAGGAAATAACTAGAAAAATTGAAATATAGTTAAATTAAAGGCTCTACCTTAACATATCTAACTAAGTAAAAGAATAAAAGCTATAACTAACCTGGCGCTGAGGAGGTCTCTGATGAGCTACCCCTAGATAAGATCCCATGATAGTAGAAGTCTGAAGAGGTTCCGAAGGACACCAATATTCCAAAGCAAGCTCCAAATTAAAAGGATTTTTTTTATACAGCTCAGCAACCTGCAAGGTGCAAACATAGATTTTTGAGGGGAAATGTCAATTTTTTTCTTAAAAAAAAAAAATTCAGAAATTTAATGATTACAACCTTAGTATTAAAGAGGTTAAATATTTATTAAATTACTAGCTACAATTACAAATTATGAACTAATCACCGATGTCTGATGAAGAGTTAATGACTTGACTTCTCCCTTTCTCTCCTATCCAATATAACCTACAATCAGTTTTTCTAAATAATAAAGAGAAACTGTGCCATGTACCAGATAGCCAAAATCTGTATTCACGATCCACCTCTGATACATGCTGGCTAAGTGGCTCGAGGCAAGTTATTTATCTTGTAGATGCCCCCAGGCCACTCTCTAAGACACTATAAGATGCCAAAATGATACCTCTGTGATTTAGTAAAGGGAATTTCCTCACTGGAAGTTCCTCGGACTAATGAATATCAGGTCCTGAAAAAAGAAGCTAAGAGGGAAACACTAAAAACTATAGGTACTTGAGGAAAGCTAAATATTATTGCCAGGAAGTTCATTCTAGACAAAGAGGGATGAATTCTGGCTTTCCTTCAATCATCCACGTTCCACCCTAACTCTTCCCTATGAGACTTAGAGACAATAATATCATCGTAAAGAATACCTAAAATATTCATGATGACACAAGAAACAAAGATAGTTCACATAAATATGGACATTCTCCGTGTATAAGTTAACTTAAGGTAAAACAGCTCAAGAGTTCATAGAGACAAAAAAAAAATTAAACTGTATCTAATAATGTGGCTTACCAAAAGCATAAGGTGTTCCAGATCTCTCCGAAGTGAAATAGGAAGGTCATTACCCATATGCAAACTCATGTGAATCATTCGAGCATCTTCATCTGCTCTATTTCTCAATTGCTTCACCTATTACATTCATTACACATGTTAAAGACATGTATTAAAGGTAATGAAATTTTAAAAATGGCAGCTAATACAAAGAGATTAGGTATAAAAGAATGTCTTTCTTGTAACCTAGTTGCACTATTGTAACAAAGTGAAGATATTTATAGCTGGATTTTATCACTAAATTATCAACTATGATGTATGACAATATTTTAATGGTACATGTTTCATGCCACAGACAGGGGTCAATTTTTTGTTACCAACCTTTACCAAGCCTACAATATATTCCAAAAGAATAAAAAAAGAATTCCATTTCCTCATTAAAAACACTACCATGTACAAACAGTGGAATCAGATCACTGAATTCTACTCCTCCTGAGTCTTTCCATTCCCAATTTGTCTTAGAAGGAAACCTGAAAGCCAAAATCTTCATAGCAAATATACACATAAAATCAAATTTTTAAGCGCTTCTACTGGCTCAATACTTAAGAATGGGAGCTATCTTTGTTAATTTGTAGCTGTCAAGCAAATATACTTTCAGTTCAATGAAAACTGAAGACAAAGCAAACCAGTCATCAAAATTCTTGACTTTTGGACACTACACAATGATTATTTTCCTCAAAACAATATACCTCATTCTCAAATAAAATGCTACCTCCATTCAGAATCATATTCTTCTCATTTCTGATTCAACAGCTTTCTCTTTCTGGAGGCACAGCAATCAAACTCCCCAATGTATTTCATGTATGGACACCATGCCCTTTACAATGGCAAGATTATTCACAGATTTTAGGAACCTTAGAGGTCATCTAGTCCAATCTTCTCATTTTACAGATGAGAAAACTAAGACTCAGAAAGGTTAAGGGATGCGAGGTTCCCTGAGAACCTAAAGCATTTTGTTGGCTAAAAAAGCCAACAAAAATGGCCACAGCACCATGCTGACTTGAAATCTTCAGCACACAGCCTACAAGGACTCTGAGATCTTCTTCTTGGAAGATTAAAGTCAAATCACTATAGAAAGAAAGTTTGTATTTCCCCCTAAATCTGCTAATTTACAGGTGTTGATAGAAGGCCATCTGGGTTATCAGGTACCCAGAAGGACTTGGCGTCATCTACAAGCCTAGATTTTTCACTAGGTATTCTCTTTTTCCCTTTCATTTGTAAAAATGTGAAATAAAATCAACTCCAGCACTGCTCTCTGGGGACCATATTGTTCATAAGTTTCTGTCCACAGAATCAGCTGTTTATATACTATTTCCTCTCTCGGAGTCAGTTCTCTATCCATGATAAAAATTCTTCCCTATTAGCTCAACTCAATTAGCAGAATACATATGTCATCAATTTCCATGATTCAGAAACCAAATTACAACACAACATGTTCATGAACCTCCACATTTTCACAGTAAGTCAAACAGTTTAGTGAATGCATTCAAAGGTCTGCCCATCTTGAAAAGTTTGGCTTGTTTCCAAAACAAAGCTAATTTACCAAAGCCAAGTTTTAGGTATGTTGTAATTATGTCCCAATTCTGGGCCTCTATAACTTACCTTCATTGGCATAAGTGCAAGGAAGTCTGTGATGAGGTTATGAATTCTGCGAATATAAAATTCTTCCTGGTAGAAGTTTTCTGACCCCACTACAGACTCAGTTAGGAAAAGGAAGATATTGTCTGCAATTGCAAGCTCTGCCATTGCTTCATCTGCTTCTGTAAATTCAGCAAGAGCTTAAAAGAAATTAGGAAAAAATAATAAAATAATGGTAAATTTATTCATTGAAGATATACATCAATATACCTTACTTGAATAAAACTCAGATTCCTCTACTAATGCATACTTTGCCAGGCACAAGAAAAGCTGTCAAAATGCTATTTGCTGATGTGCAAACAAACACTGGATTACACAGGTGAACATATATGAGGGAGATAGAGTGGCATTCAAAACATAAGGGGAAAAGCTATTTCCATAGAATGAGAGAAGAATTAAGGACAAATTGTAACTGATATAACCAAAGATAACTTCTGGGCTACCGTTATTCTAGTTTTACCATATTAACACGGTCTAAGGATTCTACTTCAAAATTATACAGAAACAGCCTTAAATTTATCTAAAGAAGCATATAAGTAATGACCTCATGAAATCTGGCACAGTATAATAAAAAAATATATATATTAAAACACATAAAATTGACGAGCTTTAAATCCATAAATTTAGACCACATTTCCTAAAAAATTCAAAGTTAGTGGGGTTGTTTGTTTTTGTTTTGTTTTGATTTTTGCCTTTGCAAAGGACTGCTCAACACGGCCATCAGCTTCACAGTGATGAGGGCCAGATGGCAGGAAAGCTCTCTTCACCTATTCTCAGAGTTACCACACAGATATTTTCATTGACTTTCAGGTTCAAGAAATTGTGTAGGAAGGACAGAAGGGTCTCAGACCAGAAAAGAGTCAAGTCTTTAGTAACATTTGCATAAGTACATTAGCAGATGTAGGAAAAAAGAGTTCTCTACGGCATCAAAATTTAAGAACAAGAACAGGCCATCTATAACCTAATAGATTAAAGGGTCAAAAAATGATAATCCCTCGAACAGATGCAACTCAGTAAATATTTTTCTACTACAAATACATACATAATCTCTCCAGAATACAGACAGTATCTTACACATCTTTTTCCAATTGATCCTATTTGGGAATTTGCTCAAAGAAGGCATTCAATATATATTTGAATTGGATTCTATTTGCCTTTTTTAAAAGGTTATTACTTGTCATCAGAAATAAAAGTGTAACTGAATTTCTTTACCTTAGAATTTTCTTTGATACAAGAAAGCTAACTTAAGATTTACTATAAAAATTTACACCTGATGTAATTCTAAATAGCTTCCTATACTAATAGTTGTTTCTATTTCAACAAGCAGATGCCATTGCTATTGAAATTGCACTGTGTAAAACAAATTGCAGGTTTTTGTTTTAAAGACTTCAGAAATTACAATATTGTCTCTAATCAATTTACCTGGCACATCAGAGAGTTGAGATATCCCCCGCAATGCCAATGCCCAGGCAAGTCTAACAGTGGCTTGCAGGCCAGGTAATTTCCAAGGCTGTGAGTCTTGAAGGCGTGAGTGAATTGATGAAATATACTGTCTCTCTGTTAACAGTGGTAGTTGATGAATTATATCTGTAATTGTAAAGTAGGTGATTATACCAAAAACCGCATAATAATGACATTCTCACTTCCTGAATAAAAAAAAAGAATGGCTAAAAGAGATTTGATTTTTCTTCAGTTAATTACTAAGTCAAGTCAAAATACATAAATAGACAATGTACACAGAATGAAAAACTGTAAGAGAAAGATAGCACTACCAAATGTACATATCAACTAATAAAGAACATCCTTCCCCTACCATAGGAATTTGAAAACAACTTAATGTTACCTTTATATCATAAAAGACATGATTTTAGCAAATAAATTATAAGCAACAAGAACTTAGAGGTCTCTGCATAGGTTAAAACTCTACCAAAATATATGAAATAGAAGAACAAATCATGTGTTTATTCAAATTACATTTGCTGAATTGGTCAAAAAGCCACTTAGCCTATACAGGGACTTCAAATTTACTAGCCAAAAGCATTATAACCAAAAGCACCCAACTGATCTCAAAACTACAAGGCAAATAAGTATTCAAAAACATGAACCACCAAAAGTAAACATTTAAGGACAATCATCTTTGACATCCAGGGAATTCAAAACATTCTGAATTTATTTTATTTAATGAGGCTTCATTTTTTTGAAAACAAATAGGAGAGATCTGACTCCATGGAGTTAGAATGGAATTAGAAAACTTGTCTAGCTTATCCTACTTGCCATAGAGGAAGCAAAAGAGGAGAGACATGGAGAAACAATCCACAGGCAAGGGGAAGATGTCAACATTCCATCAACTGTCTTGATTAAGGGGACTAGGGTGAGATAAAGAAGAATTCAACTAGGGGATAACTAAGAAGCAGCTCAGCAGACAGGAAATTCAAGTCCTATATCTGACACATATTGGTTATGTGAACTTATCTCACAATGCCCCAGGGACTCATAAGCTGTAGAAGTGCCAATTGGCATTGGTCAAGAGTTTTCTCATAAGAAATTAGTTCCTTATACAATGAAATCAGGTCCAGCCCAAAAAACAAAACTGAGAGCATTATATGTGCAAATATTTATGATCACAATTTTGTAGGGAATTAAAAACTGAGATTACTATTTCTTTTAGATTTTCTCAGTTCTAAAGAAAATCTGTTTAAAAATTACTAAAGCGAAATTTGGGGTGAATTACTAAAGCGAAAGCTAGGTGGCACAGTGGATAAAGTGCCAGCCTAGAGTCAGAAAGATTCATCTTACTGAGTTCAAATCTGGCCTCGGACACTTCCTAGTCGTGTGACCCTGTCACTTAACCCTGTTTGCCTCCCTTTCCTCATCTGTCAAGTAAGATGGAGAAGGAAATGGCAAACCACTCCAACATCTTTGCCACGAAAACTCCAAATAGAGTCACAAAGAATTGCACGTGACTGAAAAACAACTGAACAATAACAACATGAAATTTTAACCATTTTACAGCAATGTGCAACTCAAAAAATGATTTATTTCTAAAACTTCAGTCTCAAGATCCTCCTTTAGAATAGATATTTTTGAAAGGCTTAGGAACCTCAAATAAAAAATAAGCAATTAGAATTATATACTAGGCAAATAGAATTCACTTACGCCAATACTTTTCTGACTCCAAAGGTCAAAAGTATAAATGGAACTGTATGTGTTACATATATGAAACACTTAATATAAAAATTAATATATTTAAAATGTTATTTTAAAAACACATGAATAGTAAAATATTGGTAATAAATGCCTCTTATTTGAAAACAAGCTTATAACATTTCTCATTTTAGTTGAATTTTGTAAACAGTCAAATTTAAGCATTAATCCCAAAATTTCAAAAACGTATTTAAAATGCCTATCTTTACATATAACATAGCCATTCTAGGTTCAAGTTCAAGTTCCATTTCTGACATGTACATGCTGTGTGACTTTGGACAAGTCACTGAACTTCTTGGTGCCCTAAACAACTCTTTAAGGCAAAGAAGCTGCAGAGCAACTGATTGTCCATGGGCATTGGTAGGGAAAGCTTCCACACCAGGAACTCCCCATTGCAATGAAGTCATTTATGTAAGTACATGCACATATGCATGCATGCATGCATGCATACATACACACACACACACACACACACATATGCCTACACATATATACTCATGTACAAACACATTCTCTCTCTCTTCTCCCCTCTTTCCCTCCCTCTATCCCCTACACTCTCCAGTACCTTCTCGGTCTTCTGCACCCTGCTCTATAAAACTGATATCAAAGCAGTAAAGGAGAGCCATGACAAGAGCCAAGTTCACACTATCCAATGAGCCAGAAGCTTCAACTGTGACTCTTTCTAGATGGCCAATCAGGAGCAGAGTATCATCTTTGCTTAAAGGTGACTGGCAGGTCCAGGAAAACAGGCTTTCTGCCAAAGACTGGCGGCATTCCTTGATGAGATCTGAAACCTAGAAGTCAAATATACAGCTCTCATTATGAAGCAAGAAGTTAATATGGCCTAATTAACTGAAATATATTTGAATCCCCAAGTCATTTTTAAACTACTTTTAAAAGTAGTCAGCCCCTGGTGTTCAACCACGTAGGTACCAAACAGCTATATGGAATGACCTTAATAAAGAATTCACCTCGGACATACAGCAGAGTAACAAGAGACATAGAAAATACAACTGCCAAGCAGTTCCCTACAACTGGTTGCCCTAGTCACCTTAAGAGGTCATGGGGCTGGATCAGATGTGTATTTTAAATAACTTTATATGACTACATTTTACATTTTTAAGAGACAGAAAGAAGTCATCTGGATGAACCCTTACCTCTTTGCGATGCTTTTCACTGCCCAAGCCTCTCTCTCGCTGTAGTTTCTCAAACTCATTGTTCACATCAATTTGTGACACCAGAGTGAGGATTTTATGAGTCAATCCCTGTTCCATTAGTTCATCTGTAAACCTTGTTGTCATGGACACCAGCTCAGGACTATAATGGTAAGAAATAAACAGTTAGAATGAGATGTTATACTTACACCTATTCAGCACAGGAGATACCATAAAACCTCAGTATGCCAATATTAGCTGCACATATAGCACAGCCAAAACAGTTCACTTATAACTTAAGGTATTTTTCATTGATTTTTGTTTCTCTTTTATTTAAAATTGTATTTAAAACAATTAAGATGTGCTAAAAATTATCCCTTAGATAATGCTTATGTTTTGAAATTTCAACAGGCTTCTAACCTTGTACATTCTCATTATTTTTCATGTAGAAATCAATAGAATGTACATTTCAAATCTACCACATATTTCTCAGGATAACATAAAAGTCACTGTTTAGATTACTGTAAATATTTGCCTTAAATTTGCATACCACTTCCTATTATGATGTCCCAGGTAACTCCTAAATTAAATTTTTTTAAATCTGTAAAACCAAGTGAAATCCAAAGAAATAGGCAGACCTGAGTTCTAGTGTCCATGTCTTGCCTCGCCGTGACTGTATCAAGGCTTTGAGGGAATTTGCAATGCATCGCTTTCCATCCCAGTACAAAAGAACAGCTACTAATCCTCTTGTAAGGCCAGGAAAATGAGGCTGCTGGTGTTCTCCTAAAAGTGAGAAGACAGTAAAGAAAAAGAATTAACAAGAAAATATAACACATATGAAAGATAAAGGAAAGATCAACAAACAGTTGAAAAACAACATAATGCAACAATGTATTTAGGTCACATATGCTTACTTTAGAATACATCTGTTTAAAATGATCACTAGTTTTACTTTTGCTTTAAAAGTCAAGTTATCATACAGAAGTGCAATCATAAAGTCATGTTTTTATTAAGCCTCTACTACCTGAAAGGGGAATACAAAATATAAGATATGAACTCTGCCCTTATAGAGTTCAGTTAAACATCTGTTTCAAAATATTCTTTCCTCAAATCAAATTTATGTTGTACAACAGCAAAATGTACTGTTGATGAATATTAACTCAACAGCAAGATAACTCATAAGGCTTCAGTGCATATGTTGGCCACCTAAATCTCAGCATCAATATGGCAAGTCAAAATCCATGGCAATAACAAAACAGTGGGTGGAAAATTTAAAGCAACCTATTTGTTTGCTTCCACTTAACTTATTTCCCAATCACAAAACTACATTTAAGAAAAAAGGATAGCTATTCAAGTTTTTTTAAATCTTCCATTAAAAGACTCTTAGTTGAAATAACTTCTAGATAAGCTAAAATCACTGAATGAATAATCTTTATTGACTTATAACAAGCTCAAAGCACCAATATGAAAAAAAAAATGCAGAGAGAAAGCATAATACATTAAAGGAGAAGAGCACGACACTGTCCCAGTACTTCCAAATTTCTATGGATCCCTGATCTCACCAGTGTAGCTATTCCATTAAACAGAGTAGATCCTAACTCAACCATACTTTTTCCTGAGTGATTCCTGCCCACATCTTCCTATAAATCATCCAGACGTCTCCCTTTAGGACTTTAACATTCCAGGAGTACCAGCACATCTGGCGTCTGCAGAGTCTATCTAAAACCTATGTTGTTGATGGACTAAGTGAATGGATTGCCCATCTAACTTCATGTTGGAAGAAATAAACATTCTTCATCTATTTGGCATACTTCTATGGTCTGTTAGCCTGAGCCTTTTTCAGCAGTCAGGGTTCTCAGGAAGAAGGCTCTTCAGTATTCTGGGGATACTTGTATTCAGCACAAAGACATCTACAAACAGCAGTGTCTACAGAAACTCAGCATGTAAAAGGAAACATTCTTGTATTTGGTCTCTGGGCAGAACATCCTGTATGACATGACCACCTTCGGTGACTGTACATCTCCTTGTCTGATGGCTCCATTCATACTGATAATCAAAGGATTGTTAAACAAAGTTATCTCTCTGGTTCAGGTTATCTTGTGTGATCTTAACATGTGTGTGACAGATACCTCTTGGATGCCTTTAAGACTATTTGGTTCTCAAATATTTTTACATAAACATTAAGAATAAACATAGTGGGATCAATTATGTGACTATTCTGTTCTCATAGTTTCATCAAGGATACCCTAGACACACGTGGAGATAATTCTCATAAAACGTTTATAAAGATAAGAATATACACTTATGGATCAGTAGTTACTGATGTCCTATCAATCTCCTTTTAATTATTGTGATTTTTTCCCAATCTTTCAGTATTTCTTCCTCTTTCAGATATCTTGAAAATCAGTCCTTTAATACTTTTGAAACCATATCACCTCTTTTATATATGTATGTGTGCACAGTAAATACCTTAATAAAATATTAAAATAAAGAAACCAATTCACTTGAAAGATATTGCTCAGGGTATGTCTTTTTGATAATAATAGCTTGCAGTCATGTTTTATATAAAACAAGCTGTTTTGTAGCTTTCACAGTTTTCCAAAGAACATATTTCCATAAAAGAAAGGCAAAATGGTACAGCAGATTAAATAATGTACCGTACAGTATAATAGGACCCTAACCGTGATATATCTTTCAATTTCAAACCTCAAAATTCAAAAATATCTCCTGGGCATATCCTCCTGGCTGTCCCTTCAGCACCTCAGTAACCTAGCCTTGGCATAAATCCAGCATGTTCAAACCAGATTCATTCTCCTCTCCCAAAAATGTTTCCCTTTCCACCTTCCCTATTTCCCACTCTGTCAAGTCTCTGAATCTTTGCTCGTGCTATTTCCTATGTCCAGCATGCCCTACTCAACTTCAATCAAAACTTTTAATCTCTACCTATGTTAATCCTACCTGACAATTAAGGCCCACCTCCAGTGCTACCTCCCCCAATAAGCCTTCCCTGATTCGTCTCAGGCAACAGCAATCCCAGCCTTCTAAGACCTTGTAAACTTTGTACCTCTCTTATGCTTTCATTTCATAGCATCTTGTACTCTTGCTATTTATGGAGGTGTCATAATTTTCTTCTAGACTATGTTTTCCATGAGGATGGGGAACCAGGTCCCATTTATTCTGTGGATTTATTCTATCACCCTGCCAACTGTTCTGCACATGTCAGATTCTGATAAATATTTGTTGAATTTACTGAAGTGGAAAGTTTAATTCCATTTCTAGTCCCATCCCTTAGTCTCTAATGTGGCACTGGGCAATTTATGGAACTTAAGACCTCAAATTCCCCATGTGAAAAATAAGAAGATATTCATTCTCTAGAGAAGTTGCCTTAGATAGTAATAAATACCCGATGATACACAAACACATACACACACATATATGTATATATATGTGTAGACATACATATTGTCTACGTCATAAAGTAATTTCAAAAAGTTACATTGAAACTGATTAGATTAATAATTTTAACAAAGAAAAAAGACATATCCTGAGTAGTATCTTTCAAGTGAATTGGCTTCTTTATTTTAAGAAATGGACAGATCTGGATTCTAGATCATTTACCATTTTCTAAATATGAACTGATAATTACAATCAACAGCACTACCATATCACAACAGCCACATTTATATAAAATTGCCTAAGATTTTCCAAGCGCTTTCTTTACCACAACCCCATGCATTCAGCAGAGCTTTGGTTTAATTCCAACCTACCAGCCAAAAGAAGTTCAACAGCAGCTAGTTCACCAATGTCAAAGAGGTCACTTAGGATGAAGGCTTCTCTAATGAGCTGCTCAGGAAGAAGTCGCGTTCCTTGCTGACCCTGGATAGCGACTCCTTCTGTACTTGCCTTCTGAATCTTCTCATGCTGCTGAACATTTTTGGCCTGAAAAGTGAAAATGATGATAAACTGAATATATAGTCAGCAAGAGGCTTCATGTCACCTCTAAAAGGATGAGATCAGTAACCTAGCCTTGACTTAAGTACAAACAGAAACATTTTTTCTTAAATAATCTAAGAAGAAATTGATAGCCCTAAGGTAATAATTTTAAATAATATTACTCTAGTTTCCCTCTTTTCAGTCTAACCACTTCCTCAGCTTTCATAGGTTCAAATATGTTTATGGAGAAAATTCCCAAAAGTATTTTTTATCCGGCCCTAACCTGAATTCTAAGGGCTAGTCCAGAGTCACCAACTGCTTGATATCTCCATCTGGACATCCTCACGTTCAACTCACATTCAACACATCTGAAAAAGAACTCATGATCCTCTCCCTAAACCTACTCCACTCCAAACTTTCTGATTTCCACTGAAGTCACCACTACACTCCCATTCTCTCCCATTCATAACCTCAGAGTCATCCTGGGCTCCTCCCTCACCCCCCACCCCCACCCCATATATCCAAACAATTATCTTGTCTTATCAATTGTACCTCTATTACATCTCTTGTATCCATTCTTTTCTATCAATTCACATGGCCACAACCTAGTTCCTCATCGCCTTGTAGTTAATACTCCCTTTCTCATTATATAATTCCCAAAAGAAAATTCCTTACTGGATTCTTAAATAATGAGATGAAATCAGGTTTGTGTTTCTTTAAAACAAGGTCAACAAGGTGAACAGCTTCAGGTTGTCTTCTCCAAATGGCGTTTCCCACTGTTTGCCAGATGTCTTTGTATGGACCCCAAAGGCTAGCAGCTTAAAGAAAAATGAACAAATTAAAATCTACATTTGAAATGCAATCTTGTAAATCTAAAACTATTCAATTTCACTATTAGATGAAGAAAATTATTTTGCAGAGAATAAATGATCCTACTTCTAAATACAGAAAGCTATCTGTACCAATTACACATAAACTTATAAGTATAAATTTAGAAATTTTGATGTTCTTAGAAACAAATATACATGATACTTTACCCCTACGTAGTTGAGACAGAAACTAGACCTGTGATTTCATTGTAATAGGAAACTCCCTCCCAGCAATACACTTTCCCTGAAACTTAAGAGTCTCAGACTTGTCTAGAGCAGAGGGGTTAAAAGGAGAATACAATATTCAAGTGAAGGTCAAACCAGATTAAAATGCAACTGGGAAACTATTTAACAAAATAAAAAAAATAAAACATATATTACATTATAGTTTAAAGTTAAGTCAATATGCCACCCACAGGGATCTTTACATATAGGTTAGCCCTGCCCCCTCACCCTAAGCTCATGCAGAACTTGAACCCATGTATTTATTCCTGGCTCCAAGGCTAGTTTTCTATTCACCATAGCAGTCCAATATCTATAAAATTACAAGAACAATATCTTATAAAATTACAAGAACAAAAGTGGAACACAATACACACAGCTTATGAAAAGCAGGGATGGTTTTATGAAGTTTCAATAAACAAGACAGGTTAGGAGTCCAGAAAAAAAAAATGGCAAATTTTCTGGGAAGCTATTTGAGAGTGGTACAAATTTTTATTTCATTTTATGTAGCTATCATATTCTTAGACAATTTATAGAGGAATATACAAATCACACAGAATGGAAATGTGCAGATGGGATGCAATCCGCCCTATTTACTAGAGTATCTACATCAAATAGATCACAGATTCATACAATGAAGATAGTACAAAAACTGATATGGCAGAGGAAGTGGAAGGACAGATAAGAGGAAGCAACTTTATTGCCTTGAATGGCCAAGCTAGAGTTTGAATTTTATGCTTGAAGCAATGGAGAGCCACTGTAGGATCTGGGGGCCAGGGAATATTTGCTGAAATTAGTGTTTCTGAAAGTTTAATCTAGCAGTGCTATGCAGAATGGGCGGAAAAGACACTAAATGCAAAAGGCCAGGTAGGGGGTTATTATAGTAATCTAGATATGAGCACACGAACTACAGTTGGTCTTGAAAACAAAAAGGGACAGACACCAGGAACACTGCAAAGAAAGAATCAGCAGGACTTGGTGACTGACTGGAAATGGAAGGGAAAAGAGCCAAAATAACTTAAAGCCAAGTCAGGAAAAATTTGCAAGCAAAATATCACAGAAACAATAATAGAAGAGAAAGAACACTGGCTATTTAAGACCTAGCCCACAAAGAGCTATACTCCAGGCATTAGCCAAATGTTTAAAAATGAGTCAATTTCTAAGTACTACAGGTAATACTCTGAAAATTTCTGTTTTAGTCAACCAGAAGAAACTCAGTTCTTCTTAAACAGGTACTCTGCTCCTTGGTAATGTGGTATAGGGGCAGGGCACTGGTCTGGAGTCAGGGACTTGTGCTGAAACCTTGACTCCACCATTTATCCTGTGGAAGCCTGAGCAAATCAATTAAGAGCCAAACCCATACCAGATTAAAATGTTATTGAGAAATGTTTAATAAAATAAATAAAAATAAAGTACAAAACAGGCAAATGTTAATTTGTAGTTTTTTAAGTTAATACGCTGCCACAGAGATCCATTTCTATTTGAGTTTGACTGTTGTTTGTCCTCTGATCTCAAAGAGGACCATGACATCAGGAAGGTGATATCATGACTCACAAGTGAATTGAATTTAAGCGAGGCAGGGCTGTGCAAAGTCACCAGTCTCTCTCCTTTGGAGCCATCTGGGTTCAGTGGCCAAGATACAGATGAGGATGACTGGAGATGGCCCTGGACACGGTGGGAGACGTTGGCCTTTTTAAGCTAAGGTCTTTCCCACGTCTCAGTTTGTCTGAGGCAATGCTCATTTAGTGATGAAGGCTAGGTAAGAAAAGAGGCAAAGAATAGCCACTTTTACCTAGCCAAAAAAAAAAACCCATCTGGATGGGGAAGACCCTCAGGGTTTCTGGTCAAAGAGAAACAACTGCTATTTACACTCACTCGAAGCTAATCGGGACCCAAACAATGACCAAGTAGGGCTTGGCCTGGGACCTAATGTTGGCCAATCAATGACAGTCAAAGTGATTTGGGGTTAAGGCTGGTCTTTAAGAAGTAAAGTTAATACAGCACGAATCAGGAGGTCTGAGTTCAAATCCCGCCTCAGATACTTGACACTTACTAGCTGTGTGACTCTGGGCAAGTCACTTAACCCCATTGCCTAGCCAAAAAAAAAAAGTTAAGACACCAAGGAACTGGAGGATCAACAGAAGCACCTTTTGTCTCTTTCCACGTCTTGTCCAAAATTTGTATTAGCAGAATGGATAAAGGTACAGGAAGCACTCCTACTAAAGTAGAGATGATATGAAGCTAGAAGTAACTAAGATTCTAAGTAACAGATTAAATGAGATTAACAGACTAGAACAATGTGCCAAAATTAGATATAACAGGGATACGTGTAAAGTCTTACAATTTGATTTTTTCCTTTTGTTAAAAATTATTTATTTTTAGTTTTCAGCATTCACTTCTGTTAGGGTAATTTTCTCATGGGAGTTCTAGCTTCTCTTGGCAGAAGCTGAGGGTCGCAACCTGTTGCGTGGCAAAAACAAGGAAGTCTCACAAGACCTCTCCTTTGCTGACACGCTGCTCCCATGGTTGGCTGGGCTCTCCTCTTATTGAGAGAGAGCATTCCTACTCATACCCCTGATACGAGGGCTGCAGGTGTCCAGCAGACTTGGTGATTGGCTATCATGTGGAGATCATGCTTTGATCAGGTGTTACTAAGGATATAAAAGAAAGCTACTAGCACTTAATAAACGGAGCTTCTGCGCTCTTGCTGTCTCCCATCTCATCAATGCACCTCCAGGTTAAGAGTATTGAGCTGGTCTCATGCTCACCACTGCAGCGGCCACATCAACTTCTATAGGATTTTGAGTTTTAAATTTTCTCCCCCTTCCCAAAATGGCATGCAATCTGATATAGGCTATACATACACATTCATATTAAACATATTTCCACATTAGTCATGTCATAAAGAAGAATTAGAACCAAAGAGAAAAAAACACAAGAAATAAGAAACAAAAGAAAGAAAGAAAGAAAATAGTATGCTTCGATATGCATTCAGACTCCATAGTTCTTTCTCTGGATGTGGAAAGCATTTTCCATCATGAGTCTTTTGGAATTGTCTCAGAACCTTACATTGCTGAGAAAAGCTAAGTCTATCAAAGTTGGTCATTGCACAATGTTGGCTGTACCTGTTACTGTGTATAATGTTCTCCTGGGTCTGCCCACTTCACTCAGCACCAGTTCATGTAAGTCTTTTGAGGTTTTTCTGAAGTCTGCCTGCTCATCATTTCTTATGGAACAATAGTATTCCATTACATTCAGAACTTTTTCAGCCATTCCCCAATTGATGGGCATCCCCTCAAATTCCAATTCTTTGCCACCAAAAAAAGAGTTGCTATAAATATTTCTGTACATATGGGTCCCTTTCCCATTTTTATGATCTCTTTGGGATACAGACCAGAAGTGGCATTGCTGGGTCAAAGAGTATACACAATTTTACAGCCCTTTGAGCATAGTTCCAAATTGCTCTCTAGAATGGTTGGATTGGTTCACAACTCCACCAACTGCATTAGTGTTCCAATTTTTCCACATCTTCTCCAACATTTATCATTTTCTTGTTTTGTCATCTTGGCCAATCTGATAGGTGTGATGTGGTACCTTTGAGTTGTTTTGATCTGCATTTCTCTAATCAATAGTGACTTAGAGCATTTTTTCATATGACTACAGACAGCTTTAATTTCTTCATCTGAAAACTGCCTGTTTATATCCTCTGACCATTTATCAATTGGGGAATGACTTGTAGTCTAATAAATCTGACTCAGTTCTCTATATATTTTAGAAACGAGGCCTTTATCAGAGATACTGCTGTAAAAATTGTTTCCCAGCTTTCTGTTTCCCTTCTAATCTTGGTTGCACAATCAAAATTATCCATTCTGCATTTCATAATATTCTCTATAATTTGACTTTTTAAACCAACTGAACAAATACAGGTTTGGGAAGGCCTAGCTTATGGCTGTTCATTGAAAAAGATCCAAGTTTTAATTGCCTTCAAGCTCAAAAGATGAAAAAATATGTTCCCATTAAAAAAACTAGTGCAAATAGGATTCCTACTGTACTACAGATGTCGCAAGTTCCCTAAGGAGCTCTGCCTACCATAGCAGAATCCTTTAAGGAGCTCTGCCCACCATATTAGTGTTACAATAAACTTTTTGCCACCTGACTGGAAGACTGCTTGAGTCCATGAATTCATTCCAGACAACCCTGTCCTGTACTTTGGTCCTTGAGAGGTCTCTGAACCCCTCAAACCGCATCAGTTGGACTAGCTGATTCTTAAAGTCCCTTCAAGATTTAAGATTCTGATTCTAAGTATTGACATAGTAAAAGAAGACCCCAAACACCACACTCAACAACTGGTTACAAATATGAAGGAAAAAGTCTATTGTGTCTGGTTCACCCAAGAATCAGAGAAATTCAAGAATCACAAAACTGAATTCATAGAATCATAGAATTTGAGAGTTGGACTAGACCACCACAGCCATCTAGTAAAAACCTCCTCTTCCCTACGCCATACCCAACAAGTTGACATCCAGTCTCTGCTCGAAGACCTGAACCACCAGCAGGTGGCATTTATTCCTGAAAGGCAGTGAGTCAATGAAACCTTTTATACGAACCCTGCAGTAACTAAGCCAAAACCACCTTTTTGTAACAATTTGTTTTTTCTGTAAATCTGAATATTCACACATTTAGCTTTCCTAGGGGCTACAAGCTCCTCAAAGACAGGGGCTATTTCAAGTAATATTTTTTTCTTTGAATCCTCAGCACCGGAGCACAGAGTAGAAGCCTAAGAAATTGAAATAATTCATGGAGGACTGAGCTAAGAATCATGAAATTGTGGGTTCAAATCCCTCTTCTGATACTTACAGGCTGTGATTCTGGATGAGTCCTTTATCTTCTATGTGCCCCTGAGATTTCTCTAAGTCACAGACAGGGAGTTTCTCCACAAGGGCCCAAAATCAGAGACACATAACTTAAAGTGAAATGTGATTCCAACATGCTGTTTACTACATGTAGAGTCTCCTGAATCTGGGTCTTCTCACTGTCTGTCCACTGCTGAAAAACCCTCTCCTTATCTCAGCCTCCAGGCTTCCTTCAAGACACAGATCAAATCGCACCTTCTGCAAAAGGGCCCCATTCTCCCTATGACTTCTCTCTGAGAAAACCTTTCATTTATACTTTATGTGTCACGTGTGTAAAACTGCATACTGTCTCCCGAATTAGAACAGGAGCTCCTTGTGGGCAGGGATATTTTTAGCTTTCTTTGTAACAACAACCCTTAGCACAGTGCCTGGCTTAGTAAGTAAGTGCTTAATAAAAGCTTGTTGACTTAATTTATTACCTATGTGAATTTCGGTAAGTCACTATACCTTCCTAAGACTCACTCAGTTACCTTGTCTGTAAAATGGAGGTGGCCTGTCTGGCCTCTGAAATAAATTACTGGTAATCAATAATCAATATCAATAATCAATCCTAAAACCTCCAAAACCCACTACACCATCCCACACATGAACAGGTAACAAGCTTGTTGAACACTCAAGACTTACTTAGGCACATGAAACAATCAGAAGATCTCAACCAACAAGTATATGACCAACTTAATCCTCAACCCCCTATACACTGTGTCTACCATGCACTGTAAACTCTTCCAGTGCAGAAATTACAATTTATTTTTGAGACATTTTCATTTTTCGGACCCCAGCCTTCAGCACCCTGCACCTGGGATACTAAACAAATGGGGACCAGAAGCAGATGGGTGGCCTAGGGGATGGAGTGCTGGACAGGAAGACCTCAGTTCAAATTCAGCCTCTGACACTTCCTTGCTGTGTGACCCTGCCCAAGTCATTCAACCTGCGCCGGCCTCAGTTCCCTCATCTGTAAAATGGGGATTATAAACTAACCCCTACCTCCCAAGGTTGTGTGACCCTGGGCAAGTCATTTCACTTCTGTCTGCCTCAGTTTCCCCATCCATAGAATAAGGATAGTAATAGCACCTAACTCCAAGATTACTAACTCTGTGTCCCTGGGCAAGTCACAACCTCTCCCTGCCTCAGTTCCTCCATCTGCAAAGTGGGGATAAGAATAGCACCTAACTCCCAGAATTACTAGCTGTGTGACCCTGGGCAAGTCATTTAACTCTATTGGCTTCAGTTCCCTCATCTGTAAAGGAGGGGGTGGTGATAATAGCCCCTACTCCCAAGGTTGCGTAAGCCTGGGCAAATTCACTGAACTCCTGCCTGCCTCGGTTTCCCCATCTGTAGGATGAAAGTAACAATACCCCCTTCCTCCCCGCGGGATCGAGGATCCACGCGAGACAGCATTTGTGGAGCGCTCTGCAAACCCCCCGGGCCACCTCCCTGCTCCCGTCCCCGGGCCGGGGCCTGAGGCCCAGCGAGGGGCCGACGGAGAAGGCGGGGGAGCAGCTCGGCCTCCCCGCCCTGGCCGCCCGGAGCTGGCGGGGCAGCCTCGGCCGCGGCCGCAGCATTCAAATCCCGTCGAGGGGCGTGACGCGAGGCCGGCTCCAAGGCCGGGGGCCCGCACCCAGGCAAAGTCGGGGGCCGTGCTCCCCGCGCCCCGCCCCCACCTCCCCGCACCCCGGGGCCCCGGGGCCGCCGCGGCCGCGGAATCAATGAGGGGCCCCCGCCGGCTCTTACCCGAATTTACCGCCAACAACGAAGCCATCTTGGACGCCAACTACCCGGGTTCTCCAGCGCGTGGAGGGCCCAGAGGAGAGAGGGGCAGGCCGTGGCGGTGCCTGAACAGAATTGCTGCGGTCCCGCTCTCCGCGAAACTCACGCCGCTACGACAGAGGCGTGCGGCGCGACCCAGATAGCTGCCTCCGGTGTAAATGTCGATTTTCGTTTTTAACGTTTCTTTTCAAATAAGGCAGGGGCCACTCCAGCGACATGCGAGGTCTTCAGGCGAACGCCGGCTCCCGCAGTCCATGCTGGGATATGTAGTTCGGTCGTCACTGTCGGCTTTACTGTAAGTTAGCTAGTAAGTGAAAGCGGAGATCCGAATCCCCGGGATTAATGATTTTAGGCTTGTTATTAATGTTTCTTGATTCCGGATACGTTATTATTGCTTCTCCCTGTGATTTAGAGAAATATGTACGCAAGTCATCCTTTCTTCCTTATTAAATTTCTCTTCTCTTTACTCCCTTTTGTCTGGGAATCTTTACCAAAAGTTTCCACGAAGACCAAAAACTGAATCTACTGTTAACAATATTCCAAAAAACAAAACAGAACAGTATTCCAAGCTTAATCTGTCAATATAACTGTACAGGGCAGAGCAAAGAAAATCACAACGATGTCATTAATATACATGGATGTCCCAAACACTTATTTCTTTTCCTAGCTCTGTTACTTTGGCAAAAGAGACATAAATAACTTGTACTATACTAATATAAATATTTCTTTTTGTTGAAAAGGAAGTTTTTATTTATGTATTTGGGTTGCTTTTGTTTTTTACATTACTATAGCTTCACTTAGTATCCTTTACCTTCCCAGAGAGGAAAAGAAGAGAAATAAATTAGCATTACTGATCAATACATGGCAAAAGTGTAAAAATGTGTGCAATGTACAAGGATAGTGGATCTTTCACCTCTATAAAGGGGTGGGATAAGAGTCTGCATTTTCATGACTTTATTTATATTTATATTTATATTTATATATTTATATTTATAAGATGTTCCATGGACCTTAGTAGTCACATTAGTTTCTCACAATATTGCACAGGGGTTAAAAGGAAATAGGAGTCATTGCAACCACTTTACCTTGGAAAAACTGAAAGACAAATGTTAAAGAACTCAAGTTCACACAGAAAGTAGTGAGAAGATTCAACTCAACCAATATTTATTAAGCATCTACACTAGGTTATGTTCTGAGAAAACAAAAGTGGTGGGGGGGGAACGGTCCTAGACCTCAAGGAGGTTACATTCTCCTGGAGGATTCAACATGTACCCAAGTAAGTAAATGCAAAATAATTTCAGGAGGAAAAGACTGCTAACAACTGAAGAAATCAAGAAAGGCCTCTTGGAATGACTGAACAAGTTGTGGTATATGAATGTAATGGAATACTATCATGCTATGAGAAATAATGAACAGGCTGACTTCAGAAAAACCTGGAAAGACTCATATGGTCTGATGCTGAGTGAAGTGAGCAGAACCAGGAGAACATTGTACACAATAACAGCCACATTGTACGATGACTAGTATTGATAAACTTAAACCTTCCCAGCAACACAAGGATCTAAGACATCTCCAAACGCCTCATGATGGAAAATGCTATCCACATCCAAAGAAAGAACTATGGAGTTCGAAAGTACATCAAAGCATACTATTTGCTATGTTTTTTTTTTTTCCTGCAGAGTTTTGTTTCCTCTTTCTGGTGGTTCCTCCTATTGGCTTTAATTCTTACTTACAACATGACTAATGTGAAAATATGTTTAATAGGAATGTATATGTATAGCCTATATCAGATTGTGAGCCATCTTGGGGAGGGAGGTGGGAAGGGAGGGGGAGAAAAATTTTAAACTCAAAAGCTTATAGAAGTGATTGTTGATAAATCAAAATAAATTAATTAAAAAAAAAAAGAAAAAGAAAAGAAAGAAAGGCCTCTTGGAGGAGGTAGTACCTGAGCTGTGCTTTGAAGGAAAATAGGAATTCTAGTGCACAAATGAAAAAAGGTACTACATTTGATACATAAAGGGCCTCTTGTACCAAGGCATAGACATGGCAAATAGAATGTTTTGTACAAGAAAGCAACTAACGTGCTAGTTTGACTGGAATGGAGAATGTATAAAAGAGCAATATGAAATAAAACTGGACAGCTATGTGGGAGCCAGAATGTGGAGGGCTTTAAATGCCAAACAAAAGAGTATTTTATCCTTGAGGAGACAGGGAACTATGAAATATTTTTTAGTTGAGGCAAGGCAACAAACAAATATGTATCAAAGCACTTCCAATGTATCAGGCACAGACACATGGTGATGACATGTTGAAAGTCTATAAATAGGACCACTATGTGGATAATGGATTGTAGAGGAGAGAAACTAAAGGCAAACAGACAAACTAGGGTAATATTACCGTAGTCCAGTTGAGAAGAGTTGGAAGTAAAAGGGAGGCTATGCGAGTGGAGAAGTATTATGAGAATGTGAAGGCAGAGCCTTCAGTTGTTGAGGGAAAGGGAAGAATCAAAGATGATTCACAAGGTTATGAATATAGGTGACAGGAAATATAATGATGCCTTCAATAGAAAAATGTAGTTTGGAAAAGAAATAAGCTTTAGGAAAAATGAGTTCCCTTTTACACATATTTAGTTTGGGATGCATGCAGAATATCCCAGTGAAGCTGTTGAGCCCTAAGCAATACAGCAGAGATTAAGGCTAAATTAAATAGATTTGGAAGTAGGGGCAGCTAGGTGGTGAAGTAGATAGAGCTCCGACTTTGGAGTCAGGAGGACCTGAGTTCAAATCCGATCTCAGACACTTGACACTTACTATACCCTGGGCAAATCATTTAACCCTGATTGCCACACACACATACACACACACACACACACACACACAATTAGATTTGGAAGTCACCGTATAGAAATGATAATGAAACCCATAATAGCTGATCTGATGGCCAAGAGAAATAGTATAGAGAGAAAAAAGACAAAGCCCAGTACAGAGCCCTTTGGGAAACCTACACCTACTGGTTAGGAAGGAAGAGGATGATCTGGCAAAGGAAAAAGGTCAGAAAAGTAGGAAGAGAACCAAGAAAGAGCACTGTCATGGAAATCCAGGAGAAAGAGTATCCAGGAAAAAGGAGTCTACAGTGGTTAAAAACTATAAAAATATCGAGTTGAATGAGGCCCAAGAAAAGGCTACTTCTGTGCACTTAGTACAGTGCCTGGCCTATACTAAGTGCTTAATTAATGTTTGTCTATTGATTGATTGATTTAGAAATTAACAGACAGCTGACAATTTTGGAATAAGAATTTTCATTTGAGTGTTGGGGACAGAAACTGATTGTAAGACATTGAGAAGTGAGTAGCAGGAGATAAAGAAATGGTGGCAATGAGTTTAAAGCAGGCTTTGCAGTAATTCGGCTATGAAGAAAGAAGTTGAATTGAACTAATCAAATTGCATAGTACAAACATGATCACTTTATATATTTAAAAGTATGCTGTTGGCATTCAAAAAAGGGAGTGGCTGATTCAATTAAACAAACACCTACTGAGGACTTACAATATGTAAGACAGGATGTTAGATGCTGAGTACACTAAAACAAAAATCAAATAGTCGGTGTCCTCAAGGAGCTTACAAGTTTCTACTATGAGGATAGAATATAGATGGGGAGTAGTAACAAGGGAAGATGTCCTGAAAAATGTAAGGCTAAAGTTGTGTTGTAAGAAAAGTGTAATGACTGCCTCAAAATAGGCATCAAAGAGGAGACAGCTAGATGGCTCAGTGAATAGAACACTGGGCCTGGAGTCAGGAAGATGTGACTTCAAATACAACCTCAAATACTTACTAGCCCGTGTAACCCTGGACCAGTCACTTAACCTCTGTTTGCCTTAATCCATTGGATACGGAAATGGCAAACCACTCCAGGATCTTTGCTAAGAAAATTGCATGGACATGAAGAGTCAGATAGGACTCAACAACAATAGACATCAAAGTAGCATGGTATAGTGGCTAAAGTGTTGGACCTGGGGTCAGGGAAAAATGGGTTCAAATCTTCCCTCTAATACTTACCAGATGGTGACTGTGGACCAATTACCTAATGTTTCTTGAAAACTTAAGTTACAGATGACTGTCATCTGAGTGACAAAAGTTCACTCACCTGTGAAATCACAAGTCCTTGATATGTTAATATGATAGACATGAATGAGAAGATAGGAAGCATGGAGAAAGGCATGCTCAGCATGAGCAAAACATACGGAGTAGAGAATAGAATTAAAACAAGTCCTACTTACTATCTAGTCCGAGCCCCCTCACATTATAGATGAGTAAACTGAGGTCCAAATACATTAAGTACCTTGCTATTGGCAAAGCCAGGGTTAGAACCTAGATCTTCTGCTTGGTTTAGATGAATCCTTAAATAGAAAAATTCAGGGTTTTTTTTCCTACTATACCATGGCTGCCGCCTTCACTAGAAATAGGTTCATCCAGATTGCCCCAAATAACTCAACCCAACATATTTATTTTTGTGTGCCCCAACAAGGCCTAAAATAGCATGAATCTCAGTTTCTGTGGACTTGTCTTAAGAAGTTTGAAATTACCTTTGAAATGAATCTCAGAGTTCAGATATATTTATAGTACAATAAAATAATGGAGTATCTTCCTATTTTAGTGTAATGCTACAGTAGCATGAGAAGCTGTAATCATGTGACAAGTACATGAAATCATCATTGTATAAAGGCCACTCAAATTATACATAGCACATATGGAACAATCCTATGAGTAGACTCACCCCAGTAAAATTATTACACACAGTAATAATTAAGTAAATATGACAGTCCTAAGATATACGTAATCTCTGTGGAAATGTGCAATAATAGCTTTCAAATTCCCCTTAGCTCTCTTCCCCATCAATGCCCAGGTCTACCACTTGGGGCTGCAGGTGTGCACAGGTGTGCACAGGCGTGCACAGGCGTACACAAACTAACATTCTAATTAGAAACTTGAAAGTGGTCTTATACACTCTTATAGCCGCATCCTTCCTATTCATTGATCCTCTTATTGTATCACCAGTATAGACTTCCTTTCTACCTTCTAACCTTCTGTTTTCCTTACCCCTCTTTTACTGGTATTACTAGATCTTTCAAAAACACCCTTTACAATTCTCACTTCCAGTGCTAAGGAATTCGTACTAGTCTTCTACTGTGCCCTCTGAAACCTCTAATATTGTAAGCTTCCAAACAACCTCAACTTTAGCCTTTGCATTTAATGATCCTTTCCTATCTTCATCTTAACCAAACCTGGTTCCCCTCTCTGATCATTATTTCCTATCCTTTCATCTCCACCTCTGCCTGACACTTCCTAAACCTAAACCTTCATCTTCACCAGGAACATTAATATGAATTCCTATTCTCCTAGTCCATCATAGTCTAACTTCACTTTCCTCCTTTCATCTTGACCCTGTAACTCACAGGAGTGGTTCAATCAAAGAATTCACCCATTACATTTTTGAGTTTACAAGGAGAAGGGAGCCATGCTTTTTGTTAGCTTCTTCCTACGGATGGACATACCCCTGAATACCTCATTGAGAAGAGAAAAGAGATCTTCCTACGATTCAGTGACTAGGGCTGCCTCTAAGACAAACTGGTTAGTTTGCAACAATCCTGAGCTCCTTCTAGAAGGGAGCTACCAAAGTGTAAATTTGGTTGGCTCAGGTTCTTTGGAGGATAGATTCTTGTTAGAGGAGTGACTCATTTGTGCTGACCCACAAAGGGAATCCTCAAAGATTCGGTCAATTTTTTAAAAAAAATTTTTTTCAATTTTTAACTCAAAAGCATATGGAAGTGATTGTTGATAAATCAAAATAAATTAATTTAAAAAACCTTTTTTTCCTTGCATCTTTCTCCTTTAAAGATCCTGAGAATACAGCAGCTGAGAGACTCTCTATGTCCAAAGCCATTAATTACTGCCTTGTAATAGAGGAAGATGTCACCCACATGCCCAGAGTGGAGAGATTATGGACACTTTTGCCTTCGTTGTTGTTTCTCTGGTTTTTTTTTCCTTTTTTTCTAGAAACTTCTTAGAGACCTGAAAGTAGGCTTCCCTGACTTGAGGAATTATAGCATTTGGTACAGTGATGGAAGATCAAGAGCTCCTGCAGAAGTACACATGATCACCCACAAGGTCTGAGCAATGTGAATTCCTGAACCCCAGTTTCTAGAGTCATTCTTGAAGTTTGCCTCAGTCCCATGTTCAAGGTTCCGATGCAGTGAAAGAGAATTTCCTAGTCAGCATGATCATGGAATCTAGTTTTATGATCAGAAAAGGGAAATTTCTTGTCTGGCACCAGCCTTGAAAAATCATCCAATGAGTAACTCTAAATTCAAGGCTTCAGAAATCTTTCCTTCTTTGTATAGAAAGGGGATTTCCTGAACAATCTGTCACTTTGAATAGAGAAGAAAATCACTGACATTTATTTTATAACCTTGGACCTCAGGTTTCGTAACCAATTTACATGGCTTCCACCTTTGAATCTCTTGTACCATCAACCTTATGCTCTGTCAATGACGGGTCACCCCCTTCCATCTGCCTTCTTTTCTCCTACTCCTATGCTACTGAGTGCCACCAAAGAAAGTCATACATACAATCAAGTTGACTGACCAATCCAAATTCATGTTACTTAACCTCAACTAGACCATTACCAATTATTATTGGGTTCTCTGTCAATCCTTTCTGCAGCAGCTTTTCCAAAGCTTTTCCTCTTTCCTCAAGACTTATGGACATTCCCAACTACTTGTTTCTCAGCAATGACTTCACTTCCTGACTGAAAAAAAAGTGAGACTCTTTAAATGTAGCTTGCCTCATCTGTCCTAGTCCACACTTCAGAATCCCTTTACACCAGTTTTATTCTCCTGTGCTCTTGTCTCTAAGGAAAAGTAGCCTTTTTTTTTCAATTAATGGAAATCTATCTTCTCTCTTCCTTGTCCCTATTCCTACCCTACCATTGAAAAAGAAAAAATAAAACCCTTGTAAAAAATATGAGAAAAACAAAAAATTGTATCTAAATCTACACTCTGAGTCCATCATCTGTCAGGAGTATATTTCATCATCATCGTCATCATCATCATCACAGCTAACATTTATATAACACCTACTATGTGGTGAGCACCATGCTAAGCACTTTACAAATATTATCTCATTTAATCTCACAATAATGCTGGAAAGTGAGTGCTATTATTACCCCTATTTTACAGATCAGAAGATTGAAGCAAATAGAGGTTAAATGACTTGCCCAAGATCATATAACTTATATAGTGTTTGAGGCCAAATTTCAACTCAAGTCATCTTGACTTCAAGTCTAGCACTTATCCAATGCACCACCTATCTACCCTAGCTAGCTATCATCATAAGTCCTCTGAAATCATGGTTGGCCAGTGCATTGATTGCTCTTTAATCTTTCAAAGTTGTTTGTCTTTATAGTATTGTTATTTTATAAATTGTTCTCCTTGTCTGCTCATTTTACTATGTCAGTTCTTTCCAGGTTTCTCTGAAACCATCTCCTTAACCATTTCTTACAGTACAATAATATTCCATTTCATTCATATACCACAATTTGTTTAGTCATTCCCCAATTGATGGGTACCCCCTTAGTTTCCAGTTCTTTACCACCACAAAAAGCTATCTCAATGGGTATGCACATCAACCTGCCCAGTTCAGTCTCAAATTTCCCAGCTGCTGGTCAGATTTAGTTCAAGGGCTCTAAAACTCAGCAGTGATGCTTGTCAACCAACCAACCAATCAATCAATCAACCAATTAATCAACATTTATTGTTGTAAAGTCATCCTGGCCTATGTCTTGCTACTGGACTCTGATGACTGAAGAAGAGAGTGAGGCTGATGACTTTGCACAGAACTGCCTCACTTAAATCCAATTCACTTGCAAGTTAAGACATCACCCTCCTAATGTCATTGATCCTCTTGGAGAACAAAAGACCAACAACATAACCCTTCTTGATCTCATTCTTTCCGAACATGGAAGGGAATTTACCTCCTCCATTACTCGTGTTGCTTCCTGTTCTGTTGGGACCACTAACATGCTACAATCTGCCCTTTAAAAAAAAAAATCTTCATTTGACCCTGCCATCTCCCCTCTATAGCATCTATTTCTAAACACTTTCATTACCAAACTCTTCCTCAGAGCTACCAATGATCTGTTAACTAAATCAAATAGCCTTTTCTTAATCCTCCTTGACCTCTTTATGGTTTTAGAACATTGTTCACCCCCTTCTCCTAGAATTCAGGGTTGGGGAACCTGTGGCCTCAAGGCCACATGTGGCCGTCTAGGTCCTCAGGTGTGGCCCTTTGACTGAATCCAAACTTCACATAAAGGTAGCCCATAAAAGGATTTGCTCTATGAAGTTTGGAGATAGGTAATAAGACTTAGCAACAATAAGATGAGGAGAGGGCCCAGAATTCCCCTAGCATCCTTCTAGAACACTGAAGACCATGGGAGGGGAGGGGGAGCTCCTGCTATATCCTCAATTAAGAAAAGAAAAGAGGCCAAAGGTTGATGGATTCTAATCACCTAGGAAAGACTTGAAAAATTACTTGAAATCGACTGCCACAGCAGTATATTATTCCCATGAATGTTATTAATGCTATCTAGCCTTGAGCATCCTGTGGCAGTTTTAACTTGGCCACATTGCAGATCGCTGAACATTTTTAAATTTACATTTTATAGCTGCCTAAGTAGTAATAGACACATCGATTTAAAGTACTGTTAAAATTAGATATCAAATTAATATTGCTTCAGGAAACTTCACAGTTGCCATTTTCTATAACTATTGAAAATTTCAGTTTTCAACCATAAAATTGTATTAATGTGAACACTATAAAATGGTAAAATAAGCAATTATTTTTGCATTTGGTAAAAAAAAAAAACATGATTACTGCATTGAAACATCATTGCTCCTGGGCTTTTAAAAATTAACTCTACATAGTACCTAGCACAAAATGAGGCACTTAGTAATTATTTTTTATGATGATGTTAGGAATCTTTGATTATTATAGCTTCCTAAGGCTAGAGGAGACCTTAAACACACTCCTAGTCCATTCCTTTACCTTCGACATAAGCCATCCTATAATGTATAGAAGAAAAATTACCTAGAAGGGCAATTCCTTTTTTAATTCTGTATTATAGTTAGTACATGAAGGACAAAAACATCCAACAGAGTATAATCAGAAATTGGGAGAAGGTAAGAGGCTTTATTTATGTGTAATAATGATTAGCCTTGTTTTGAGGAACTAAAAAACTAATCTATGTGAAAATATTTTAGTACATCCAAGATAAAGTTACCATAACAAGGGGACACATCATTGGTAATCCCCATGCAATCTAAGAAAAGATGAACCAAAAATTTGTCAGTGTTTATCCAGAATTGTCCAGGGAAAGGGATATTTTGGTAATGAAAATTGGTTTTCTCTCTCTCTCTCTCTCTCTCTCTCTCTCTCTCTCTCTCTCTCTCTCTCTCTCTCTCTCTCACACACACACACACACACACACACACACACACTGTGCAGAACAGCTGTTAATTCTTGATGATTTTGTCATTCTGAACATAGAGGAACTGACAAGAGAAAACAGTTATTTGAGACTTAAATATGACCAACAAGAAGGGACTAGTTGGTAAGGAGGAAATGACTGAAACTTTGGAAGGCAGTGACCATAATACAGATTGATTCCAGTAGTAATAATGCCATGGTCACTCAAGTTTAATTGGATTTCAATGAGTTTCAGGATAAAATAGATATGGTTCCATGACCTCTGACTATAAGAGAGAAGTCAGCTAAAGAGAACTGTTAGGCACTCAAAAAATTAAATTCTGACAATAAAAATCACAAATGCATTCATTGAAAAAGAGTCTACAAAGACCTATGTGATTTCAAGGGAGTTCCTTGACGAGCTCAAACTCGTACAGAAAGAGGGAAGTGTGGGGCAAATAAATAAGAATGAATAAAAAATAATAGAACAATACTCTAGGAATAATACCAAAGAGACCATTATGACTTCTGGCTTCTGATAAATGTTATAGGTAACAACAGAGAGTAAAATAAAAGAACAAACTATATAGATCATTAATAATAGCTAGCATTTATATGACCCTTTAAGGTTTACAAAGCACTTTAGATGTGTTAATCTCCATTTCTCTCAACAACCCTAGAAATAGGTGCTATTGTTACCACCATTTTTCAGCTTAGAAAATTGAATCCAAGAGAGGTTAAGTAACTTGCCCAGGGTCACAGAGCTAAGAAAGTGTCTGAAATAGGGTTTGAACTCTGGTCTTCTTGACTCTAAATCTAGCACTCTATCCTCTACCTATATCTTTAATGAATATCATTTCAAAATATTGAATAAAATATTAGTAAAGAGACTACAGCAACATATTCAAAAGATTTCACCGTCACAAACTTGATAATAGTGATAATTCACCATACTAGGAATTGCAAGTCTACTTAAACATTAGAAAAGCTATTAAAAAAATATGTTATATAAATGACAAGAGGATGATATTTTTTAAAACTAAGTTTGGAGCAAAAGGACAATGAGGGAAAGGATCCAACCCTTATGGAGTCAATAGGATGACATTAGTAGTTGGAAGAAGAACCACTCAACTCCTGTTTGGCTTCTGTTTTCTCTGCCAAGGAAAATGATTTTCAAAGAGAGAAGGAAAACAGAAATTGTTCATGAGAACTAATACTAGGGAATTGCTGGATCCAGTTCATACCAGGAGAACCGATTGTTAAATTTTCAGTGACAATTGTTAAATTTACACCTTGAAAATCATCAAATGCTACAAATCAGGACTTGATTTATTGTTTTGTTGATTATCTAGATTTAAGAAAGTGATTGAGAATTTGTTCATAATAATGTGTGCACACACCCACACCCACACCCACACCCACACACCCACACACACATACACACATACACACATACACACAGGTTGCTAGGTGGTGCAGGCTCAGTAGATAGAGCACCAGGTCTGGAATCAAAAGGACCTGAGTTCAAATCTGGCCTCAGATACTTCCTTACTGTGTGACCCTGGGCAAGTCACTTAACCTTGTTTGCTTCAGTTTCTTCATTTGTAAAATTACCTGGAAAAGAAAATAGCAAACAACTCCAATATCATTGCCAAGAAAGCATTAAATGGGGTCACAAAGAATGTGACACAACTGAAACAACTGAACAACTATATGTGTGTGTGTGTGTGTGTGTGTGTGTGTACATATATGTGAGAGAAATGATTATCAATAACCAACGATTTAGGGAGATTCAGATTTCCCCCTTTTTCTTTTATCCTCATTTCAAGACTTCAGTCTCTGAAGGTTGAGCTAACTGCTAACCTTTTCCTCTATCCAGACCCCCATGCACGTGGAGCAGCCATCATACTCTACTCAGGTTAGGGTGGGGATAAATTCTTTGAATAGATTGCCCAAAGCTGGGGGTAACTTAGAAGTAAATGACATAATCAAAGTTCAGGTGTAGTCCCTCATTGTGATATTCATTTTCTTATTAATTGTTAACCAATCAGAGTTAATTGCCATCCTCAAGAACGTCTCTCTTCCAAAGGTCATATAAGCTGTGAGCCCAGCCATGATTGTCTTTGGTCTAAGAAAGAGACAACTAAATGACCCTCCTTTTATTAAAATGCTGGTGTAATTAATAAAATTATTAAATTACCCCCAAATTATGTCTCTCAAACCTTTTTGATCACCACATATTTATATGTGTATGTGTATAAATTTCCCAGAGAGCTGGTTGTTAAACATTTACCAATATACCACTGACTAAAATCCAGGAGAAGTAAGGAAAGATAGCACGAAAACACCTAGCTGACATCAATGAGTTGAAGATACCTAGTTCTGACAAACTGCATTCATGGGAAACAAAAGAAATTGTTGGTGTGATTGCTGAACTGCTGTGTATCATAGGTCTAGAAATGGGCAGTTGATGTCCCAATTTTTTAAAAGGGGAAGAGAGTGAAGACCTCAGATTCTAGGCTGCCTATCTTGACATCTCTTCTCTGTAAAAATCGTTTACAAAAGAGAGAGTAAGATAATCACTACTTTGGTTCATTAAGACTCAGTCATGCTAAACTAAATTAATTTCCTTTTTCAACAAGGTTTCTATACTGGTAGATAACGTAAGATTACAAACATAGTATAATAGGGTGATTTCAGCAAGACATTTGACAAAGTCTCTCATAATATCCTTGAGTATAAGATATATGTATAAGATAAAGCTATAGATTGGATGACAATACATTTAGGTAGAGTCTGAATTGGTTGAATGTCAATGATAATTTGCAGATCAACCCTGAAGGCAGTGGTTCTTCCTCAATGGAGATTTTCAAGTAGAAATAGGATGACTACTTGCTAGGACCATGGCAGAAGGGATTTTTGGCGAGGTATAAGTTAGACTTGATGGTCTTTGAGGTGCCTTCCAAAATGAAATCTGGTAATTCTATGATTACTTGCTGAAGTAGGGGCAAACAAGTCTGAGCTAGCAGGTGTTATGAATGGATAAGCAAAAACTGGGCTGGTGCACCAGTTTCAAGGATGAATACTTAGCAACAGACTAAGCAAACATTTGGTCAGAGAAACTGGAAAGTGATACTGATGAGTTTAGATTTGAAATTAAGGTAAACATTAGAAGAAGGACTTCCCCATGGACCAATGCTTATCAGGGTTACTGTTTGCATTGGTAACCTCAAGGATCACAGTGAAATGGAAAGACCACTGGACTTAAAACATTCTATCCAATTATTTTCTGGCTCTGCAACATAATCAAATCAATACTGCCCTTGGAAAGGACATGTCAATCAGTTCCCCAGTGATTCCAATCACCATCCCTGTGACTTGCCAAAGCAAAACAGCCCGTTCTGTTTGCCACTCACCCACAGGTATTGTCTCTGCCTATTAGAATGTAAGCTCATTGAGGGAATGTTTTGACTTTATATTTGTATCCCCAGAACTTAGCACACTGTTTAATACATAATAACAATTTTAAGTCTAAAACAATACTTTTCATTCTTTATAGTCAGGAATTACTGGGTTCAAATCCCACCTCGGATACATAACTGCGGTATGACCCTGGGTAAGTCATTTCACCTCTCTTGAGCCCCAGCTTCCTCAACTATAAAATGGAAGTTAATCATACCTGTAGTAATATCTCACCTGGTTGGGGGTGAGGGGGTGGTTTAGGCTCGAATGACGCAATACATGTAAAATACTACAAATTTTAAATTCCTACATAAATGTCAGCTATTATCATCTTCTACATATTAGTTTATAATTCCCTTGGAAGGAGCACTGCTCCAAACTGGCATGGCCATCAATTAGAGAACTATCGTTTTTGCACCTTGGTCTGACCTAGCCGAGTCACAGCTACTCAGTCAGTTCCATCCCAATTGGACACTTCTGCTCTTAAAGGGAAGTAGCTTTGCTTTCGCTGAGATAAAAGAGCAAAGAGGACTCAGTGTCAGTCCAAGGGGAGAGCCAGATTCAGTGCTACACAATGGTGTCTATGTTCTGGCTAGATGTGGGGGAATCATAGAATCATAGAAATTCATAATTGGAAGGGACCTTAAGAGGCGTCTAGTCCAACCCATATTCAATAACAAATCGCTACTACAACATACCCCAAATAGTCATTTGGTTTTTGCCTGAAGACCTCCTATGAAAGTGAACCAATTACCTTCTGAGGAAGCACATTTTATTTTTGAATATCTCTAATTATTAGGAATTTTTCTTCATATTAATTCTAAATGTGCATCTTTGTGACATCTACCCTCTTACTCCTAATTATTCCTTCTGGGGCAAAACAGAATAAATAGAATTCCTCTTCCAAACGTATATACAGATAACTATTACGTCTGTCCTGCTGCTCTTCCCTCCCTCATTCACCATCTCCCCCTCGCCCCTCTGCAATCTTCTTTTCTCCAGGATAAATTTCTCCTTTTCCTTCAGTGGTTCCTCAGATGGCATGGACTTGAGGTCCTTCATTAATATGTTTGCTGCCTTCTTAATATTCTCCACCTTATTAATGTCTTTTCTAAAATCTGGTGACTAGAATTGAACATGACAGTCCAGATGAGGTCTAATAAGAGCATGTATCACCTACCTAGTCCTGGAATATATGACTCTCTTAATGTGGCCCAAGCTTGCATTAGCTTTTTTTGGCTGTCATGTCACATTGTTTGACTGATACTGTGCTTACAAGATACTTTAAACTCCCAGACCTTTTCCAAATAAGCTGCTACCTAACATGATTCTGCTCCATCTTATATTTGGAGGATATAAGATGGAGAATGATTTCCTCCATCTTATACTTGTGAAGTTTGCATTTAACCCCTATTATATTTCATTTTATTAGATTGAACCCATTGTTCTAACCTGTCAAGACTTTTTTGAATTCTGACTATCTTCCAGACGATTCCTGTTAGCTCTCTGTCATCTGCAAATTTTATGATCATACCATCTGTGCCTTAATTCATTAATACAAAATGTTAAACAGCACAGGGCCATTCCTTGGAGTATTCTACTGGAAATTTCCTTCCAAGTTGACAGAACCATTAATGACTACTCTTTGAGTTTAGCCATTCAACCTTTCCCAAATGCATCTGTACTGTGGTCTAGTAATCCATATTTATCCATCTTTGGTAGAAAAGATTCTTCTTGTGGAAGAATAGGATAAGATACCTTATCAAACACCTTGCTAAAATTGAACTAAATTATATCTATAGCATTTACCTGATTTACCTGGTTAAAAACCTTGAAAAAAAAAAAAAAAGAAAGAAGGTCAGTCTCATATGACCTGTCCTTCCTGAATCCAGGCTATGTCATTGTGATCTCTGCATCCTTTTCTAGATGTTTACTAGCTATCTCTTTAATGATACATTCTAAAAATTTCCTTAGAATTGAAATTAAGCTCACTGGTCTAGAATCCATAGATTTGATTTGATTCCCCTTTTTGAAAAATTGGCACATTTGTCCTCCAATTCTGCAGTTCTTCTCCTTCACAGTTTCAAATATCACTGTCAGTGGGTCAGCAACTATATCCACAATTTAGCTTCTGAACTGAAGGGTCTAGTTTCATTAGAACAAGCTGTACTGTCTTTGGAGGAATTCTTATCCTCCATACCTCCAAGATGCAGAAAAAGGTCCAGGGTACAAGGATACAAGAAACATTAAAGCTTTCTTCAGGAGTATATAATTGAAGAAATTGGTACAGAACAAATTGTCTATTCACCTATTCTTTTACTAGAAAAATAGAGCTCTTTATTAAAATAACAGCATGTTATTAATACATTTCTAACCTCTACTTATAAACAACATGATACTCAAATTAAGCCAAATATAAAGGAATAAAAGCACTTAAATACAGATTAGAACACCTCTTATTGACCAGAAACTCAATTATTGTCACCCACTACTCATCTAAATCTAAGTTTTTCTTCCTACTTAGAGAGAGAAAGTTGACTTTCTCTTATCTATCTGCTATGCAAGGATTGATTCACAGCTCCTGAACATTTAGTGTTCTGGCCTGCTGGCATTAGTTTTTCAGAATGAAGGTTTTAATTGCCTGCTTAACACCCACCTTTTAAAAACTCAGCACTTCATACACTAACAGCCCCCGTTCCAAGGGAAAGATTGCTTTCATTTTTTTCAGAGCAAAAGCCCAAGTTCTGAGTTTTCTGGCTTTGCAGCTCTTGGCCTGGTAAAGAGGTAAACCACCACTGAAACAAAGACATGTAACATGCTAACATTTGCATTTATGGCTTTCCAAGATGATTTCTTTCCAAAAGGGGGTCCATCTGGTAGCAGATAGCTACTTTACTCATCCAAGCTTCCCGTGTGATAAATCTGTTTTAGTACTTTTTGCTAAGCTTCCACGGTAGTTGATTTTCCAGTTTCTTCAATTCACTGAGTTCAGCAAGTATTTCTGAAATGTCCATTATATACAAGGAACTCCACAGATATAAAAGTAAAAAAGTAATAATTCTTGTCCTCAAGGCACTTCTATTTTACTACGGAGATAGGGTATTTATAAAGATATGTATAAAACAAGGCAGTAATAAAAGAGGAAAAAAAGGTTAGAAGACAGTACTCTATAACAATGATGTCAAACTCAAATAGAAATGAGGGCCACTAATCCATACATAAGGATCCTTGCAGGTAAGCATATTGATTCAGTTTTAAAATATAATGTAATCTATGTTTTACTGTATTTTTATTTTGTTAAGCATTTCTCTACCATATTTTATGGTTCTGGTAGCATTCAGGACTATTGTGGACTACATGTTTGACACCTCTGCTCTAGAAGACTAATGGCTAAAAGGGTCACCCAACTAAGAAGCAAATGCCGCTCCCTCCAACTCCAACCTTAGCTTTCACATAGCTGCTCCAGCAAAACCCTGAAGTTTGCACCAGAGCAAATAATGATCAAGAAATCCAATGAGAAACTATAGTAAGTAACATCTGTCATCTGAGAATGGCACAAAAACTCACCTAACATTCCACAGGCAAGAGAAAAGGATCCTCTCCCCCAAGCCAACTCAATGCCAGCCCTTCCAATACAACCAGAAACTGGATACATGCACCCTTCAAGGCTTTCTGTTCAAGGATATCAAGAACAGAGGGCTCCCTTGAGAACTTCCCAAGGTAGGAACATGGAAGCCATAGTGGAAAAGCAATAGGCAATGACCACCATGGAGTCACAGGGTTCAGACTAAGACGTCCCAGGCCCAGAGGCTCTGAAGTCTCTAATACTGTCTTGAGACTCCAGAGAGGGCTCTGAAGATCCAGTACCCTGAAGATCAAGTATACAGTGGGATAGGGAGGAGAGCTATTGCCAGGATATGAAAGTCAGTGTAAGAATTCAGGGGACCTGGAGTAAGACTAAGTAACATGGATCATCCTATTCAAAAGAACATAAGGAAGTCAGACCTGCCATAAAACTCCTATTCAGGAAGTAAAGCTGAAATAAGTGGGATAAGTAAAGATGAAATAAATACATAAAAGGAAATACCTGCAAGTATCAAAAATTATTGAAAAGCTAACTCTATAACAATTACAAGCAGAAACTCAAAGGAAAAAATGGGTTTTTCACATTATTCTTATACATGGATGCCTAGAAGAAATCATGCAGGAGATAAAAAATGAAATAAAATCTCCTAAGGAAAAAATTGGAAGAAGAATAGCTTAGGGGCAGCTAGCTGGCCCAGTGGATAGAGCACTGGCCCTGGAGTCAGGAGGACCTGAGTTCAAATCCAGTCTCAGACACATAATACTTCCTAGCTGTGTGACCCTGGGCAAGTCACTTAACCCCCAATTGCCTCACCAAAAATAGATAGATAGATAGATAAATGAAATAAAAATAAAAAAATAAAGGATACAAAAAAATTTTTAAAAATAATTAAAAAAAAAGAATAGCTTAGAAGAGAAAGTACTAAGTCTTACCCAAGAAATGGAATCACTGAAGACTAGAGTAGACCAAACAGAAATCAGTAACTCTATGAGACAGCAAGAAATAGTAGAACAAAATCAAAAGATTTAAAAAAAAAAAAAGCATTTCTGATAAAAAAAAAAAGACCAGAGCTGGGTAGAAATTTTGAAATAGAAGCACTAGAGTCTAGTGAAACCTAGAAAGGTAAACTTATTTATTTGAGCAATTGAAAGGAAGCGTCTGATGATATAGTGTTCAATGTCTTCAAAGGATTTGAAGGGTATTAAATAAGAAAAAAAAAAGGTCTTGGAAATGGATCAGCTCTGTTCTGAGGGTTGGAAGAAGGAAACGAGAAGGGACAATAAAAGGAAGAATACTAGTCTAGAAAGGAGAAGAAAGTGGGGAGGTACTATTTCTCATAATTATGATGTGTGGGAAGAATATACAAGCCTGAAGCAAGCAGTTCAGTAAAGGCATCAGTTAAAGGATAAAAGAGGGAAAAAAGAAAAGAAAAAAATGAGAATGTGATGGAGTGCCTTAGATTTCCTCTTAGACAATTGGGTAATGGCTGAACAAGTTGTGGTAAATGAATGCAATGGAATATTATTACATTGTAAGAAATTACAAAACAGGTGATTTCAGAGAATCCTGGGTAGTATGAACTGATCCAGTGATGTGAGTAGAACCAGGAAAACAATATATACAAGGACAAGGACAACAACATCATAAAGAAAAACAATTTTGAAAGATTTAAGAACTCTGATCAAGGCAATGACCAAGCACATCTAGAGGATGATGAAACATATTACCCACTTCCTGACATGAGTGATGGACACAAGGTAGAGACATACATTTTTGAACATGGTCACTGTGTCTATTCATTTTACTTAAGTTTATTTGTTGTAATTTAAGAGAATTAATGTAGTGCTTTCTATCATGCTTTATAGTTTTATATAGAATTATATAGTGCTTTAAAGTTTGCAAAGTTATCTACATCCCAGATGATCTTCACACCAACCCTGGAAGATAGGTGTTAATATTACCTCCATTTTACATATGAGGAAACTGAAGCTGAGAGGTTAAGTGACTTGACTAGGATCACACAGATATTTTGTCTAACTCAAACTCCCTCACTCTTATTCACTTCACCATCCACCTGTCTCAAACAACAGAGATGCCAGAAAGAAGAAAAAAGAAGGCCATTGTAACATTTTTTTAAAAGGCACAGAAGAGAATAGAAGGAAGTTCAAAAGGAAGAATAGAAGAGAAGTAGGACAGTTTTGAAAGTAACATGTGAAATATTTATATACTTATAAAAAGCAAGTGGGGTAGAATATTCACAGCTGCGTATAGAATCCTCTTTTTGTGTTCTGGTGTATAGAAACGCTCCTTTTAAAATTTAATTTCAGAATAAATTTTACAATTTTAATTAAAAAATGAAAAAATAAAGTACTCTAAAATTTTTGAAGGCCAACCCCACTCTTTAATTTCCGTTTACACATTTAAAAAAATTACCAAATATGTGACATATCTTTGCAACCATATTAGATAACATTTTCTTCTTATAGGCATATGTATCCCTATGGTGGGGGCTCTGTGTACTTAAGAATTGCTTGGAGAAAGGATAACAAGATTAATAATGGCAAAGAATGAGGGATGAAGGAAGGCATTTATGTGAATTATAATTATTGATTGTATGTTACTGGCATAAGGGACGTCTGGTGTCAGGGAATGAAAAGAATAAGATGAAGGGAATGCAAGTAGGGATATATTCTTTCCAGAGGTTCAGAGAATAAATATTAAGATACTGTCCTGGTAGTATTATCCAATTTTACAAATGTGTAATAGATATTTTTCTGCGATAAAGATTATAAACTCCCCCAGAACCATTTTACATGTATTTAAATACTAATTCCTTTCGTATTTGATAATCTTTATACATCAATGGAAGCAACTTAGTGATAGGATGGCTCACAGGTTTTCCTTGGAGAGGCATGTGAAGGAGCTGGTGGGGTTGCTCACATCATGCATCCCAGGTAACATGAAAAGTTATTTCACTGGGCATAAGTCATCTCCTAAAGCCACCATGAAGATAGTTGAAACCAACACATCAGTATCTGTGAGAGGATGAGAAGGAAGAAAAATTCTACCAAGAAGTCATCACATTACATCAACACATACTTTTTATGCTTGGTGACAAAAGCAAAGGTTGGCGTAGGGGAACATGATGAAAAATATATTGGAAAACATGTCTCAGCGATAAGAAAATAGAAAAAAATCTAAAGGCTCCTACATTGTATAGAAGCCTTACACCTTTACAACATGAATACTTCCATTGAGCAGAAAATCAAGAGGCACTAGACTGGTGAGCATTGATTAATATCACAAAGATATTAAATTGATTCTATTCTAACAATAGAAAACAATCTATTATTGATATGAGAGTTGCTTCTTAATCAGCTGTCTGTCAGCAGTCAAACTCACTGGCTTGTTAGAGCAGTAATCAAAAGCAACACCAAGTAAGAATAATGAAAACAAAAAGACCATAGTGTGTAATAGAGGTAACTCCAAAGATAATGAAATTCCCAAATGGGGAATGAATGAAAGGGCATAAACACAGGATATCAGCATTCCCTTAGGAAACTTGACTGATGTAAATCAGTTGACACAAGAAGATTCCAAAGGTCTGAAAACCACTTCAGCTACCAAATATTTGATCTTTTGTAAAATGGTAGATAGAGCAACTATGAGCAATATATATTTTATTTGTTTGTTTATTTGATTTGTCCCTCTCTCTATCCTCTCTTACCCCCAATGAGTAACTCGGACCCTCAAAGACTCCCAAACTACAACTATAACAACAAAAGGAAAAACCCCAAAATAAAACCTTTAGTACATAGCTATATAGTATGGCAAAGCAAATTTCCACATCAGTCACGTCCAAAAAATGTACATCTGTTTCTTCATGTTATATTTATCACTTGCAAAGTGAAATGAGCAGAACTAGTACATTATATACAGTAACAGCAATATTTTAATTATGATCTTTGGAACTGAAAATATTCTTTTTTAAATTCAATTCTCTGTTGGAAGATGAGTGACATTTTTCATTCTTTTGGATCAGTGGTTTCTCACTGCATTGGTTAGAGTTCTACAGTATTTCAGTTATTTTTCTTTATAAGAGGTGTCAAACACACAGCCCACAACACTTCTGAGTATGACTTAAACCAGATTAAAATGTTATTGGGAAATATTTAACAAAATACATCAAAATACAATAAAAACTAAAAGTACAATAAAATATAGATAATATTAGTGTGTGGTTTTCTAAAGTCAATACAGGCCTGCGGGAATCCTTATGTATGGTTCGTTGGCCCTCATTTCTATTTATTTGATACCACTACTCTATAATATTGTAATCATTGAAGAAATTGTTTTTCTAGTTCTATTTACTTTGCTCTATGTCAATTCATAGAGTTCCTTCCAACTTTCCTCTGAAACTACTGATTTCATCATTTCTTATGGTACAATAATATATTAAGGTATATTTATATTTAAGTAGAAAAAACAATATTAATAATATTAATATATCACACTCAGTTTCTGATTTTGGGCTACCAAAAAAGAATTACCATAATTATTTTTGTATATATGGATTGCTTTCCTCTTTCTTTGAGGGCATAGGCCTACTAATTGTAAGCATCAAAAGATATGTGTATTTTAATTACTTTTTGAGTACTGTTCTAAATCACTTTTTAAAATGTTAAGACCAGTTAAGAGCTACACCAGCAGTGCACTAATGTATTTATTTTCCCAAAACCCATCCAACATATGTTATTTTAATTTTTTGTCATCTTTGCCAAGTGTAATGGGTGTGAAACAGAACCTCAAAGTTACTTTGATTTGCATTTTTCCAATTATTACCGATTTAGAGCATTATTTTCACATACTGGTTGATTGGATTTCCTTGGAAAATTGTCTATATGTACTCTTTGACCATTTATCTATTGGGGAATGACCCTTATTCTCATAAGTTTTAATCAGTTCTTTGTCTATCTGGAAAACTTGTTGCAAAGATTTTCTCCCAATTACCTGTTATCCCTTCTAATTTTTACTATATTGAGCAACATCAGTTTGGAATATAAACTCATTTATAAAATCTTACAGAAAGAAATAGTGACAGATTATGAAAAGTATCATGTCATAAAAACAATGAGAAGCAATAAAGGGGGAAACAAGTCTACAAAAAGTTTCATGAAAGACTCAACTTAGAAAAATCATCCCTAGAGCATTTAAGGATTGGACTGGGTAGAGGGGAAAAAAACCTGTTGAAAAATGGAAAAGATTTGCCAAGATTTCTACAGCAATTTTTTTTGTCCATCAGTGACAGTGAACTCCTAACGTAAGTCTCTGAAATGCAATGTGAGGGATTAGAAAGGTATTAAGAAAAATGAAGATGTGAAGATCAAGCTGGACTCTATCAATTAGAGGAGCCATGCTAATAGCATAGATTTGGAGGTGCTGTGTAATAACAATAACTTTCCCATTTCTTCAAAATCTTTTTTAGAAGAATCTATGGCTGCTAGGTATGGAATGCCATAGTCTGTGAAGAATTAAAGTTTCAGATTTCCTGAATTGTGTTTATGAAATAGCCTGAAACATGTTAGTAATGAAGAATTGCTCAGGAGAAGCATCATAAAATCAAAGAGATTTATGAGCAGAAAAGGAAGTGAGCCAGAATAAGGGATATCTGATGAACAGCCTGTTGCTCTATTGGTATCCATACAATGCCAAAGGATTTAGAGAAGGGCCCTTGCCACTTTGGGCCCTTTGCACTTTGGATTTGCTGTCAGATGAAATACAGCACTGTTATGTATTTGATGTATTGTTAGCCCAAGTTCTTGCATTGGAAAAGAGGGTCCTCTTACCTCTTTTGTAGAGATCTAGATATGAGCTACATTCTGATATCTCGAGGGTGGAACCTTGTGTGAAGGTAAAATTAGCACAAAGAAGTAATTTGTGAGGTGCCCTCCAAGACAGACACTAGTCTATTTAAATCTAGAATTTTGGTTCTGGGTAACACATATAAAACATCATTGCTAATATGCTACAGCTAAATCCCACAACTCTGATCGCTTAATCCATATCTTTATACTAACACCTGGAAGGTAAAGGAACAAATTGTGTTTCCCCTGTTATTCTGACTCTGAAGTATAAATTGGTAAAAGGATTCTTCTACTGATAATGAATCAATGATCAATCCATCCAAGGTCTCCCAGATCCAGTTATTCATGTAATCCATCAGGCTATGCCACCTGCCTCCCAAACTTATTTGTTCTTTCAAGCCCTTAAGAAAAGGATGACTGGAGAATGCATCTGTCAGAAAATGGATCCATGCTTTTTTCAAGCTATGTCAGGATTTGGACATCATTGTCTGCTCCTGTGAATGTGCTAGTATACTCCTGACAGAGAACATTGGAGGGAAAAAGATATCTTCACAGCAGAAGCATACATATAAGATTGTGCTATATAGACTTCAGACTTCTTTTTAAACTTTTCCATTCTGAATGTAAGAGGAACAAAATGGAATAGCCAGGCACTATTGCCTATTTCTACATAACCACAATTAACCCTCTATTATCTATACCAGTTAAGTTGGAGTTGAAAGGATTAGAATATTTGAGTTGAAGGGGAACCTCAGATTTTCCAGTCCAAAGTGAAGCTTTGAAATGGACACTGTGTTTTCCCAACTTTTGTTACATAGAATCCTAGTGTCCTAGTGTGATGCAAGTTGATGTCCAATGGGAAAATGTTGATACTTAATGATCTATCTCTAAGTAGACAGAAGATTATATGAATCAAATTACTTGTGGCTTTTAGAAATTATATCGGCAAAAGGTATTGTGGTAGAAAAATTGAAACTATTGAATGAAATGAGGTTTAGAAGCTATATGTGGATTTGAACTATGCTTGGTCAGTTCAGATCATTGGTGTTACCTCTACTGAAAATTTAGCATCTTTTCCCTTATTTACCAAACAATAATTTGTGATCAGGAAAACTGCATTAATAATGGTTGTGGTCTTAAAGTGAATGAATTAGGCAAACTTGGAAAATGATGGCATTGAAAAAAGATCTCTACTTGTAACAAGGATGGCTCTTTTAAGGAATAGAAAGAAATAGGCTGGCATATCTGAGTCCACTGCTGAGAGGATTCCGACCTGGTACATAGGTTGGATGCTCAAATGCTCATTTCTCCACTGGTCCTGAGCTCCTGAACTAAAGAGTTTTTCAGAAACTACGTCTGGATACTTCATGGTCCACCACCCCTGTGCCGCATGCATACAACCCTATGGTGTAGAAATAAGCATTTTTTCCATTTTGCAGATGAGGTAACTTGGGCTCAGAGGAGTGAAGTGATTTGCTTAGTGTCAGAGTCAAGCCTTGAATCCAAGATCTTTGGATTCCAAATCAAGTTCCCTCTTCTATGATCTATATAATCTCACATTATTTGACTGTACATTATTGATTCTAATCTTTTTCATCTCTACTCAAAATTATTATAGTAATATCCTTTCCCTGTATGGCAAATGAGTGCTCAGGTCTGCTGAGTACAGTTTCTGGCCATTAACCTTTGATTGTCTATCACCTACTGGTGGGACACAAAAATGTAATTAGTGCAGGAGTTTTCATATGGAACACTGTCATCCAATAGGTAAATGGGAATGCTTCCTTCCTGGGAAAGTGGACTTCTTTCTCATATCTCATGTGAGTTTCCTCCATCTGCCCAGTCTTCTATGCAGCAAACTCCTCTATGCCACCACCTCAATAATTCCATCATTGTTTTGTCCCTGACCTAGGGCCCCCCTCCACCATAATTTTCCTAGGGAAAAGGGCCAGACTGTCTAGGACATCAATCATCCTCTCTCCTGGCACAACTTTATCTGAGGTTAAGCCCTCCTCTGCACTACCACTTCCCCATTTAATTAAGTATGCCCCCGGCATCAGAATTCTTGGTTATGAAACTGGTGAGACATGGCATTGTTGCTGTGCTCTATTATACCACCAGTGCCTGGAGGATCTTATGGCCACTACACATGCTTTTTGTATTGAAAATATGGCTTGCAAGTGGCCTGGAAAAGCAATCCCCTATGGCCCAGAGAGTGTTCATGAGGACACTTTATGGCCCTGTGAGCAAATGGAGCAAGATATCCCGCTACATTCTATCTCCATGCTCTGTCAGATCTCCAGATAACTTTATTGGGTAGGCTAAGGAGATCCCGGTATTTCTCACCCAGCTCTGGCATCTTATGAATCTATGCCTACAGGAAGTATACATCTAATTAGGAGAGCTTTTGGCATTGGTGCATCTCTTAGGACACACCATTTATAGTCCAGGGTAGTCTCTTATGAAATATGAGGCTTGCCTTCAGTTATTCTAGCAGATATTTGACATTCCTCTTAAGACTAACTCTTCTAATCAATATACCAGCCATCTTTGTCAGAGTATGAAGCAAGATCATGCCGATGTTATGCAAATAAAATTACATTTTTAAATTCATGTCACTAATATAGTTTCACTACTACTATCTAAATCTTTATTTCTATTCATTAATACTTTTTTGTTTTTAAAAAAATTACATTTTCCCAATTACAGGTAATAACAATTATTCACATTCATTTTTTAAAATTTGAGTTCAAATATTTTCCCTCCTTTCTCTCCCCCCTCAAGAAGGCAAGCAATTGATATAGATTATACATGTACAGTCATGCAAAACATTTTCATATTAGCCATGTTGCAAAAGAAAACACAGATAGAAAAAAAAGAAAAAGTTTTTAAAAAGTATGCTTCGATCTGCATTCAGACCCCATCAGTTCTTTCTCTGGGTATAGATAGCATTTTTCCATAAAGACTTATTAATCTAGTTATATATTCTTTTGAACCTAGGGATAAGGGGCTGTATAATATAATTTTGCAGAGGAGTACCCGTGGACTATGAGGTTTAGACTCCTGGATTGTGCCAGCTTTTTCTAGGTTCTCAACCAGGACTTGACTTGGAATGAACCACTATTGCTGGACTAGTTAAGTGAGAGACTGGTGGGCTAAGCATCTCTAGATGGTAATCACCTTCCCCTCAGAAATCCAGGAGTATCTTGGCATCTTTGCTTCTACCCACTGCCCGAATTGACCCTACCCCCTTATATATTGTACTCTTCCTCTCAGCCCCACCCAGTCCTACCCTGTTTGACCAGGAAGAGCCTATGTAGCTTGGGGAAGGGGCTTTTTCTCAGCTGATTCCTATAGGATAGTCAGAGAGGTTGGAAGAAAGCTTCCACTTGTCCTGTAGCCAATCAGACAATTACTTTGCAAACTGTTTATCCAAAGGGCACACAAGATGGCAAGGAGGAAACAGTGTTTCCTTAGTAATAAGACTAAAGGTGAAACCACCCCTCTCCAATGCCTGCAGTTCACTTGGCAGGTGATTGCTCATGTGCAACTTCCTACAGGAAGCCTTTCCTGATTCTCCAAGTTGCCAGTGCTTTCTCATAGTATTATTATGTATATACCTTATATTTACTTATTTTTATGTAAGTCAACTCAACCAAATAGAAGCTCCCTGAGGGCAGGGACTGCATCTTTTTTTTTTTTTTTTTTTTGGTCTTTGAATCCTCAGTGCCTAACATAATGCTTTACACCTAGAATGCACCTAATTAATATTTGTTTATTGAATGGAACAAAACGGAATTCTTACCTCTCAGTGGACTTTGATCTTCTAGACGACCAAATTTAGAGACAGTGTGGATACAGTGAAAAGAACGCTGAACTTGGATTCATGGGACTGGAGTTCAAATTTGGACTTTACCACTCACTACCTTCATGAGCTTGGGCCAGGAGCTCAGTTTCCTCATCTGTAAAATAAGGGGCTTGGACTAGAAGATCTCTAAAGTCTCTTCCAATTTGATTTCTATGATCTTATGATGGCCAAAGTTCTGGGTCAGGACATGGGACTTTTGACACAAGCATGCCTGAGAGTGCTGGGAAGCCTCTATAAGACTCTGTCAAAGATTTGACTACTGATGACAAGACACAGAATCATCTTTGCTCAGCCTCTTGCTGTACAAATCAAACCACCGGGATAGTTGAATGCCCAGAAGTGTCCCATACTGCCACAAAAAAGCTCCCTCACGTTAATCTCCCTTCTCCCCAAATACAGCTCTACTATTATAGTATAATGGACTAGCCTGTTCACCAGCTTAGAGGCCTAAGATGTCTCTATTTTTATTCTCTCAGTTTGAAAATGAGAAAAAGAGTGCAACCTTGAGGACACATGTGGCCTAGGTCCTTGAGTGTGGCGTTTTTACTTGAGTCCAAGTTTTACAGAACAAATCCTTTTATTAAGGGGATTTGATCTGTGAAGTTTGGATTCAGTCAAAGGGCTGTACTTGAGGACCTAGAGGGTCAGGCCAAAGGTTCCCTACCCCTGGAGTGGTGTATTCTCTAGGCCTATTGGTAATAACTATAGGGCAGCTAGGTGGCACAGTGGATAGAACACTGGGTTCAAAAAGTTCAATTCTGGCCGTAGATACTTAATAACTGTGTGACCCTGGGCAAGTCTCTTAAAACTGCTTGCCTCAGTTATTCATCTGTAAAATGAACTGGAGAAGGAAATGGCAAACTATTCCACTATCTCTACCAAGAAAACCAAAAATGGAATCACGAAGAGTTGGTTATGATTGAAAATGACTGAACTGGCAATAGCTACTGCATTCTTGTCCCATAGATCAACTGCTCTACCTTCCTGATTGTGGTAGCATCCTGGATAGAGGCACTAATTAACTTTGGTGCAAGAGGCAACTTTAAGGCTCCGGCCCTGGGTCCAGTGGGAACAAATCACAGTGAATAACCAAGGAAGGCCTCCTATACTTAGGTACCATGGCCCTTGAGATATATCCCTGCAGATGTGTAGCACACTCATGAACTCCTTGCCTTCAATACCTAGCTGATAATCCTGTGTTTTATAGTTTGACTAAGTATGACACTAAAGTCGTAACACACTCAGAGACATAATTCAATCTATCCTTTTTTTCATACTCTAGACCTACATTTCAAATTGCCTACAGATCTTATACAGTACAATGTTCCTTGAGCACCTCAAACATGTCCATTATAGGCCAGGAATTGAGGTGGGAGGTTAGATCTCAAACACAGGACAGTTGGCATGAACCAATGAGGAATTTTCCCCAGGTGTGTAGGCCTAAGGTGCAGGTGTCTTTGGGTATTTAATAGGGAGGCGTATATAAGGGACCTACAGGATTAACTACACCTCCCCCACCTTCTCAAACTTGATGAATCTTTAACCCCTCGAGGGCAGCCTTCATCACAATAGGAAGACTTTAGGGACCTCTGTTCTCTTGTGTTCCTGCAGTAGCAGAATTACCAACTACCTCCCGGAAACAACTGCTTGCTTGAATATTCAGCCTCTGAGTGCTCCACAGAATTAATACAAGAAGATGTCTGCAACCAAACTTGTCTCTCCAGTAAACCCATCCTTCCCTTTGAGTGCACTGTTTTTATCATGGTACCACTAGTATTTGGGATCTTGGACTTGACTTTCTCCTATTTCTCTCTTTCTATTCCTACAACCAGTCTCCTATTATGTACAACCCCTTAACTACAAGCTTAGATTATTGCAAGAATTTCCTAATTGGTCCTCCTAACTCTATTGCTCCCATTAATTAATCAGCAAACATTTATTAAGCATTTATTATGTTCCAGTCACTGTACTGGGTGCTGGGGATACAAGTACAAAGAATGAAATAATCCCTACTTGCAATAAGTTTATATTTTAAAAGAACAGTCAATTACGTATTAAATTGTATATCCCATAAATATAAAGCTAACAAATACAAACATATACAAAGCTGTTAAATACATGGTAGTTTGGGAAGGAGGGAATTAGTAGCTGGGGGATAAGGAAGAGCTTCATTAAGAAGATGGCACCTGACCTGTATCTTAAATGAAGGAAGGGACTCTGTGGCTTAAGAAAGGAGGAAGTACATTCCAGGTATGGAAATAGCCAGTACAAAGGCTGGGGATAGAGATAGAGCATTATGAGGAACAGAGAGAAGGCTAGCTTGGTTAAATCACAGAGTGAAAGAAGGAGCACCATGTTGGTTGGTTGTCCTTCATTCTCAAAAGGACCAAAATGACGTCACTACGTTAGAGTCAAGTTACAGTGTGTCCAACTGTGGCTGATCAGGTCAATAAGAACTTGAAATGCTCTAGGCACAAATAGTACATGTGAACATTTGGGGTGGAGTCTCTCTCTAAATTTGTGCATCTTGTGTTTCTTTTGAGTTCCTTCAATTCTGCTTTGCTCATAGAGCATAGCACCTTCTTTGATGAGGGCATGACATGCTGGGTGGTCATGTGCCAGTGTCATACAATTCTGAAGTTCTTCAGAGAATCCAATGATTGGGCATCCAATGATGCCCTGAAGGCTATTTATGGCCCAGAGACCTATGGTGTGTCTCAACTACTCAGTGCTGATGGAGCCACATTGATTAATGATAAAGACATGATCCTGGAGAGATGGGCTGAACACTTCCATAGTGCTCTTAACAGACCATCATCAATCAATGCGGAAGCCATTGACTGTTTACTTCAGGTTGAAGTCAGTGTCACGTACAATGACACTGGAAAGGTAGGTTCAGGTCAGATTACATTGGGCATTAAAAGCTATATAGAACAGTTTATATTTATTCCAGAGACAATAAGAAACCACTGAAATTGCTTGAGTAAGAGAATTTCATGAGACATCCATGTAAAGATACCCAGTAATATAGTGGAAATATGGGATTGGAGTTCATGAGAGTAGGGATAGATGGATTTGGTAGTTATCTGTAGAGATAGAAACTCAGCATGGCATAGGGGATAGCAAAGTTGGCCTGAGAGATAAGGAAGACCTCTGACATATACAGGGTATGTGATTCAAGGAAAGCCATTTAGTTTTGCCATCTCTAGGCAAGTCTATATAAGATTATAAGTTGCAGAGAAAGTATCAGCAAACATTGGTAGAGTGAGTTTCCTCATCAGGGAGTTCTTTTTTAATTTTTTATTTATTTTATTTTTAATTTGTGGGATAAAACACGCATTTCCATAGCATAGTATAGTTTTAAAAATGTACATGAAACTGCAAATCTATTATGTACAACTTGCTATTCAACTTAAATATATAATAAAGTCATCATGTAAATTTCTTTTTTTTAAATTTTTTCTTCCCTCCCCCCACTCTAGAGATAGTTACCATTAGATACCCCCCCACACACGTAAAATCATTATATACATACTCCTATATATCAGTTCTTTCTCTCAGTGAAACTATAAGTCCAGTTCCTATCCCACATTCCACAGAGATAATAGAATTGGTAGGAGCTGATTAGAGAGGGAGAGACAGTAGAGAGGAGAGGTCCCAGGACTGAACTCTTAGGTGACTTTCATGCTTTGCATTGCCTTTGACTTTGGCAAAACAGACTTTCTGTATCAGTTTGTATCAGCAAAAGTGATTCTTAAGCTACAATTTTAACAAAATAAACTGTCAAGTTTTCTCTGTGTCTTCTGGGCTTCTATTTCCCAAATTCATGAAACCTTTCTGGGCTTGAACCGTATTGGTGGAACTCAGAAACATGGAATACCATGGTCAAGGACTCAATCTACTGGCTGGATTACCTGGATTATCAGGGCTAGTTTCCTCTCTTCTCTCTCATTTTTAAATGGGAGATTGGTGGGTAGTTGGGGAACATGGAAAAATGGTCCTGGGAAATGAAAGAGGAGAGAGTGAGGCTGATGACTTTGCACTGATCTGTCTCACTTAAATCCAATTCACTTGCAAGTCAAGACATCACCCTCCTGACGTCACTGGTCTTCTTCGAGAACAAAGGACAAACAATAACAACGACAAATGTGATGGACAGGCAGTATTTCTTATTCCCAGCTGTTCCTTCTCCTGCTGGATATAGGGATATAAGCTTCTCTTTTCAGTTGAAATGGGAAAGAAAAAGGTCTCATTTTAGGAGGATGGGCTTTATTTGAGTCAATACAATTTTGTACTCTGGTAGATCTTGCAGTGCAGGGGAACCAAGGATCATCATCTTAGCTATGTTGTTTGGAATTTCAAGTTCTTCACAACATATCCCCTTTCTTTCTTTCCAGTCTTCTTACACAGTACTCCATTCCATGTACACCAGCACTCTATGAACCAGCCATACTGGCCAACACGCTTATTTCTCACTCACAAGGTTTCATCTTCTATCCCTGTACCTTTGAACTGGCTATTGTCCATACCCAAAGTACTCTCTCCATACCTCTTGAAATCCTTGGCTCAAGACTCAGCTCAAGCACCATCTTCAAAAGGAGGCATTTCCCAGTCCTCCCTCTGCTGGTACCTTTTCTCTGAAATCATCTATTTCCGATGCATATATTTTATATGTATATTGTAGTTGGCATATTTCTCCCTAAGTTAAAATGAGATCTCCTTGAAGACAAGGACCATGTCTTTTACCTCTGTTTGTGGCCCTAGGGCTCTGTAACAGTACCCAACACATCATAAGCACTAAATGTTTGTTGATTAATATTGATTGCAATTGTTTTAAATGTTTATTTTAAAGAAAAGGGGGGCATCTTGTTTGTACCTATTCACATATATTTCATCTCCTCCATTAACCTGAGAACTACTTGGGAGCAGGGAATGCTCTTCTTTTTTTTCTTTCTTTGTGTCCTCAGTAAAATATAGGCTTGTTCCTCTTGTCACTCTTAGATCTTGCAGGAAGGTCACACACATTTCCCAAATCTTCCCCTATTTAAAAAGAAGAGAAAGCGGAAGGGAGATATTATACAAATAACCAATTTAAAATTAATAACCATTTGAAAATACAAACTGTATCAAGAAAATTATGTACCCTGTGCATGTGTGTGCATATATATACCATAACACATGTATTGACTTGGTAAACATCCTGGATTGTGTGTGGGGAGGGAGTGTGTGGTGTGGTATGGTGTGTGGTATGTGTACCTGGTCACTGTTAGTGGCTTCATGACAGCTTTCTTTTGATTGGGAGGGGGGTAAATTTTTACTGACTTCTCCCAGTGGAAAGAAGAGACACATTTCAGGCTGAACTTGGCTGGATAGAGGAATGCATATTTCTGTCTCAATTTCTCTGCTTTTTGTTTGGTCTTTGCAAATGTCTTGAGCCGGAAACATTTCTCCAAGATTTTTGCAAAAGACTGAGAGAGAATTTTTGGTGGGTGGAAGAAGAGGTCAACAGGAGAAAAAAAAGGAGAGAATAGGACCTTTATCTCAGCATATGTAACATTCTTTTGCTGGTTTGCCTAAGACTGCTTAGTAATGTTGTGATGCATATTTAGAAACAGTTGCGCTATGAAGTTTCCAATAGTGTGTTCCTCACTGAAAAAAAAAAAACAAAACCCAAAAGACAAAAACAAAAACAAAAACCATTGGTATGAAAATGGGTTATTTGTTTCTTCAAGACACCTATTGGAAAATTGGGAAAAAGCATCCTATTGGGGAGTAAATATGTCTGAATACACTGGAGAACATGTTTCATTTCTTTCTCTTTATTTTTCCCTCTTCTTTCTCCCTTTCTTCCCTCCTTCCTCCCTCCTTTCCTCTTTCTTTTGTTCTCTCTTTCCTTTCCTTCCTTCCTTCGTTTCTTTCCCTGGCATTTCAAGAGCCTAGATTAAGAACCAAATACAAATACCATTACTAGGTCTGTATCCCAAAGAGATCCAAAAAACAGGAAAGAACCTATTTGTACAAAAATATTTAGAGCAGTTCTGTTTTTGTGGTGGCAAAGAATTAGAAATTGAGGATATGCCCATCAATTGGGAAATGGCTGAACAAGTTATGGTATATGATTGTAATGGAATATTACTGTGATATAAGAAATGATGAGCAGGCAGATCTCAGAAAAACTTGAAAAGACTTAGATGAACTGTTGCAAAGTGAACATAACTAGGAGAAGATTGTACACAGTAATAGCAATACTATATGATAATCAATTGTGAATGACTTAGTTATCCTCAACAATACAATGATCCAAGACAATTCCAAAGGACTCATGATAAAAACTTGTATCCACCTCCAGAGAAAGAACTGAATGTAGATCAAAGCATGCTATTTTTCACTTTCTGTATTTTTCATTTTTTTCTTCTTTTTTCACAACATGACTAATATTCATAGTATGTTTTGCATGATTAAATATGTATGTCTTGTATCAAACTGCTTACTGTCTCAGCAAAGGGTGAAGTGAGGGAGGGAGAGAAAATTTGGAACTCACAACTAAAAAAAGAATGTTAAAAATTGTCTTTACATGTATCTGGGGGAAAATAAAATATTATTTAATAAATAAAAGTACAGAAGACAGATCAGCTATAATGAGGAAGGAAAAAAAAGAGAACCAAACACAAAGACTGATTAACTTTCTGGGTAAAGTGAAGTACACATGCATGCATGCTGATGTGCCTAGCCACAAGAGATGGAAAGAGAATAGCTTCCTCAATTCATAGATATTGCAAGATGATTGACACTCAAGTGCCCAAGCACACAGCAGGCTATTTCCCAGGGTGAGGTGAGAAGGCCAAGATTGCAACCAAGTAATTCTACCAGTGTGCTTCCTATTTCTGTTATTTCCTTAGGGAGGAGAGCACTTTGAACACATGTAATAGGAGCCCCTCCTTAGCCAGCAGCTACATTACTAGTGTGTATCTGTGGGTTAGATGGGTATACGAAGCTCATTCTTTCCTCTACACCCATAAGGGTACACAGCTCCCACCAGAGCACAAACCAATTGCTCTCAGGAGACAGAATCATCATTGATTTATGTCTAGTGAGTACTAAATAGAATATGTGCAAGAAGCTACATGACATTCTAAGAAGCAAGATACACAGTCAATTGCTTCTCTCCAGAATCTTAACAATCTATAATGGATGATGGTTTTAACATGCAAATAATAACAATATTAACAGTCACATGGTGTATTTCTTTTGCATTTTCAACTTTTTTTAAACTTTCAACTTTTTCAAAGTACATGATCTCATTTAAAAAAAAGCTAGATTCATTCAATAAACATTTGTTAAGTGCGTGCAGCTCATGTAGATGCTTTGGATTCCACAGTGCTATGTGGAAGGGGGAAGTGGATTACACGACTTCCAGGGGCCCATTCCAAGCCTCATTCTACAAAGAAATCAGAGTATGGCCCATAAATGATGGGCCAGCAACCATTAGAATGCAAATGTGATCCTAGTCCCTTTTAACATTAGTGACTCCTAACAGCCCTGAAGTCAGGAGGACCTGAGTTCAAATCTGACCTCAAACCAAACACTTGACACGTACTAGCTATGTGACCTTGGGCAAGTCACTTAACCTCAATTGCCTCACCCCCCCCCCCAAAAAAAAGATGATTCCAAATGTATGCTATATATGTCTTGTTTTTATATAGTTGTCTCCCTTATTAGCCTGTAAACTCCTTGAGGGCAAGTTTTTACCTTTCTTTGTATCCCCAGCATTTAGCATAGTACATGGCACATGATAAATGAATGTAGATTTAACTTGTCATTGCCTTTTATTTTATCACAGTTACCTGGCTCTTTGGGCAAGTCACAACTTCTCACCCTCAGTTTCCTTACCTGTAAAATAGGGGCAATAATGCTCACACAACGTTTCTCACAGAATTATTGTGAGGAAAGAACTTTGTAAAACTTTAATATGCTATAGAAATATAACATTACTATTTCCTAATTTTAGGGAACACATTAGGAATGCTTTCCATATTTGGCAATTGTGGCATCATTAGCTATGACCTAATAATGATCTTATTAAGCTACAACTAGAGTCCAACTATCCCAAAAGGCAATTAAACATTTGCTTGGTAGCTTCTGGGGTAACCTATACTTATTAGTCTTATTCAGAGGTGCAGGAAGGGTGGATAAATAGAGTCAAATGGTAGCCTGCCATCATTGGAATCTTTACCTAGTCTGAAATTAGGAGGGTTTGTCTGGTCTGTTTGATGAAGGTCATGCAGCCCTGGTTATCAGTCAAGCTTCAATGAGTTCAACATTCCCTTCCATTTGCCCCAGTTTGTCTTTGTGGATGCAGATGCATCCATAGGTGGCAGGCAGAGACTGGGAAATACCAGATTGTCAGCTGGCATTTCACCAAGAGAGCAAGTCTCTAGGGAAACCATCTGACTGAATCTTTTTGCTCCTACATTCATCTCGTTCATGCTATACAAATCCAGTCACCATCTAATTTTTCCAGGACATATGCTCACATTTCACGATTTCCTCTTTCACTATTGCGGAAGTCCAATATATTCCCATTGTGTTTCAGCATCATTTTCATTAGTCTTCATTCAATTGGATTCAACAAACATTTATTAAATACCGACAATGAACACAGCACCGTACTAGGCCCTGGGGAAGATGAAAAAATTAGATAAGACACAGTCCAATATGGTCTCACAGCAGGATAAGACATCTAGATAAATAACGGTAATACAAAACAATCCCTGAAAAATATAAATATTAGGTACAAAAGAGGTGCTATAAGCAAGTGGGTGCAGCATTGGAGGGACTAGGAGAGGCAGAGCCCTGAAGTGGACCCTACTACCTCCTTTTAGTCCATTGGGGTGACAAACAGCGATGGTGAGTTTTGTTTTGTTTTGTTTTGAGAGCTCTCACCTGTAATTTTTGTGCCCAGGCAAGTAGCTTAGAAATAATTGCTGGGGAAGCTGTGTGAGGGAGATGTGAGAGGCTGTGGACTGGGGAAGAGTGCACCTAGGGTGGAGCAGTCAGTGGCCGTCTGGAAGCTTGCTATTTCAATTAATTATTCTTGCTAATGCAGGTGTAAAGCTCAGTTGTTTTTATGTGCTCTTGGACAAAACCCTGATTCCCTTGGCCTAATTATGGTTCTTTGTTTTATTCTTGTGTTTGCAGATTTAAATCGTGAGACCAAATGTAGTGGTGGGAGGAGGACTTTGAAGTGGGAAAAATTTCTATTTAGTGCTCTTACCTTTCCCTGTCTGGGCTCTTTTACAGGCATGTTCCCCCCCCCCCCCAGCATTCCTTGCTTTCCAAAGTACCCACATTCTCATGTTGCCCTGAGTGTTCTTGTACCAAGGAAATAGATTTGGTAATTGAATACACATTAAGGTGTAGGTAACAATATAGTACCTTCTGAGAGGTATCTGAATTTGGTTATGAGGCTCAAATTGAGATAATGTATAGAAAGTGCTTTGCAAACTTTCAAGTACTATAGAAATGTCAGCTATTATTAGTATTAATGTTAAAAGAAAAGCCTGGAGAGGGGAGTGCTTTACCCAGAGCAATAAATATTTAATGGAAGCATTTAAGGCAGTGGTAGGAAAGAGAAGTCTGGGCAGGTGGTACTTGATCATTGAAGTCTCTGAAATCACTCACTGCAGATGTGACTTCCTACTTCACTTATTCATTGACCAGTTTTGGTTAAAATGTTTCCTTAGCCTCAGCAACAAATGAAGAAGAGAAGTGAAAGAAGAGCTTATAATATAGTGGGAGGAGGAAAAGGGCAATTGCTTTTACAATCAGATCTGGGTGAGAAGTTGTGGCTCTTTCTTGCTAGCTTTATGACCTTGGGTCAATCACTTGAGCCTCCATTTTCTTCATTTTAAAGTGAGGATTTAAATCACTAGGTTTGGAAGGAGTAGTGTGTCACAGTGGAAAGAGTCCTTGCTCAACGCAAAGGACCTAGGTTTGAATGTTGGCTTGCCACCAATCGCCTCTGTGAACTTGGCTTTGGTTTTCTCATCCTTATTTTCTAGTATTTATACTCCCTCCTTTACAGGGTTGTTGTGGATAAAATGAGACAATGTATGCAAAGTACTTTGCAATTGTAAAGTACTATAAAAATGTAACTATTTAGCATGTACTGAAACTGCAAGACTTGATTTCAACGTGACTTGTTACTGTAGGGGGTTGGTCAGATTTACTGGGCTTAACCAGTCAGGGAACCTTTGCTGGGAGCTCTGATTTTTGTGTGAAGTGGAGCCACCCATTGGTGTCAGCCTACTTTTGGTCCACTCCACCCCCTCCCCCCCAATCCTTTTCCGAGCACAAGTCAGAGGACAGAGATTGAAAATGTCCATTGATTCCTGGAGGGAAAATATCTGTGAAATGGGCATAGTTCCCCAGGGACTGACCAACTGCACCCACCTGAGTCTGAGATGACATACTCTCTGCCCAAGTGATGGTAGTAGCTAAGACAGTGGAGGAGAAGCAAGAGGGCCTGGAGCTCACACTGAAGAGCCAGTGAAGGAAGCATGTAGTATTTGAATCATATGTCTTCAGGATACGGGAATCATGAGGCCCATGAGGGAAGAACTTGAACCCCAGAGAGAAAAGGGGATCTCCCAAATAGTGCTAGTCTTAGGATTGCCTCTATAACTACCTCAAAATTTGAGAGTTCAAGGACCAAACCTTTTAGAGAGAGATGTCTAATTCCTGGCCATTGCTCATTTTTGGAGGAGGATGATTAAACAATGACCCTCAAATCTGAGAGAGAGCAAGGTACTAATGCCATAGCATGGACTTGCCCCCACTATTACCATGAATCTGAGGTCCTGAGGGAAAGGTAGAGTTCATTGGAAAGGAAAAATTACATTTATCATTTATAAGCTACTGTGAATGCTTTATGCATTTCTTGTATTTTGTGTGGCATGAAATAAAAACTGTACTACGCTCTATATGCATTGTTATTTTAACTGCTTGCATGGGAGCTGATGATTCTTTTACCTGCATCTGAAACTGAGGGTCAGGCCTGTGATATTTCACCTCCAGGATACTCTAGTACCCTAAAGAAGTTGAGGAGTTTTTCTTCTCTGCCATTAGCTTGAGCACCGACCAACTGTGTTCTTCTTTTTAGGGGCCCAGTGACTAGCACCCCAGTTTCTTTTAACCACTTAACATTGGACTAGTTTTTACAAAGGGATATTTACTTCAAACATAGCAAGAACAAACATAAAGAATATTTTCCTTAACACATTGAAGGCATAATCCCCACATCACACACACATGCTGTTTTGGTCTCTAGGAAGGAAAAGGGAATTGGGCTTACAACTTAGCTCCATTCCTATATGGCATTAGTCCTACTAAGTTCAAGTCCAAAGCCCCAGTGGGCTAGTGTCTTTGAACACTTGCTCCTTAGGGCATCTTTGAAGGGCTTTGTGCAGCACTTGACTTGGATTGCTGGATTCTCAGGTCCCTGTGGATATACACATATACATATGTATATGTAAGGATATATTGTATATATGAATGTATATCATATACATATATTGATATCTCTCCATCTCTCTATATACATATGTATATGTATTTGTTGTTCAGTCATGTCAGTCATGTTGAGCTCTTCGTGACCCAATTTGGGGTTTTCTTGGCAAAGATACTCAGGTGGTTTGCCATTTTACAAATGAGGAAACTGAGGTAAATAGGGTTAAATTAATTACCCAGGCAGCTAGTAAGTGTCTGAGGCCAGATTTGAACTCAGGAAGATAAGTCTTCCACTGTGTCACCTAGCTGCCCCACATATATGTGTAGGTATTCACCTACACACACATATAGAGGCTTGGTGAGCTCACTTGTGGGGGAAGGGGGAGGAAGTAGATCCTAGGACTTTTACTACAAGGACAACAGTCCTTCACCCTTAGACAGGAATGTAGTAGAAAACCCCTAACCATTGCTTAGTTAGGCCATTTTAAAGATGCAAACAGTTACAGCCACATGGTTAGTGGAAAAAAGATTGTTTCCAGACATATAGCAAGCCAATGCTTAGCATACAATCATACTTCAGTCTTCTAATCTCAGAAAATCAGGACCTCTAACATCTTCCCGTGTTGGTGACAGCATCTTAGTTGGTCTAGGCATACATCAAACCCTCATTACACTATATGTTATCTATATTCTGAGATTTCCCAGAGGGAATTGTGAGTAGGACAAATCAGGCAAAAAAAAGTGATTGAGAGGATACTCCAAAGAAATATTATTTTGGAGACTCGTCATGGAAAATTCCATCCACATCCAGAGAAAGAACTATGGAGTCTGAATGTAAATTGAAGCATACTATTTTCACTTTTTCTTCCTCATGGTTTTTCCCATTTGTTCTGATTCTTCTTTCATGACATGACTAATGTGAAAATATGTTTAACATGATTGTACATGTATAACCTATATCAGATTGTTTGCTGTCTTGGGGAGGGGGAAGGGAAGGGAAGGAGGGAGAAAAATTTGAAATTCATAATCTTACAAAAATTAATGTTGAAAACTATCTTTACACATAATTAGGAAAAATACTTATATTAAGTGCAAAAAAAATCTAAAAAAAAATATCATTTTGGATACCAAATGCCAAGACTGAATCTAGTTCATGTAGATCCAGGTCAGGGTCTGGAGGGGAGCGGGCACTGGACCACAGCTTACATTATTATTATTACTTAATCTTCTAAGTTTTCTCTCTTACTTAGTCATATTACTTCCCCAAGTGAGGTTTTAGCATCAAAGCCAAAGGATAAACAGTCATGGTATTGAACTTTTCATAAGCAGAGCTCTTCCTAAGTAAGGAAAAAAAAAAAGAAAGAGAAAGAACATGTTTTTAAGGCATCATGATAGGGAACTGGTTTATCAAATAGTCTCTATTGCTTTGGGTAAATAATATGCAAATAACAATAAATCAAACAATAACATTAATAAATAGTAAAAGATATGAGGCATCCTTGTGCTCTAAAATATACCCTCTGTCCATTTGCCTAAAAAAGACCCTAAAATTTTCCATATTGATATTAGCTAAAACTTGGTGAAGATTACCAATGCTGGAAATTTCAGTTACCATGGTAAGGAATGTCTCTATTTCCACCTCTACTAACTCCTGAAAGCATTAAACTCCAAAAGTCCTGGATAAGTAATCTGATTAGAACATTTTATTACTTACTAGGGCCTTCTCCCTTCCTCTTTTCACAGCCTTATTCCTGTGTCTTTTCCCAATCCATTTCTACTTTTTTTTTTTTTTTGGTGAGGCAATTGGGGCTAAGTGACTTGCCCAGGGTCACACAGCTAGAAAGTGTCAAGTGTTTGGTCTGAGGCCAGATTTGAACTCAGGTCCTCCTGAGTCCAGGGCTGGTGCTCTATCCACTGTGCCACCTAGCTGCCCCTCTACTCTTTTTTTGTTCAATAAGTTATATTTTCTTGTTGAATTCTTACATTTCATATTTCTCGCATTTCATATTTCTTACATTTTGTTTATACTTCATCCTTTTGCATTTGGGCCAATGTGCCTCTGACAGTTTCTCCTCTTGAACCTTATTTATTTCTTGTCTGCATCCATCTACTTCATATCATTGATAATTACCCATTCTGGAGGGTCCCAATGGATGGGAGGCTTACCTCACTTTATCCTTCCCCAGTCACCTGAAATAATATCCTTTTGGGCACAGAGGCACTAGTGAAACATAACTAAGTTTGACATGGAGAAGAAGGCAGATATCTATTCAGGAGATGTGGCATAAGTCTTCCAAGAAATAGATTACATTTTCCCAAGTCACTAAAAATAAATCAGCCTTTGTTTTCCTGAATGTTCCTATAGAAATAAATCCCAGAAATTAAGGTATTTTGTGAACTAGAAACCAAGTTATCTATTAACAGATGATTTTGTCAAGTCCTATTATAGAAGTTGCAGATGTAATTCCATAAGGATTTATTAATCCTTACTATGTGCCAAGTACTGTGCTAAATGCTGGGAATACAAAGAAAAAACCAAAAGATTTCCTGCTCTCAAGGAGCTTATATTCTACTGGGTCAGGGAACACATATACACAGATAGATAATATGAGATACATACAAAGTAAAATCAAAGTAATTTGGGAAGGGGAGGGGCAGCTCTGGCAATTATTGGAATCAGGGAAGACTTTAAGTAAGAGGTAGCCAGCTCCTGAATTGAGCCTTCAAGGTAGCTAAGAATTCCAAGTCGAGGTGAGGAGGGAAAGCACTCAAGCCTTTACAAAGACACACAGAGAGGCTGGAAGTGAGATGTCATGGAAGTAGAACAGCAGGTGGTTCCTGCATTGAACTCCACTTTGGCTGGAACACAGAATGTGTGAGGGGGAGTAATGTGAAATCATTTGGAAAGATTGGTTGGAGTTAGATTGTCAAGGTCTTAAAATGGGAAACAGAGGGGTTTGTGCTTTATCCCGGAGGCAGCAGGGAGCCACTGAAATTCGCAGAGTAGGAAATTGACATGATCAGAACTGTGCTTTAGGAATATCCATTGGTCAGCTGTTTGGAGGATGGACTAGAGAGGCAGAGAGACCAATTAGGAGGTTACCAGTGTTTCAGAATCTCTTGGTTTTTGCTCTGTATTCTCACCCACTCCTTCCAACCCAGCTGCATTCATTTTGGACTCCTTTGATTTCTCTACCATGCCCTCAGTAAACTCATCACTGGGAAATTTTGTCATCTTAAAAGATTCAATCAGTCTTAGTACTCATACCTCATCATTACTTTCTGCCCCTCTGGCTGGAGGGTAGAGCCATGAATTTCTCAATTCCCCTTAAAGGAGGGAAGACTGGAAAGTTATTTCCTCATTTTCCCACCTGGCTGCTGGGAAATGTACTCATTTTTAACTTCTTTGACTTTTCTACCATATTCCCTGCACTGGGTACTCCCTCTCCCCCCTTCTCAGTTTTCTTTTGTGTGTTGTCTTCCTCCATTAGATTGTAAGCTCCTCGAAGGTAGAGACTGTTTTCTTTTTTATATTTGCACCCCCAGCACTTTGCATGATGCCTGGCACATAGTAGGTGCTTAATGAATATTAACTATTGGCCCTTCCCCCAATCCTACTCCTATCCTACTAAGAAGTTCTTTTCTTTGTAGCACTTTAATATATTCTTAGTGAGCTCACAATACTGATGATAAATATTTTTGAAAAAGCATAGGCAGCATTGGTTGAGGGTTGAAAAAAGTAAATTCCTATAGCCTTTGTTGTTATTTCCAAAGGAAGATAAAGAAGCACCTAGGGAAAAAAATCTGTCATTGAGAGAAACCAAGTAATGACTAGTCTGTGAAGTTTCTAAAGAATAAGTCATGCAAAGCAAACTTGATTGCTTTTTGAGAGAATTATAAGGTCTATAGATGGAGGGAAGGATCTTATCTAGACAGTAGCAGGTTCACTCTCAAAACCACTTTGAGTAGCAGAGGAACATAGCCAAAACATTGAGTATGAAAATGCCTTTAGGAACAGTTCACAGAATATTTTGGATCATAAAAAGGCTGGTGTCTGGGAGATACCAAAGAAGTAGTTTAGGGGAAATCCAGATGTGTGATGATTAGGACCTGGACAAGGAAGGGATCCATGGGAACAGAGATTAATGAATAGATTCAAGTGATGTTGCCAAAAAGCAGAGCTGTATGAGTGGGCTGAGAAGTGGCAAATGAGTTGAGTTTCAACGACAGTAAGTACAAGGTAATGAATTCAGGGAAAAATAATATGAACTGTATTTATAGGATGATGGGATCTCTGAGCCATGTATAGCTCACTGCTGTTCAAGTAACAGAAGGGGGCAGGGGATGGTTATAACTCCCCCCACATCCCAGAATACATGCTGGTAGAAACTAGAATGTCAAACTGTCTTCTCCAAACTTTATTATACACCCCCCTTAGTTCTCACACCCCCATATCTCTAACCAGGGCTTTATTGGGACCACTGGTGTGCCCCAGGTACATAGTGGCCTGTGCTGTTGGAAACAGAAAAACAAGAAGCAAAAGGTTTTCTATTTTGGCATTTATCAAGGATAATGTTTGACAGGACAAATGTAATTTGAGACATCTTCTTTCTGGGGAGTCATGCCGAGTATATCCTGCACAATCCTACAGGATCCTGGATCCAGACTATCAATTATAACCTCAGAAACATTCACAGGGATCACAGAACCATAAATTTGGAGCTAAAAGTAAAGGATCATCTAATCCAACCCTCTGGTTTTACAGATGAGAAAACTGAAACCCAAAGAGTTTAAATGACTTATCCAAAGTCATACAGATAGTTAATAGAGCTGGGATTTGAGTGCAATTCTTCTAACTCCAAGTCTACTGTTTTTTCTACTGTACCACAGCACCTTGCAACAATTATACATTGATGGAAGTGGATGTGATAAGGCTGCAATGCAATATTTCCTTTAAAATGAGAGCATCCTGGTAACTAATCTTTAAGGTACCTTCCAGATTTTACATTCTCTGATTCTATAAAAAATACTGGGCATCCTCAAGGAGGTTATTAGAAATGGATCTGAAAACAATATTGTATCCTTATACAAAACCACAGTGCAGCTGTACCTCAAGAAGGATATAATGGAGCTGGAGACAGTCCAGAAAAGGGAAAATAAATTGATTAAGGAAATGGGGAGAGAGGAGAGGAGTGACTGCTATTTGAGAACAGATTAAAAAGAACAGGATTCTTTAGGCTAGAAAGCTGAAAGCTGAAAGAAGATTTGACAGAAGTCTACAAAATAATGAATAATATCAAAAGCTTGAACATAGACTTGTTTGTTCAATCTTAGTAGGCTAGAATTAGAAGTACCTCCTTGAAGCTTGAGAGAGTTAAGTTCAGGACAGATAATAGCTTTATAATAATATTAGCTAGCATTTATGTAGTACTTCAAGGTTTGCAAAATACTTTACAAATATTATCTCATTTTATCCTCAAAACAACCCTGGTGGGTAGGTGCTATTATTATCCCCTTTACAGATGACAAATAAAATGAAATACTGCTTTACATAGGGGGTAATCAAATTATGGGACTATCTCAAAAGGTGCTAGAGTTTAAGAAAGACAAATAATTTTATAAGGATTTAGGGAAATTAATAGATTATTATTCATACTGCATTATTAAGGAGAATCTGGTTATTTGGGTATTTTCCAAGTCTTGTGAAGTTGGCACCAGAGGACTACCATGCCCTCTTACAAAGTTTCCCTTGGAGCTTCATGGAAAGAATTTTGGGCTGCATGGAACATAAGTCTGACCCATTATGGTAGTTCCTTGGCAGCTTGACTGAATGTAAAGGACAAGAAAAAGGCATAAAATATACAGTGGTTTGGAGCAGGTGCTGTCCATGGTGATAGAGAAAATCTTTTCCACATTGGGTCAAGTGCGGAATGTTCAAAGAATTTGGAGGAGGAAGGGAATTTAGAAATTACCTAATCTAACCTCAGCATTTCAGAGAGAACTAAATAGATGCTCAAAGAGGTGAAATAATTTAGCATAAAATCATAGTTGAGAGCTGGAAGAAACTTTTGTGATTATCTCATTTAATCCCCTCATGTTAGAAATAAATTGAATTCACAGAGGAAATATATGGCAGAGTTGGGACTTGAACCTAGGTTTTCTGATTCCAAATCAAATGCACTTTCCATTATAGTAAGGTTATCACCTGACAGATATCACAAAATCACAGAATCTTAGTTGGAAAGTACCTAGGAGGTCCTCAAGTACAAGTGCCTGTGAAAATATACACAACTGGTCATATTCAACTTTTGTCTGAAGACTTCTTTTGAGGAAAGAACCACTGCTTTCCAAAACAGTCCATTACATTTGTGGATAATTTTAATTATTAAGGAGTTTTTCCTTACATCATGCCTAAATTTGCCTCTTAGAAACTTTAACTCATTGCTCCTACTTCTGTCTTTTGGCAAAGGAGAACAAGTTGAATTCCTCTTACACTTGACAGTCTTTCAAATGCTTGAAGAGAATTCTCATATGTCTCATCCTTCTCTATTTCATGTCTTCTCTTCTCTAGGACAAACATCTGCAGTTGCTTTAAACTGCCCTCATATGATATATAAAGCCAAACTGGACTTCTAATTTTTCTCTGCAACTGAACATTATATCTCTCATTTCTGTGTACTTACACAAAGGAGTTCCAGTTTCTGGAAGGTAGTCTCTCAGAATACTGAAGAAAGTTTACTTTTTTATTCCAGGCTCACTTTACTTCCTCCTTGAAGCTTTCTCTAATTCCCTCTATCGATAATGCTTTCCTCCCTACTTAGATTACATTATATTGACTTATCTAAGTACCTATTATGCTCTAGTAGAATGTAAGCATTTTGATGGAGAGTTGTTTCACTTTTGTCTTTGTATTCTCCCTTTCTACTCCCCTGACACCAAGGGACCAGCACACAGACAATAAATGTTTTGTTGAGCTGAATCCATAGTCCACATGCACAATAGCTCCAATAACATAAAGGCAACAATAAAAAGACAACAAAGTTCTGGTCAAATACAATGGACAATGCTGTACCATGATATCAGGGTTAAAGCAGATATCTTTATTGGTGATGAAGGGTAAACTACAAATGAGGAAAGTGACATCATGTTACCAGGTGGCTTTTTAAAACTCTATCCCAGGAACATACTTTGTGGGTGAGGGTGGAGTGGAGGAGAGTATTGTCTCCTTTGTGAGACAATATTTTCAACAGATATTATACCTGTACATTTGTAATCACAGGCTCACTTTTCCAGGATAAAGCATTCCCTTTCAGCAGCCATTTATCAAGATTTTTCATATTTTGTTTTTATAGATATTCTTTAACAAGAACATTTTATTTTTGGACTGAATTTATGATTTCATTGGTATAGAGAACTTCTGACAATGAGATACAATAGCAGATGAGTACCTATTCTTATGGTCTTAAAGTGCCTGTGTAACTGATAGTGATTTGCTCAAGGTCACATAGTAAAAATGTGTCTAAAGAGAATTTTAAACTCTAGTTCTTCCTGCCTCTGAGGCCAGATCTCTATCCAACGAATGAATGAATGAATGAATGAATGAATGAATGAATGAATGAATGATGCTTAACAATACAGTACTTAACAAGTATTTATTAAGCACTTACTTTTGCCAGGCACTGTTAATGAACAGCTATATTCCACTGCTACTCAAGAACACTTATCTATTAGAAATAAATCACCAAATGCACAATCTAGTACCTTAAATAAATAAAAAACTACTACGAAAATTGTAAATAATTCACCATAGTATCTGAAGTAATTTGTATATTTTAAAGGCAAATTTTATTAGGAGTGCTTAAATGATTTGCATTCTCACTTATTATACTCATTAATCACATTGATATGAGTAAGCCATTAATGAATGTGCCTCATCACTTGACTGTCCTTTTGTTCTAAATTATCTTCTTTTTTCAAATAACTTCATTACTTCAAAAAAGCATTGTTACACTTTTCTTTCATTCATCCTAATAAAAATCCCAAACAATCCCTTCTCCACCAGAGAAGTGAGGATGGTCGTAGGGAGGAAGGGAAGGAACCAGCATTTATTAAGCACCTACTACATACCACACCCAGTGCTAAGTGCTTTATAAAGATTATCTCAATGGATTCTCAAAGTACATTCCTGGAAAAAGGTTCAGAAGTTGCTTAGTAGAAAGGTATATGCTTGGACTCTACTAAGACTAATATTTTTTGTTGTATTTCAACAGAATTTTGTTGTCTTCTAATTGTTTGCTTTATTTATATTATTGTAGTTATTGTACATATAGCTTTTAGATCTGCTTTATTTGGATCTACCTATGGATGCGCTACATTCAAGTTTTCACCCATTCCTCTGAATTTTTTATATCCTTTATTGCTTACAGTGTGCTAATATTCCATTGCAGTCATATACCACAATCTATTTAAACCATTCTTCAGTTTTGGGGCATGTGTTTTATTTTCCGTTTTGGTTATTAAAATCACCTCCCTCAGTTTTTTCAAGTCCTTCTCAAATCCTATTCAAAGCTTCCAGAAATGGTGATCCCCAAATTGCCCAAATATAATGGAATCTTATAGATGAGAGTGTGGTGATCTCCCTGGAAATATTCAAAAATAGAATTTTTAAATACCTGTAAAATACTTATAAAATTTTTAAAATGAGTGTATTAACTGAGGACAAGGTGTTCTTTAGGTATCCTAACACTAAAGGAAGTAAGGGAAGTGGAAGGGAGTTGCATTTAACCTCTGAAATTTTGTTTCATTTGATGTTGTTATTCATTTGTTCCAACTGTGTTTCGACCCCATTTGAGGTTTTGGAGGCAAAGATACTAGAGCGATTTACCATTTCTTTCTCCAGCTCATTTTACAGATGAGGAAACTGAAGCAAGTAGTGACAAATGTCTGAGGCCAGATTTGAATTCAGGAAGAGTCTTCCTGATTCCAGGCCCTACACTCTATCCACAGTGCAACCGAGCCACACTTCATCTGATATTCAATACTGTAAACATCAAAAAAGATTAATAATAATGATTACACGAGCCAATAACACTATGTGACACGATAAATTATCAGCAAATTTCAGATTGGACTTTATTGGCTTAGCTACAAAGAACGGAGCTAGGTTGAAGACAGACAGTTGATACAAATAAAGACTTAACAATTAGAATTGTCCAAAAGTAGTATAAGGAAAGTGGGTTTTCTTTTGATTGAAGAAATGTTGGCTAGGAGATCACTTGTTAGGGAATTGAATTAGTGATTTGGGGGCAGATGCAGTTTGGATTAGTGACCTCTGATATCACCTCTGACATTCTGTCAGAGTTCTGTGCCCTACAGAGAAAATAAAGAGCATACAAAGCAGTTCAGAAGCTGGAATACTGGGCAAGGTGGAATAAAATTCAATTTGGATAAATTTAAATGAACATATCCACACACACAAAGACACTGCTCCTACCTCATCCAGTGGCAGAAAAGAAAAAAAATTGGGAGTAAACACTTAAGGACAGTAATGGATAGCAAAGAAAAATTCCCTCATTAGTTCTATTAACTTCTTTGATGTGCCTAAAGGACATCATTTAGTTTATAATTTTTTTATAGGACTTGTGATTTCACTGGTGGAGAAAACTTCCAATGAGGAAATGCTTTCTAACAATAAAGATTAGTTCCTGTGTGTGCAATTTGTAGCCTTAGAGAACTGCCTGTAACACTGAGAGGAGAGTTATTTGCCTGGAGTCAAAGGTTGGACTTAAACCCTAATTTTTCTAACTCTGCAACAGGTTCCCTATTCACTATGTCAGCCTGCCTCTCAGTTTTGAATAAAGATTATATTTCTGTAGAAAAAAAGAATGTATCAGAAGACTCTTTCCATTTTGCTAGCTAAGGGTACAACTTACACATTTTAAAAGGCACTAGATGAAATTCAACAAACATTTATTGAGTACCTTCTATACACAAGGTATTGTGCTAGGCACTGAGGATACAAAGACCAAAATCAATCAAAGAGATTATATTTTATTGGGTCTAAAAATTCTGTTGGTTTTTGCTGGATTTAAATCCTATGTCCTTATTTTCATCAACAAGAACATCACCTGGATGACATTTTATGAAACGAAGAAAGGGAGAACTGGAAGAGATTATAAAAGGGGAAATGTAGATAGAGGCCCCCCCCAACCCCCATTGTATATGGAAGATCAAACAAGAAGAAAACAAAAAAATAAATAAAGAGTGGGGGAAGGATAAGCACTTTTCTTGGCTATTAAAAGGAACATTCTCCTGGTAAGGGTGACAAAACTCTGAGATGAGCTTGAAATTCCTCTCTGGAGATTAGCAAGAGAATAGATAACACCTGTTCTTGATTATTTACATCAAGGTTCCGAACTTTTTTTTTTTTTTTGTAGCATGGTTCCCTTCCAGGGTAATGTTTTTAAATGAATAAAACAAAATACATAGTATTATATAGGAAACTGAGTATATTGAAATACAATTGTCAAAGTATTAAAAACAAAGTTCATAGACCCCAAGTTAAGAACCTCTGATTTAGACATTCAGGTGATTTCTTAAGTTCCACTCCAGGTTGATTATTCTATGATTCTGTGATTAAGCTGTTCTGTTAAAAGTGCAATTTATTAGATGTCTTAGTCTTTATCATGATGACATTTTTGTTTTTAAATAACGATAAACATGTTTATTTCATGAATGGAAGACATGGAGAAGAGTCACATAGGATGGGTAGGCATAGATTGATCATGATCTGTGTGCTAGGGAAAAAGCCCATGTCAAAGTCACAGATACATTAGAGTCTGGGAGAATAGGAAATATTTTATGAATATTAATATGTATTCTAACCAATTCATATTTGCACACTTTTACCATTTTTGAAATTGATGTACACTATAAACCCCTCTCCCCAATTTTGGAGGTAGCTAAGGAATAATGACATAAAAATTATGATCCTAATCTTAATTTGCTCCTTCTGATCCCTTCCCTCCTATATCAGGATTTCCTTGCCTGCTCAATTACAATTTCAATGCTTCTTCTCTAATCCATAGAGCAACAGTATTTAGAACTTTGAAATGGCTAATTATATCATAGGTAAGACAAAATTTACTTGTTATGACCTAGCAGGAGTAGGCTCTGAGTACTTTTTTATTTAGCAGTACATTCCTTTGAGTAGTACATTAAATAATTATTGTGCATCTATAACATGCCAGCAAAACAGAACTCTGAAAAGACAACACAGTCCTTGCATTTTTAAGATGGATGGTCCCTTTTTCACTTTGACTTTATAGACAGTTGTTGGCAACCTTTTTAGCAAAGCTAGCATTGCCAGTGGGTGCCACTGATAGGACTAAGACAGAAGCAGGGAAGGAGAGAAGGGAGAGGAAAATGGAGCCCAAGAAGAGGAAAGGAAAGAGAAAAGAGTATTTCAATTCAACAAATGTTGCTGAGTGCTTTCTTTAAGCAAAGCAAGGTGCTAGGCCTTAGGTAGGATAAATAGATAAATAAGACACAATGCTTGTTCTCAATGAGGTTTGTAGTACTGTAAAAAGATGTACCTGATGATACCATTACTGTTGGTACTTTGACCATGTCTCATTTTTCAAAATAGAGTTTAAGCTCCTAGAGGACAAAGAGACATTTATATACATATGCAATAAAAAAGAGGCAATGTAGAAGTCAGGAAGACCTGGATTCAAATCCTGACCCTGACTCCTCTTCTCCTTGTGGTCTCTATCAAAGATATTTCATTTCACAGTACCTCCAGGCAACTTTCTAAGGTTCTAACTTGCTAACCTCCATTTGCTCTAATTGGTAGAGGGACTATCCTCAAGGACACTCCTTCCACCAACAAAAGCACAGATTTGGAGAAAAAAAAATGTAGAGTGTGAAAATGCATAAAATATAAAGAGCTATGAGAATTCCAAGCAGAGAAAGAACATTTTTGGGAGGGGAAATCAGGGAAGGCAAGTTGAAAGACAGCATTGGATTCCTCACCCCATCTCCGGTCATTATTGCCTCAGCGCTTGATTAAAAGTATTTGTCAAATTGAAGATAGGTGGGCTGGAGGATTTCTCTTGGTGGAGACGCCACTGGCACTTTTCTCCTACTTTACTGATTGAAGCAAAAAGTAAAATAGGTTGAATGATAAAGGAGGAGGTTCTTTCAACACAATACTCACTTTGTGGTAGTTAAGGAATTGGTACTTTTAACCACTAATAATACACAACTTTAGTATATATACTTTGCAAAAACACTTCCAAAGTACTTTCCAAACATTGCATCAGTCAACAAGTATTTATTGTGCATCTACTAATTATATCTTACATTTTATATACATTCTTACGGAAGCTCTTTTCAACTTTTCAGAGAACTTTTTCTCATTTTTTCTCATAACAATGCTAAAACTCTTCCTTTGATGGATGTAATCCACACGTAGTTTGTCCATGTATAAAGATGTAGCTCGCCCATCTGTAAAGCGAATGAATGAGATTAAATTATCTCCAATATCTCTTCTATTTCTAAAATTCTATAATTCTGTGGCTCTTTTTAGTTGGCAACGGTGGGGAAAAAAATGTCAAAGGCAGTTTCAGCCTTCGCGGACCTGTCAAAGTAGTCTCACTTCTATTTACAGAAGGGGGAGCCTGAGAGAGCCAGGCAAGAATTGTCTAGGCGGAAGCTTGTGGAACTTGAAACTATTGCTTTACCACCGGACCCATATCTAGTATCACAAGGGCAAGCAGAAGAGACTGCTGAACCTTCGTTTTAGGGTGTGGGAGTCACAAACGGTAGGGGCATTTGAAATGGATGCTTTTTGAATCATGAGGACTTTTACAAGGCTAGCCAGCCATTTTTGCAGCTTCATGGGCAGGCTGGGGGGAAAGAGGGGAATAGATGAGCAAAAGAGCAGAACGGCAATAGTTTGACCAGAAGCACGGTGTAGTCCGCGGCGGGTCCGCCACCCCACCCTTGGCAAAGGGAGCTCTCGCGTGCTTGCACGTCAACTCACACATTTATGCATGTGCAGCTAGCTTTTCTCGTACGTTCCGGAAGAAACCGAACGAGAACATTTTGCATTTTGTCACTATCGCTAAAAATGAGGAAATGTTGACTATAGCTTAGGTGTAAAGGGGGAGGCAGATTTTTTAACTGTTACTATATATTCGCCCACGCTCCGTGCGCATCAACTCAACTGTAGTGGTAATCCTGCTCAGCTGGGACCCGGCATCATAGACCACCCCTAGTGCTCGATTTTTAATGTTTGCTTCTCATTCGGTCCCGGTTTCCCCCGTAATCCTCCCATTTTCTAGAGTAAACGAGCGGGGTAGGTTATCTCTTCTCCCAATCTTGGCAACTTGTTCCTGGATGCCACGGGCAACCCTGATCGCCGCATTTCAGCAAACGGGGGAAAAAACATAGCAGTAACGAAAAACCACAATCAAATGACACCGGAGCGCTACACGCACGCGGAGAAGGTAGGGAAGGGCCAGGGCAGTCAGCAGTTTAGGAAGCCACGTGAGATCTGCCCACCACTCCACCCGCTCTCCCTTCGAAGAAGGAAAAGAAGAGAGGGAAGGGAACTTCAATTCCCGGCTTGCAACTGGGCGGTTGCTTCCGAAGCACTACAACTCCCGGCGTGCAGCTAGACGAGTCGGAGCCACCTCCTTCTCCTCCCGCAGTTCCCCCCTCCCCCCCTCCCGGCTGGGTCCGTGTGCGCCTGCGCAAGAGAGGCCGGAGCAGTCTTACCCTAATGTAAGATGGTGGCCCGTCCGGCTGTGGAACCCACGGAAAGCCGAGAGTCCCCCTCTCAGCCATAAAGGTCGGACTTGGAGGAGCCATCCAGCCCGGTCCCGACGAGGCCTCCCCCGACAGCCGCTCAGCAGTCGCTTGCGAGGACGCGCCAGCCCGTGGGCTCGGGAGGAGGAGACAGCGAGGTGCGGAAGGCGGGTGGGTATCTGCGAGGCTGGGCTTAGGGGGAGCTGGGCTTAGGCTGGCCGGCTACGAGAGCGCGGAGGCTTCGCGGGGACTGTGCAGGCCGCACCCCCCCCCCACCCCCCAACACATACCCCACCCCCTGCCTCTTCTTCACCCTCCTCCTCCTCGTCTTCCTCCTCCTCCTCCTTCTCTTCCTCCCCCTTCGGTTCCCCAGCCGCCACCAGGAAAAGGGAGCGAGGCGGCGGCAGCGGCGGCGGCAGCAGCAGCAGCAGCAAGAGGAGGAGGCTGGGGCGAGCTGGAGCCTCCTTAGAAAGCCTCTTCCATGGGGGAGCCTGTGTAGCTCCTCCCTCCCCCCCCTTCTCCCCTGCCTTCTTTTTGGGGCAGAAGACTAGGGGCTGATGCTGCATGTTTCCCCAAACTCCTTATGCCTTTGGTCTCAGCCCTTTTCCAGATCCCTCGCACCCCCATCCCTGTAACTAACATCACTTCCACTCTAACTCCTATTGCTCGCTGCACATTAATTCCACGGCCAGGGCTGCTAATTGTTATCTGCCCCACTGCCATCACTCCGGACGTGGATCCCTTTCCCCTTCTGACGCCCCGGAGCTGCTGCTTTCAGCCAACAGACTGGTACACCTGCCCCGGGATAACTGCTGTTGCTGCTGCCCATTTACTGTCTTTCTTGGACTCCTATCCTGGCCCATGCTACCCTTTAAGCACTCATTTCATCTTAATCTAGTTCCTTAACTGTCTTAAAGCTACTGTTCATTCGCCTCCGCCACCTCTTTTCTCCATAAGCCGGCTGCTCTTATTTCCCTCTATTTCTATAGTCAGAATCTTTAAATCTTTAAGTTCCTGATGGGAGGATGCCCTGCGTTTGGCCATGCTTACTGGGACTTTTAGAGAGTAAAAGAACTGGGGATTTGAGTGACAGTGTAAACAAGAAATGCCACTTTGGGAAATTTTAAGCAGATTGCTCAAATTTTAAATTTAGTAAAGCGGTCTTTTCATTTTACTTTCAATTATCCATGTGTGCATTAACTGCTTTTACCAGTCTATGATAAATCTTTTCATTTTAGACTTCTGTCCTATTTAGTGTGCTTCGCCGATTTGCCTCCTTCAGCTACTTGGTATATGCTCAGATTATGTACATTATTCACCATATTACCTGAAATGATACACAAGAAGGTAACTCTGGCACACATAAGCATTGAAAAGCTAAATATAAATGACTTTTTGATTACTACTTTGGATTTTTCCATGCCTCTGTTCTCTTCCATAATTGACAGCTGACTAGGTGACTGGATGTCTGGAAATATAGTTTAATTTGTCACTTATCTAGTTCACTTAGGATTTGGATGGAAATTTTCTCTGTAGTTCAGATTAGATTTGGTTAGTAGTTGTATTTGGGGGGAATTAATAGCAAGTCTTTTTTTTCTTTTAACTTCCAATATGGCAGTTATCTGAACAGAATACTTTTTCTTGAAAAATCTAACAGAGATTTGTTTATTTTTAACCTGACAGTGGAGCCAGGTTAAGAGAAATGATAAAATTGTATCTATGCATGGTTCTGGTGGCACTGTCAGTGAAACTGACTTCAGTGAAAAGAACAGATAGATTGGAGGGAATGTGGTTAGTTCCTATAAAAGTGCTTTTAGAAAAACAAAAATAGAAAGTAAAAAAATGATATGACTGCATTTTAGAAGAGTTTGCTGTAATCATACACAATTGACAGAAAAGCAAATTAGTCTGTGATGTGATCTTTTATATTTAAGCAGTATCCTTAGAAAATGGGTTGGAAGGTATAATGTATATCTTTTACTTGCAAAAGTAGTTTACAAGCAAACACCCACTAAGTTTGATTCACATCCAGATCTCTGTGTGGTGTTGGTGTGGATTTAATTTTAAAAGGCAGACTCTGACAACCCTGTATTCATCACAATATTCTAGGCTCTGGCAGTTGTGGCAAAAAAAGGAGTCAAAAGTTAGACTAGCTAATCTTTTCCTTAACCTCTTTTTTCTTTTCAACCCCTCGGGCTCCTAATTTGTCTCCTCCCTCTATCATTAAAATACTGATGAAAGTTAATGGAGAAACCATTATATCCTGCAGTTGCCTTGCAATAATGATCAGTTTTGGGGTAGAGTCGTGATAATAAAATTGATCATCAGTATTGGAAGTCATCAGGTTTCTTCCTGATAGTGTAATGGAAAGCTTTCCAGTTCATAAACAAACCTTATAAGTTGTCAGATTTAAAAATGTTTTGTCAGTGCTTGACTGAAATGCAAGTAGTTTCTTTTAGGAGAATACTACTTTTGCATGGCAAGAGGTCCACAGTAATTTGGCCATTTTCCTTTTAAAGGCTTTTCTCATTGATTCTCCATTAAATATATTCCTTAAGAATTCAACGATAAATTATTATCTTCCCTCCACTTTGTTTTTATTTCCTTTAAATATACAAATTCTTAGTTTTAGCATTCTACATCTAAAGTGAGTTTCTTTTGGATAGCTAAGGACTGTAATATCTCATTTTGTTAGGGAATAGTAAATTAGATTTCTAAAACATTGTCATATAGTTTATTTTCAGGCATTATAGCTTCATATTTGTCATGGTTTTCTTTGAATAGTTGGGGCATGTTCTGTCAGTGCAGGAATTCTTAGCAGTTCTGTCCTTGAGATGAATAGATTATTTCAAAGAAAGTTGCATGATAAGCATAAATAATTTAAAGTAGGGTAGTTAAAAAATTTAGGTTTCTGTACTGCCTCCAACTAAAACTTTTAGCTCTGGAGGTTGAGACAAATCCAGTTTCGTAGTGGAACTTATAGAAAAATGAAATTGCTTCTTTATGTCCTTCAGTTTCAGAAGAATGTAAACCAACTTAGAATGTTTGTACTGATGTTAACATGCAAACATTTTTGTGTGAGAGAAGTAAGTTGTTGCTTAATATCGAACTGCCTGAATGGGAAAATTTTGATATGAAAATAATCTTACAAGTCTTTATTGATGGTGGATAACTTCTTAGTACTGGTAATTTAGGTAATGCAGGTAATTTAGTTTATTTAAAGGCATCTTCCCCATCTCTCCTTCTCCCCCCAAAAACGACAGCTTTGAAAGAATGAGAAGCATCATTGTGCAAGGGATAAGGCATCAGGTAGTGGAAAAGAGTCCTGAACTCAGTCAGGAGGCACTCACTGGGTTTGTAACCTTTTGACATTGGTTATATGATCATGGGCTTAAATGATCACTTAAATTTCTCAGGTTTAGCTTCTTCATCTTTAATCTGGTGCTGATACCTCCTGTAGTACCTGCCCCACGGAGTTGTGGTGAGGCTTATATAAAGTGGTTTCCAAACATAAAATACCAGTTGTTTTTAGGAATGCAGTTTTATGTGACTATGTTTGTTACATTGATTTAAAACTACTGAAACTCATTTTCATCATTTTAAAAAAGAGACCATTAGGTTAAGGTGATTTTTCATAAGCCATGAACTTGACTTTAGACTCTGCATAAGATTCAGTTAGCTTTTATCAGTAAATAGTCCCTTTTGGACTTTTTGGGAGGAAAGTGACAGAATCCAACTTCAGTGATTAAAGATCAGTGAACATAGGGAATTGGGTTACATGGATATTTCTACTGTTCCTTAAACATCATAACTAAAATGCACTGTATAATTTGCCCAAAGGATTTCTTCTTCTAGGCAAGACTCAAGTACTTTTTGCCACACAAGAACATGTACTGGAAGAAGCTTAGTTAACATTCTAAAATTGTAAAAATTATGAGATATGACTACATTTTAGAAGCCCAGTAGTGTTTATAAAAATTTGTGTGCAAATCCCCATTATTATTTTTATAAGGCTTAGTAGTGTGTTTGATTCTTCATGTAAAAGATTATGATGGTGGAGGTTTATCTTCTGTTTCATTTTTCTTTTCTTTTAATTTGTAAAAAATGCAAAAAGTTGTAAAGGCTGCAGACATGTTGCTGTTAAGCATATTGGCTTATACAGCAATTTCATAGGCTTCTCAAAAGAACTTTGTTCAAAACTTTAGGGCCTTTAACTTTGTTACGTGTGCACTTTTAGAAGGTTTCTTAGAAAGTGATGAAATGATGTGAATTTTTGCAACTGTAGTAGATTGAAACACATCTTGACAGACATTCCTTTTTTACAGTGTTTTGTCGGAGACAGGGAGAAGAGGTTAAAAATGGAAATCATAAAAGAAAATAAGGTTTAAACACTATGGTACTGCTTGTAGGAACTTTTCCTATGGGGAAATCTTCTATCATTGGTGAATTTTTTTGCAACTTAAAAAAGAAAAGCTCTATTAGTTTATTTGGTAAGAAAACTTGACTTGGGGGTAGGGGATTATGTGATATCTTTTGAGCATCAGTGTAGAGCTATTTGTGTGGGCAGCTTACTTTTGAAGGTTACTTCATGGTCATTAGGGTCCTATTTTACCTTTTTTTTAAAAAAATAAAAAATTGATAACCTTATAGAATTCAAATTTTAAGTGCATTAGATGACTTGTAATAGTGATGATGTTTTATATCTTTTGTATCTTGATAAGAGTGAAGCCTTGCTTTTTTTACAGATACAGTAATAATTTAGAAGCAAATCTTTTCTTTAGCAGTGATAGCTCTTCTTAAGCTCCCTGAGGGTAAGGATGGATTATTTTTGTCTTTGGATGCTCATTGCATAGCATGGTGCCTGGCACATAGTTGGGCACTTAATAAATGCTTGTTGGTCTTGAGTATTTAGAAAAAAGTGGACTGAAAAGGAAAATGGAAAAGTTAAACTTTTCTTGTATTGACCCATGAATTCAATTTTGAAATTAAAAAGTTATTTTCTATTAAGAAACCAAAAGGTAATGAGATTTCCAAAAAATGTATGTTACCTGAATCAGAAAATCGAAGTGTGTTGTTGGGCTCTTGCTTTTGGCAGAGTAGAAAGTAATTTTTTGAAGAAAGTAGTTATCAAGTTTTGTAAAACAGCTATTAACTGAAACATCAAAGGAGTGGAGTATTTCCTTAGCAGCAACAAGTAGACATTTTGCCTTTGTGCCAAATATCTGAAATTTCTTAGGAATTTTTTTTTTTTTTTACTTCTTGGAATAAAAAGAAGTGCCAGTTTTGGGTATTTGCAATACTAAACATTCATTCTTTGTACTATTGAGTGACCTTAGTGCCATCACAATGTAGAATCCTGATCACTGCCTGATTTATCGGTTCCACTTTTTCCTTTCTCCTTCACTTTCTATCAATTAAGCTTTGATTTCTTTCAAGTTTGATTATAACAATAATTGTGAGGCCTGGAATGATTGAAAATGATGAAACAGTCGGTTAGTAAGCTCTTATTAAGTGCTTACTGAGTTTCAGGTACTGTGCTAAGCTCTGGGGAATCAAAGAAAGGCAAAAAAGATGGATTTTGCCTTTGGGGATCTAATGAGGGAGAGACAACAAGCAACAAATATGTGCAAACAAGCTGTATATAGGATATGGAGGAAAGGCATTAGAATTAAGAGGGATTGGGAAAGGCATCCTCTACAAGGTGAGATTTTAGCTGGGACTTGCAGGAAGCCAGGGACACCAGAAGGCAAAGATTAGGAGGGCCAATTCCAGGCATGGGAGGCAGCCAGAGAAAATTTGTGGAGCTGAGAGATGGAGTCTCATTCATGGAATATCAAGGAGGCCAGTGCCACTGGTTCTCAGAGTACCTGATGTGGTGGGGACTGAAAGGCATAAAAAGATTGGAAAAGTGGTGGCAGAAGGCTAGGTTATGAAGGGTTTTGAACACCAAACAGAAGATCTTTGTATTTGATTCTGGAAGTGATAGGGAGCTGCTAGAGTTTATTGAGTTTGGGAGTGATAAAATGACAAGACTAGGTAGAAAGAAATCGGAATTTAGAGTCAGGGGTCCTATGTTCAAATTCCTGCTCTGTGACTTACTTCCAGTATGGCCTTGGGCAAATCATTTAGCCTCTTAAGGCTTCAATTTCCTCCTTTGAAAATTAGAGGGTTTCACAACCTGATCTTTTAGGTCCCTTCAAAGGTATAATCCTGTGAAACTACTTTTGATAGTGACATTTTTTCTGCCACCTGCATTTTGATTTTTCTCTGTCTTTAACGTAATGCTTTTTGTTAATTTTTAGCAGAGGTAGTCTTGGGCTACCACACCACCATGTACTCTGGAAAAAAAAATTCCAGGAAACTTATGTATAAGGGCTAAGGGATTCATTCAGAGTGAATATATTTGCAAACTGTTTTTGATTTTTGTCCTTGATTGTGAAGTAAAGAAACTTTTTCTGAGACTTGTGACATTGAACTTTCTTTATGGAAAGGGAGTGTTAAGAGACCTACTAGTAAGAGTCTCCTAGTCAGTTGGGTGGATCCTTTGTGGAGGATTTACTGGGTGATATAGATAAGAATATTACAGAATAAGAGGGCAAGGGGTAGTTTCTCATTTGCTTTGTTAGAGGGAGTTACCTGTATTGATGGGATCCGAGGTCCGTTGAAGTAATATTAACAGTCAGGGTCAGGACCTATTGTGTTTTGTAAGATGTTGAGGGGATTGCAGGAGTTTTATATAAAACAGCCTATGATCCAATTGGGAAGACTTTTTAATGTGTAAAAGAGGAAAATACAAGGTACTGTGTACTATGCACACAGTGCCATAGAAGCTCAGAAAGTGGGAGAGTAATGTGGACTAAGGCTTCCTGGTGAGTGTGGAACTTGAAGAATGGAGAGGGTTTAGATTCCCCAAGCCTGGGGAATTCTAGCATGAACAAATGCCTGTAAGTAGGAAGAAGCATGGTGTGAGTAGGTGAAGGTAAGAGACTTGTTTGACTAGAATGGAAAATTGATTTGGAGGAATTGTGGAAAACTTTGTGAAGGAAAATTGGGCTAGATCATAGAGAGTTATCACTTTCAATTAAATTCATCATTAAGTTCCTGCTATGTGGAGGGTACCTTTTAGGAATGGGGAGTACAAAGGCAAATATGAAACAGCCAACTCCTGCCATCAGAGTATTGGTATTCTGCTTGGTGTTGGTGTGGTAAGATGCATGATTGAGATGCAGATAAAAATATCAAGTTATTTAAGAGTGAAAGGATGCTAAATTGGGAAATCAAGAAGGTTCCATTGAGGAGGTAGTACTTGAGGTGAGCCTTGGAAGAAAATAAGAAATTTTAGGCACGGAGGTGAGAGAGGGCATGTGTTCTACTTGGAGAGATGATAACAGCTTATTTGAATTCATGAAGGTAGGAGATGGAATTTCAAGTTTCTGGAAGGGTTAGCAGTCCAATTGAAATTTGGGTTCATGAAAGGAAATAATATGAAATGTTAGATTGGTACCAGATGACAAAGGGCCTTAACAGGCAGGCTGAGCAGTTTATTATAAAGACCAGAGAAAACTATTGAAAGTATTTGAGCAAGAGAATATGATCAGACCTATGACTTGTGAAGATTATTTCAGGCTACTCTTTGGAGGATGGATTAGTGAGGGAAGTTGTGGGAAACAAGAACACCAGTTATGGGGCTGTTGTAATAATCTAGGTGAGGACAGAACTAGGGCCATGGCTATTTGAGGGAAGAGAGGGTAGATAGAGATGTGGTGGAGGTGGAACTGATAACACTTGATGGCCCGCTCCTCAGGGGAAGAGTAGCAGCAGCGCGGCAGCAGCATGTGACATCCACATGCACTTTAAGGTTTGAAACAGTATCTTATTTGAACTTCCCATTAACCCTGTGATGTAGGTGCCGGCATTATCCCAGTTTTACAAATGAGGAAACTTTGGTTGAGAGAAGTTAAGTGACTTGCCCAGGGTTATACAGCTAGCAAGGGTTGGATGTGAAATCTCAACCTAGGTCTTCCTGACACCCACTCCAGCATTCCATCCCCGATTCTGTAGAGCTGAGAAGACAAAAGGGAAGAGTCAAGAGTAACTGAAGTTATGAATCTGGATGACTGATAGATGGTGGCAACCTTAGCAGAAGTAGAGAGGAGTCTGAAGGTAGACGGAGTTCAAGGGGAGAAGGTAATAAGTTTGAAATGCCAAAGGGATAGCCGTAAGGAAATATCCAGCATTGCCCTTGTTGATGGAGTACTGGAGTTAAGATGGAGATTAGGTTGAGAAATTTGGGAGTTAATTGCGTAGAGATAGTCAACAGGAGCAGATAAGATCACCTAAGGGATAGCATTTAGAGTAATTGGGAGAAGGTTGAGGATAGAGACTTACAGAACACCCACACTTAATTAAGTGTGAAGGGCTAGATATACCTAAGGAGATTGAGAAGGAATTATCTGACAGGTAGAAACACCTGGAGAAAGCATTGCCATGAAAGCCAAGGCAGGAGAGAATATTTAGGAAGATATGTCTAATTCAAAAACTGGAGAGGTTTTAGAGATGTGCACTGAGAAAAGGCCATTGGATTTAGTAGTTAAGATCCTTTAACACCTACAGCTAGGTGGTACAGTGTCAAACCACTCCAGTATCTTTGCCAGGAAAACCCCATACGGGGTCATGAAGAGTCAGACATGACTGAGCATCACCACCACCTACCCCTTTCTTAATCCTGCTACTCTACTGAAACTACTCTCAAAAGGTTATAAAGAAGTGGAGGGAGGGGGCAGCTCGGTGGCACAGTGGATAGAGCACCAGCCCTGAAGTCAGGAGGACCTGAATTCAAATCCGGCCTCAGACCAAACACTTGACACTAGCTGTGTGACCCGGGGAAGTCACTTACCCCCAATTGCCTTAAAAAAAAAAAAAAGTGGAGGGAGAGAGAATAGATAACACTAAGATATTAGCAGTGAAAAGGAGAGCTATTAGAGTGCTAGTTCAATGTCATAGCAGGTTCAAGTGAATTTTTTTTTTTTAAGAATAAGGAACATTTGGACAGGAATTATAGCCAGTATTTGGGGAGACGTTCAACATGAGACCAGGTAGCTAGTTCAGTGATGCAGTGGAAAGAGCACCAGGCTCTGGAATCAGGAAGACCCGAGTTGAAGTCCAGCCTCAGACACTTACTAGCAGTTGGACCCTGGGCAAGTCACTTAACCCTATTTTCCTCAGTTCCTCATCTGTAAAATGAGCTGGAGAAGGAAATGGCAAACCACTACATTATCTCTTCTAAGTAAATCCCAAATAGGGTCATGAAGAATCTGACATGACTAAAAAACAATTGTACAATAACAAGTCAACATGAGAGAAAAGAAATAAGTGAGCAGGCAAGTTCTGGGAGGAGAAAAGAGTTGATTTGATATGATCGACAATAGGGAGCCATCACAAGTTATTGAGCAGGAAGAGTGCCATGATGACATTAATAAGAAAATTAAGAGATTCCCTTATTTGGTGAAGTACTCTAAATTTTCTCTCTCTCTTTTTTTTATTTTTTGGTGAATGTGTTGATTGCATCAATCTTGGGAACATTGCAAAACCTATTAAATAAGTAAGGTTCATCCATAGTTACTTAAGTTGGGCCTAATTATCCACACAGGAGAAACAAGTAGATAAAGAATTCCTATTGTGCAGATGATGATATGCTGTTGAGTAGACAACCAGTGGAAGATGTCCATCAGTATATTATGGGGGTACAAATGCACAATGAGTTGGGCTCAGGATAAAAAAGGAAAGCAGGCAAGATAGTCTTGGGGAAATTGCAGTTAAAAATTTTAACAACAGTGGTTTCCCCTTAATGTTATATGGCTTTGAATCTTGGAATCTCAGTCTTCAAGGAACAGAAATTAAATTCACTCAAAGGTCAGTGGAGAGGTGCATAGTGGGTAGGAACAATCTGCAGCATTTTTTTTTAGAGTCTTCATTTCTGATGTCTTCATTGTAGGGAACTCCAATTTTGTAAACTCTTTCCACTAAAGCAGACAACTTTTACATGTGCCAGAAGTAGACTTTAGCTCAATTCTTCTTGGTAGGAAGTGTGGTACAGTGGATACATTATGCCACACCATCCCTTGGGGACTTGCTCTGGAAAAATGGAATAAAGCAAAAGTTCTCGTCATGTGGTATGGAGATCCTTAAGGTTCCCCAGGATCCTTCTAGGAGGTCCTCAAGGTCAAAACTATTTTCATAGTAACGTTAAGGTGCGGTTAATTCTCATAGAGTAAATCGAGATATAACCCACATAAAAAAAAAAGGAAGCTCTTTGGGGGATCCTCAGTAATTTTTACTATAAAAGGGGTCCTGAGACCAAAAGTGTTAGAACTGCTGGAGTAAAATATGCCATCAGAGAAAATTTTTTGAAAGAAAACATGGTGGCTGGACCTTAAGGGGTAACTGATTGTTCATGTACTGCATTGGTATCCATGCAGTGTCAAAAGATCTGAATAAAGGTCCCTGGCATGTTAAAGTGAACCCTTTTTGGTGAACTTAAGGGAGGACATGGCAGGAGTTGTCCAAGATGGGTAGGCATGGATGGGCTGCAATCAGCATGGTTGGAGAGAGTGCCCATGTTGATGAAATCTCAAATCCAAGTATATGGGATGGATTACAGGCGTGACAACAAGCTAAGAAACTATTGCCATAGTCCAAAGCACTGGACCAGGGCAGGAGCAATAATGATGGAGATGAAGGGATGAGTTTGAGACATTAGGAAGAAATCCTGAGAGATTGGCTCTCAGGCTGCCATAGAATGAAAAATCTGGGTTTGAATGTTGCCACATTTACCAGCTCTGTAAATCACTTAGCTTCTCCGATTCTGTTTCCTTATCTATAAAATAGGAGTATTATCAGTAGTACTGTAATATAGTGTTATCTGTATTATAGATCTGCAGTACCTCATAATGGTGGTGGTGAGGATCAAGTGAGATGTATATAAGGCAGACTTTAAAAAAATACTGTGTAAAGTTACCGTTACAGAATTTACTGATTGGTTGGATCTAAGGAATGAAAGAAGACAAGTCAAGCCTAGGGGACTGGAGAAATGGGATAGATTCATTTTTGCTTAGCAAATTGCTATTTGTTTTTCCAGAGGCAAGTTTTTACAAAAGGAAATGATACATGATTGCTCGATTTACGATCACAAAAAAATTCCAGTAGAAAAGATTAATTAGTATTATAAAAATAATTTTAATTTTATTCTTTTGGGGATAGGTGTGTGAAAATTTGAAAGGAAAAGAAGCAGCCTTTTTTTTTTTTAAATAATGGAATATACACCCCAAGATAACTTATGGTTCACTTACTGCTTTACATAGGTATTAATTCAAAAGGAATTAACATTGGGAAACAGTATATTCGAACAGCTTATAGCTGGTTGCATATTATATTTCTTAATACTTATATTTAAAATTGGCCTGAGTGGAGAAGTGAATTCAAAAGTGTAAGACTCAGTCTTACTAGCTCCGCCTCATTGCTTGAGGCCATAAGGTTAGGTCAGCAGGAAGAAGGATGCAACATGGTGAAATGACAGTTTATTCTTCCATGTAGTTATGTTTTCCAAAGGTGCATGCTTTTTTTTTTTTTTTTAAACCTTGAGCACTAACTCATACTAATTTTTGGATTTGGATTTTTTGAGCTCTATTTTCTTTGAAGTCAAAAAAGCCTTTGCTTTTGTTTCTTTTGTTGACTGTTCGTTAAGTCAACTTTCTGCATTTATTTTGTAGTTTCAATATAACATATTTGCTCTATTACATTAGGGAATTTGTAAACTGTTTAATTTTATACTTCTATTGACTCTATTTTAAAGCTGAAGAAAAATGTGAATGTCACTAAATTATTACTTTATTGAAAGTTATATAGTGCAACTCTTTCTCTTTAATATCATGTACATGAAATAAAGCATGATTTCTATTTTTCTTCTAAACATTTAGAACATAAGTCTTATGTTTGGAGGAATTCGGAAGAGGGAGAAGTAGACATGAGTATGGTTCTTAAAAGCTTTATATTAAATTCATCTTAATTTTTCCCTAGCAATTTTCTCTCATTTTCTTTTCTATTTTTTTTAAAGTGCTATAAACAGTGCTACGTAAATAATAATGATTAAAGATGTTGTGCAATATAACATTTCATAGAAAACATTTTCTCTTGGGAGTGTTTGCTAAGACCTTCTTGAGCCTTTTACTGTGACATGTCTTTATTTTTTGCTTATTTATCCAGTTTAGTTATGTGTTCCAGAGTTTTTTGCAATGGAAAAAAAAGTTATCCCATTCTTCTTGCAGAATTTTTTTTTTTTTTTTTTTTTTTTTAGGCAATAGGGGTTAAGTGACTTGCCCAGGGTCACACAGCTAGTAAGTGTCAAGTGTTTGGTCTGGGGTCGGATTTGAACTCAGGTCCTCCTGACTTCAGGGCCGGTGCTGTATCCACTGCGCCACCTAGCTGCCCCTCAGAATTGTTTTAAAAGTGTTTTCAGCATTCTAGCTTTGGTTAAAAAGACTGGATCCACATTTTTTGTGTGTGATAATTATTGATGGAGGGTGTCTTATTCCTAAAATAAACTTAGGATTTCATGATGTTTCATACTGCTTCTTGCACCATTCCTCATAGAGAAAGATCTCACCAATTCTTCATTATTGTTGTGAGAGGTGAGAAAAAATGAATAATCTTTAAGTATAGGAGGGCCTCTATATTTGAGGCTTTTTTTTATCATGCTTTGGAATAAATTGTGCTTCTTGTGCAAGCCAAGCTTTCCCCCTAAGGTGTGACTTTTTTTATTGCTTTGGAAACAGCTTTGTACCTCACTGAGGCAAAAATGGAAGTGATGAATGATGGAATGATGTCTCGTTCCCACTCCCCCACCCCCATTTCCATGTATTTCAGGATTCTTTATAATGGGCTAATTAAAAATAAATAGGTAATCCACACATATTCAGAGACTTAAAGATTCACATGGGCTAATCAACTTCTTTAAATTGGAAAATCATTTCCTCCCCTCACCCATTCCTTCCCTTCCCTCCATTGGAACCAATTTTTTTTCATATCATAGTCTGAATTACTTAAATCAGACAGGGATCTTGAGAGCTGGAAGGGACAATGGAAGTCATTGAGGCCAATCTTTATTCTGTGGATGAGGAAACTGAGCTCTGTATAGAGGTTAGGTGACCTGACCAATGGTGTACAGTTGTATCAGAGTTAGAATTTGGAATCTAGGCCTTTGGACTCCATCACATCAACACCTAGAAGAAATATGCAGCACAGAAGGAAGAAAGGAATAATTTTTGGAGCAGGAGGTTAGGCTTTGGGTAAAGTAGAGGACTGACAAAAGATAGTGTGACATTATTGTGGGGAGAGGGGTTCCAAAGGGAGGAGGATTGTGCCAAAGAAAAGCTTTGCATGCTTTGCAATTTTCTGCGAGGCCCTGATGGCAGCTGCTGTGTCACTGAAAATCTTTCATTCTGATTTTTGGCATATGTGCCTTAATGAGCATTTGGTGGAAAGGGCTAATTTAAAAGACTTTATGTGGTTAAACATAAAATTTTCAGTGGCTGGATTTTCACCTCCAGCCTTGTGAATTCTGGCTATATTTGTTATTACTCCTACTAAGAACATACATTTAAAGTGACCAAAGAACATCTTTTTTTTTGGCTTAAGAAATTGGGAAAGTTTGGGAAGGCTGCCAACAATTTCCGCTAAAAAAATTATTTCCCTAGTACATCCTCTCAGTTTAGCCTATTTTTTCGGCAGTTAATATGGAGATATCTATATCTATAGTTATTGGGCACAGTATGGTGAAATGGAGTGTTGGATACAGAATTAAAAGACCTTAGTTTAAATTATGTTTCTGCCATTTAGTCTAAGTCACTCACATCTCAAGCTCTTATGAAGGGCTTGGACTAGATGACTCTGGGATCTTAGGATCCGGGACAAGGCCGCCTAATCTCTCAACTGATCTTCTCATCTATAAAATAGGGATAAGTACACTTGTATTACATACCTCACAGGGTGTTGTGAGAAAAGAACTTTGCAAACCTTAAACTCAATGTAGGTGTGAATTATGATGCAACTCTAACCTTTCTCTTTTTTCCTTTATTATCGATAGAGTATTTGAAGATTTCTCTATCAGGGGTTTTCTAGACTTTGATCTTCCACAACTCCTAAAGCTGTGTTATACATAGTTAACTTTCTTATTCAGTTACTCACTTATTCAGAGAAATAGTAGCAGAATGTGAAAATAAATTTATATTTCTCCTTTTTGTGTAATAAGAATTTTCTTAACTATTTTATCATTAGCACTGATTCTTGGTCAGCCATCTTTCTTAGAACTTTTAGCATTCAGCAAATATATTAGGTACCTACTGTGTGCTGAGTAATGTGCTAGGTTCTTGGGTCATAGAGCCATAGCTTTAAAGTTAGAAGGGTTGTTACAGGTCATTTTAGTTCAACTCTCTCATTTTATAAGTGTGGCAACTCAGGCCTGGAGATGTTAAATGACTTGTTTAAGATCACACAGTTAATAAGTGGTACATCAGGGATTCAAACCCAGATTTTCTGATGCTTTCTGCAAAGAAATAGACCTTGCCTTCATGGAGTTCTGCAATTTAACAAGAGGATAAAACAGACAAATGACTATAATAGAATGGAAAGGGCAGTAGATTCAGAGTCAGGATCTGGGTTCAGATTCTAGCATTTTTATTTGCTGTCTTTCTGACTTTGGACAAATCATTTCACCTCTCTGGGTCTAAGTTAACTAATTTTTAAAAACAAGGAGGTTGGACTAGATAGATAGTCTCTAAGATTTCTTTCAGATCTAGAAACAGTCTTGTGAATGAAAACTGTTTGCAAAACAAAGTGCTATGTGAGAGATGAGAAGGAAAGTTGTTTCTGACTTTGAAGAAGTGCAGGAGGAAGATATCAAGAGAGGATCTTAGGAGGAAGTGTCATTTTAATATATGGGCAGGAATTCAACAGGTGAAGAGATTTAGTTGACTAACATTTTGGATGATTTTTAATAGCCAGCAGGTGAAGTTGAACTCTTAGGAGAAAATAAGGAGCCCTTAAACATTTTTTTCGTAGGAGAAGTGGCCTGATCTTAAAGCATAAGAAAGATGATTTTGGGTGGCTTGGAAGTAGAGAGAGAGTTGAGGTGGGAAAAAGGGGAGTGATGCTCAGAAAAAGATTAAAAGGTATATAATCAGAGGAGTACAACTAATGATTAATGAGGAGTTGGTGATGTATTCATTTATTCATTAAACGTGTATTAAGCCTCAGTGGAGATACAAAGACAAAAAAAAAACCAAAACAAAACCAAAAAACCCAACCTAATCCCTGTTCTTAAGAAGTTTACGTTTAATTTGTTGAATGTTGGGTAATAACATGAAGGTATAAGTTCAAAGTAATTTCTGGGGATGGGGGCACACTAACAAGTGGGGAATCAGGATCAGCTTTGGGTAAGAAGGGGAGGGGGCAATTGAGCTGAGTCTTTTAGGAAACTAGAGTGAGGAAGGTTTTCATTCTAGGCATATATAACAGCCTGTATGAAGGTGCAGAGAAGGGAGATATGAGAGAGCAAGTGGGACAGTTTGGTTGCAAAAGATAGGCTATAGCCAGATTGTGAAAGCTTGCTCTTTATCCTAAAGACATTTGGGAGACACTGGGGTTGGGGAGTGACATTGTCAAACTTGTGCTTTAGGAAGATCATTTTAGCCATTAGGTAGAAGAGTCTAGAATGCAGAAGGGAGACTCTTGTCTCGATGAGAGATAATGTGGACTTGAACTAGAGGGGTGCCCTTTGTAAGAGGAGATAGAAGACTTGGTAACTGATTGGCTATGGGGGATGAGAGAATGTAAAGAATCAAGTAAAGATGAGACCTGGGTGACAGAAAGGATGGTGGTCTTCATTAGATATATATAGAGGTTAGGAAGAGGGGAGAATTTGAGGAAAAGAAAATGAATTTTGTGTTGGTTATATTAAGGTTGAGATGAATATGGGACATCTAATTGGGAGTATCCAATAGGCAGTTGGTTATTTACGCTTGTAACTTAAGAGAGAGACTATATAGATTTGAGTCATCTGCCTACAGGTAAAATGAATCCATGCGAGCTGATGAGAGCACAATAAGAACGTAGCAGAGGTTCCCAAACTTATTTGGCCTACCACCCCCTTTTCAAAAAAAAAAAATTTACTCAATGCCCCTCTGGAAATCTACTTTCTTTAACCCTTTAATGGTTTTTTAAAAAATTTGTGTCATTTAAAAAAAAATTAGAAAATGATGAATCTTAAATTTAATAATTTATTATAAATTTGTGGGTTTTTTCCTGCATTGAAATTTTGATGATGCAATATTATGCCATGTAACTATATAGTATCATGTTGTAAACAAGTCATTACAAGCAAATATTCCTGCCCATGCATGCTGGACTTCCCGAAAATGCACATTCACCTGCCAACACTTGCTTGTTAAGACCTGTCAGCAGACTTGACCACTGATAGGTTATAACTTGCATTTTGTGTGTTTATTTGGAAAATAAAATGTAATCACTGCGACTTTAACTCTATTACACAACAGATGAAATATGTACAGTTTTTCAAAATCTTTTCTTTTTTCCTTATGCTTCCACCATCCCCTTATTTTTATTCAGTTGCCCCCCCCAATTGTACCCGAGGCTAATACCGCCCCCCCCATCTTTCCAGCATCCCCCAAGGGGCAGTATCATCCACTTTGGGAACCTATGGTAGAGAAAGGGAAAAAAGAACCCTTGTATTTACCCCACACATAGTAGAAGGGCAGGACAGAGATAATGATCCAGTAAGGAAGGGACTTGAGAAGGATTGGGAGACTGCTAAGAGTCTACTTTGAGCAACCATGTCAGAGATATAGTAAGTTGAGAGAATTCAGGAGGAGAGGAGATGATCAATAATGTCAAATGCTGAAAAGATGCCAAGAAGGATTGTGTAGAAGTCATAAGATTTGGCAATTAAAATCATTGGTACCTTTGGGGAGAATAGTTTCAGTTGTGATGGTCAGAAGCCAGACTGTGAGGGGTAAAGAGAGGAAAGGAATAAGAGGCAAACATGTAGACAACTTTTTCTAAGAGTTTGATCGTAAAAGGTAGCATGTGCACACACACACACACACACACACACACACACACAATGTATATGTAGGTATATGTGTATGTATTATAGCTATATACATGTATATTTATACTTATACATATGTATATATGTGTGTACATATATATTTGTATATACATATGTGTGTATACACACATTATATGTAATACAAAATTATACTTATGCATATAAATTCTGTGTGTCTTAAACAGAACTCGTTATGTTTGCCCTTAAGCAACTTCCTTCCCTGTTACTGTTACGGGCAATACAATCTCCCTAATCCCTCAGGCTTGAAACCTGGGAGTCATCCTGGATCCTTTACTATGTCTCACTCCCCATATCTAATCTGTTGCCAAGGCTTGTTGATTGCACCTTTGCAACATCTCTCAAATAGGTCTCTTTCTCTCTTCTGACACTGTTACCACACTTGAGTAGTTCCCCTAACACCTCACTTTGATTATTGTATTAGCCTGCTAGTGGCGTCTGCCTGCCTCAGGTCTCTCCCTACTGCAGTCCATTCTCCAGTCACCAAAGTGATTTTTCTTAAAACACCGATCTGATCATGTCATTCCCCACTACTCAGTAAACTTCAGAGGCTTCCTGTTGCCACCAGGAGCAAATACAAAATGCTGTTTGGCATTTAAAGCCTTTCATAACCTAGCCCCCTTTTACCTTTCCAGTCTTGTTAGACCTTACTCTCCCACACATGTTCTTGATTCAGTCACACTGGCCTCCTGGCTGTTCCATGAACAAGACACACTGTCTCTTGGCCCCAGGCATTTTCTTTGTCTGTCCCTGGTGCATGGAATGCTCTCCTTCCTCTGCCCTGACTACTGATTTCCCAGGCTTCATTTAAGTCTCAACTAAAGTCCCACCTTCTACAGGAAGCCTTCCCTAACCCCTCTTAATTCCAATGCTTTCCCTCTTTTAATTATTTCCTATTTATCTTGTATATCTCTTGCTTTGTATTTGTTTGTATGTTGTCTCCCCCATTAGATCATAAACTCCTTGAGGGCAGGGATTGTCTTTTGCCTCTTTTTGTATTCCCAGTGCTTAAGCACATTGTCTGACACTTAGTAGGTGCTTAATCTTTATTGAATTGAATTATATACATACATACATGTAATAGCTAAGGGAATGGTAGGATCAAGAAAGATATTACCTTTGAAGGAGGGAGAGAGCTGGGTACTTTTGTAGTCAGGAAGGAAACATTAGATAAGGAGGAGGAAAAGGATGCTTGCAGGGGCATGCTACCTGAGGAGATGAAGGAATGGAGTCAAGGGCATAAATAAGTCAAGTTGAGGAATAGGGCCTCCTTTTCCATCAGAGATTGGAGCAAACAAGTAGAGGATAGGGATTGAGGAAGAGTTTAGAGGTACAGAATAGGAATGAAGAGGGAATTATAACAAGTGGCCTCCTTTCTCAATAAAATATAAGGTTAATGTTTACTCTGCTTAGAAGAGAGGAGAAAGATAGTAGTGGTGTGTGAGGCTTAAGAAGAAAAGAAAAAGTTAGGAATAACTCCTGTGATGAGTGAGATAGTCATTAAGGAAGAGTTAAAGGATTGTCTTGTGTCATTGAGGGCCCAGTTCTTATCTTAACTAAAGTGGAAAATGACAGCAGAAGAGATACAAGTGTTCCATTCTAAAACAGGATGTTGCTTGGCTGGTTAAAGGTTGTTTTGTTGCAATTAACTATAACTTTTTTTAGTTTGTATACCCATAATAATGTTATTTATTCAACTAAGTATTAAACACCTATTATGTACAAAACACTGTATCTGGGTTATAGATTTAAAAAAAGGAGGCAATCCCTACTCTGAAGGATCTTAAATTCTTTTGAGGGAGGCTTGAACATATGAGTATATACTGAATAAAGACAAAGTAAGTATTAGATAGTTAAATACAAGATAGGTAGGGAAGACACTAGCAGTTAACCTATAAGAGTTGATATTTGAACTGTCTACTGAGGTGTTCTATGAGAAAGTGCCTTCTAGGCATGGAGGAGGGCCAGAGTAAAGGCACAGAGATCAGAGATAAAGTACCATGTATGAGGAATAGACAGAAGACCAGTTTGGCTGTTCAGTAAAGTTCTGGAAGAGGAGTAATGTTTGATGAGGCTGGAAAGATAAGTTAGTGCCAGGTTGTGAGGTATTTAAAAACCAGAGGAGTTTAATTTGATCCTGGAAGCAAAAGGGAGCCACTAGATGAGTAATATGGAAAAGGAAAATCACTTTAAGAAAATTTATTTTTTTAAATTAGTAATCCTCCTTTCTCTGCTTCCTATCAAGAATGAAATAAAAATAAAAACTGCATCCATAATGAAGCAAAACAGATTTCCACATTGGCCATGTCCATATTATATATATTTAGCCTCATTCTGCACTCCTGAGTCTTTTACCTTTCTATTAGGAGGTATGTAGGTCCTCTGGAATCCTGCTTGATAGTCCACTGATTCTTCATTTTTTTTCTCCTGTTTTCCAGGTCAGTTTTGCTATCTTATATTTTCTTCTATTTTAAAAGCATTGGTCTTTGTTTTCTTATTTCTTATTGTTTCATGGAGTTATTGGCTTCTATTTGGTTGATTCTGATCATCAGGGAGTTTGTTGACTTGGGCAAAGTTTTGTACTTCTTGGTCCACGATATTACTTGCCTTTCCAATTCTTTCTTCCATATATCCCATTTCTTTTTCAGTTGTTGCTTCTGCTCTGATTTCATTGATTAAGCACATTTAGAACTTTAAAAAATGTCTGTCTTTATCACTTCTAGGAATTGTTGTTGAATTTGTGTCCAAGTTTGGAGACTTTGCTTGTAGATGTTTTGGAATTATTCTCTTCTTCTGGGTTGGTGACTTGAATGTCTGTCACCATAATAGTTTTTATGATTGTATTCTTTTTTTTGTTCATTCTTCCACCTATTTTCTAACTTTGGATTTTATGTTATGACCAAGCTTTGCACACTCCTGGAGGTCAGGTCTGGGCTGGTCCTGTTGCTGTTTTATTGGGTTGTTGAATGTCATGTTATTCCAGTATCTCAGGCTGGGGACTGGCAAGGTCTTAGCATTCCTAAAGTAGTCTGATTCAGGACTGATTCTAGGCCAACTCTGATCACTACCCATCTGGTCTAAGCTTTGCAAGTTCTTGACCTGCAGTTGGACTCAGACACTGTCAGTTAGCTGGAGAACTCCGGTGGTTTGGAGTGACAGAACTGCAGGCTACCTTTTGGTCTGGGATTCCTGCTCAGATGATTTCTCTTCATAATGGACTAGAAGTTTAAACTGAGACTCCTCTCTACCCTTGGGGACTAAGTCATACTGCTATCATGTGCTTCTCTCTCTGTGCATAGCCCCTTGCCCTGTGACTGCTCCTTACCCTGATATGCCACCCCACCTCTCCTAGCCACATTTCTATTGATAAAGCTACCAGTTGGTACCTGTATCCCACACCTGCATGATGTTGGGGTTCCCCATATGGGAACACCTTCTGTTGTTCTGGTGCACAGGCTCTGCTTCTACTGGATTGCTTCATGCATTGTGCTCTTGGCTAAAAGCTATTCTCAGTGTCCACAGACCTCTATGACCATCTTTATGTGCTGTTCTGGGTTAGAAAAATGACTTACTGTGATATACTCTTGGGTTTCCCCATTAGAATTTGATATGGTGCATTTTCTAGATTTGTTTAGAGGAGTTTGGGAAATGGAGGGGAAACTCTCTGTATGTCTTCCTGCCAATCCACCATCTCGTCTCCATATCAGGATTTTCAGGAAAATCACATCAGCTGTGTGGTGGATGGATTGGAGTAAAGGGAGAGTTGTGGCTGGGAGATCATTTAGGTGGCCATTACAGTAGTCTAAGTGAGAGGTGATAAAGGTTTGAACTAAGGTGGCGCTTGTTTGAGTAGAGAGAAAGATTCAGATATAGAAACAGCAAAATATGGCAACTGGTTGAGTATGTGGAGTGAGGAGGGAACTCAAATAGTTAAGAATAATGTTGAGATCCCAGAGAGATCATTCAAATGGGAAAAGGACCCATATGTACAAAAATATTTATAGCAGCTCTTTTTGTGGTGGCAAAGAATTGGAAATTGAGAAGATGCCCATCAATTGGAGAATGGCTGAACAAGTTGTGGTACATGAATGTAATGGAATACTATTGTGCTATAAGAAATGATGAACAGGCTGACTTCAGAAACACCTGGAAAGACTTGTATGGTCTGATGCTGAGTGAAGAGAGCAGAACCAGAAGAACATTGTATACAATGACAGTCACATTGTATGATGACTGATATTGATAAACTTAACCCTTCTCAGCAATGCAAGAATCTAAGACATCTGCAAAGGCCTCGTGATGGAAAATGCTATCCACTCCAAAGAAAGAGCTATGGAATTTGAATGCAGATTGAAGCATACTATTTGCTATTTTTTTTTCTTTTGCTGTGTTTTGTTTCCTCTTTCTGGTGGTTCCTCCTATTGGTTCTAATTCTTACTTACAACATGACTAATGTGAAAATATGTTTAATAGGAATGTATATGTATAGCCTGTATCACATTGTGTGCTGTCTTGGGGAGGGAGGTGGGAAGGGAGGGAGAGAAAAATTTTAAACTCAGAAGCTTATGGAAATGATTGTTGATAAATCAGAATAAATTAAAAAAAAAAGAATGTTGAGGTGATGAACTTCAAGACTGGAAGAATTGTGGTAACCTCAAAAGAAATGAGAAATTTGCAAGAGGAGGAGGTTAGAGGGTGGGAGAGAATGAGTTCCTTTTTAGACATATTGAGGTTGAGATATCTAGTTTGAAATGTCCAAAAGGCTACACATTCAGGTGATGGGGCACTGAAACTCAGAGTGGAGATTAAAGCTGAGTATGGAAATGATAATGAAACCCATTGGAATTTTAAAATCACTAAATGAGAGAGTGGAAAGAGAACAAAAGAGGGCCCAGGATCTAGCCTAGGGGAGCATGCATAGTTAAGGACCTTGGTGAGGGGGAGGGGAGATATAAGCATTTCTTGATCACCTACTGCATGCATTGTACTAGGCCAGGCACTGTAAATATTGTCTTAATTGATAATGAAGATGAGCTAACTATGGAGACTGAGAAGTGCTTAGACAAGTAGGAGGGGAAGCAGGGGGAATGATGCACAAAAATGGTGGTCAACAGTGTCAAATGCTGGAGAAAACTCAAGAAGGATGAGGACTGTAAAAATGCCATTGATTTTGGATTAAAAGATCATTGGTAACTTCGGAGGGACAAGTTGCAGTTGGGTGATAAGGTTGGAAGCCAGGTTGCAAAAGGATGAGGAGCAAATGAAAGGAAGAGAAATGGAGGCAGTAAATGTAGACAGCCTTTTCTATGAGTGGCTAAGAATCCAGTCCAATAAGTGTTAAGTGCCTATGTGGTGCTCGGCACTTTGCCAAGCACTGGAGAAGGGAAGAACAATGTGGGATGATAGTTTGGTTGGGAGATGGGATGGTAGTGCCTATTGGAGGTTTTTTAAGGATGGTGGAAACTTACGTATTTAAAGTCAGTAGGTGAAAAACCAGCAGGTAGAGGGGATGATTGAGGGGGCAGATGGCAGGAAAAGATGGGAGGGAATGACATCAAGGACATATGAAGAAGGAAGCAGTATTGTGGTTAGAGGACTGTGGTTGAAGTCAAGAAGCCATGTATTGAAAACCCATCTCAGACTCTTCTTACTAGCTTTGTGACTCAGGGCTAGTCACTCAGGCTTTTTATGGTTCAGTTATCTGTAAAATGAGGCTTGGAATTGATGGTCCTTCAGGTCTCTTAGAACTCTAAATCTATGACTTTGACTTAAGGCAAGGCATAGTTAAGAAGGGTTACCTTGTTGTCAGAGACTGGGGGAACAGAGGAGAGAATCAGGGATGATATCAAGGAGTTTTTAGAATATAAGGGAAGAGGCAGCTTATAGCCAGTGTTTTATCAGTAAAATAAAAGTTGAGGTCCTTGACCTCAAAAAGTTGATGGGGAGAAGGGAAGGTTTGGGGAGGCTTGAGACAAAAGAAGGCTTGGAATAACTTTTGTAGGGAATGAGGTAGGCAATCAATCAGTAAGTCAAAAAGCGTTTATTAAATGTCTACTATATGCCAGTCACAGTGCTAAGTGCTGGAGATACAAAGAAAGGCAAAAAGACAATACCTGCTCCTGAGGTGCTCACAGTCTAATGGGGGAGAGAGAGGACAAGCAAACAAATACATAGAAGTGAACTATACAAGATAAGATATATACAAGATAAATAGGGGAGAAGAGAGAAGGTACTAGAATTAAGAGGGGTTGGGAAAGACTTCCTTTAGAAAATGGGATTTTAATTGAGAATTGGAGAAGCCAGGGAAGGTAGGAGTAGAAATGAGAAGCAAGAACATTCCAGGCATGTGGGATAGCCAGGGAAAATTCCTGGAACCTAGACATGGACTGTCTTGTTCATAAAACAGGGAGGCTAGTGTAGTGTCACTGGATTTCAGAATTAGGATTGGGGTGGGGGTGGGAGGCTCATTGTGATATGAAAGAGAGAGAGAGATAATGAAGGGCTTTTAATGCCAAACAGGATTTTGTATTTGATCCTGGAGGTGATAGGGAACCACTAAAGTTTACTGGGTATGAGGGTTAAAGGTTCCATGATCAGACCTGCACTTTAGGAAAATCACTTTGGTGGTTGAGTTGGAGGGTGGGGGAAATGGTGGGGGAGATTTGTGGCAGGCAGACCTACCAGGAGGCTATTGCAGTAGTCCAAGTGTGAGGTGATGAGTGTCAGTATTAGGGAGGTTACAATGTCAGAGGAGAGAAGAGTGTGTATTTGAGAGATGTTGCAAAGCTGAAATTGATAGACTTTGGCAACAGATTTGATTTGGGGGTGAGAAATAGTGAAAAGTCAGGGATGAGACCTATGTTTCAAGCCTGGGGGACTGGGAGAGGGTGGTGGTTTCCTTGACAGTAATAGGGAAAGTTTGGCAGGAGGGAGAGTTTAGTGGGAAAGATAATGTGACAAGGTGAGGCCCCATTGAAGTAAGATAACATAAACCTGTAGAATACCCAGTCACCAAGATTGTGTGACTTTTTCAGCTCTGATAAACTTCATGTGAATAGGAAATAATACAGAGGTGAGATTTGGCATGAGATGAGTGGCAGGATTTGAGAGTAGAAAATGGTATAGAATTGAATTGATTAACCAGAAGGTTGACTTAAGGTAAGGTAAGATAAGGTAAGATAATGACAGGTAAGATAGAGGAACATTAGAATTTTTTTTTTTTTGTGAGGCAATTGGGATTAAGTGACTTGCCCAGAGTCACACAGCTATTGATTTTTTAATGTGTCTGAGGTCAGACTTGAACTCAGGTCCTCCTGACTCCAGAGCCAGTGCTCAATCCACTGCGCCACCTAGCTGTCCCCAACATTAGAATTTTTGATCAAGAAAGTGGAACATTTGTGAGCAGTAATGACATGGAGTAATGGAATAGGTCTTGGCATTTGAGAATATTGAGGAACTGAGAGGTTAAGGTGTTTGAGGGAGCTTCAGAATGAATATTGTAAAGGTGCCAAGAAGTAGGGATGAGAGGAAGTGAACCAGATGCTTAATTCCTTTAGAAAGGAGGGAGAATGGTCATAGGTTCCCAAAGTGGGTGAGGGGGTGCTGTGTTAGAATGATGAGGGGGTGGGAGTAGCCTTGGGTGCAATTGGGGGGCAACTGAATAAAAATAAAGGAGTGGTGGAAGCATAAGGAAAGAAGAAAAGAAGTTATAACCTATCAGTGGTCAAGTCTGCTGACAGGTCTTAACAAGCAAGTGTTGGTAGGTGAACATGTTGTCCATTTTCGGGAAGTCCAGCATGCATGGGCAGGAATATTTGCATGTAATGACTTATTTACAATATGATAGTATATAGTTACATGGTGCAATATTGCATCATCAAAGTTTCAATGCAGGAAAAAACTCACATTTACAATAAATTACTAAATTTAAGATGCATCTTTTTTTAATTTTATTTTTTTTAAATGACACACATTTTAATAAAACCGTTAAATGGTCAAAGAAAGTAGATTTCCAGGGGGGCACTGAGTAAATTATTTTTAAAGAGGGAGACGGGCCAAATAAATTTGGGAACCTCTGAACTAGGAGCTGGTTGACAACAGCTATCAACGTGAAGAATTTCAGTACAGTAAATCATTGGGGTTCATTGGTCGTGGATTGGAGTTTTGCTTCTTGAAAGGCCAGAGGGGTTTCACGTGAATAAAGCATAGTTGTCGCTAGAAGACTCATTTAAGATCGTAGATTTAGATATGAATGGGAACTACTACTTAATTTTACTGAGACTGAGAGGTTATAACCTGTCCAAGGTCACAAAAGTAGTGGGACGAAATTGGGTCTACCCTGTTCAGAGGTTAAATCTGAATATTAGTCCTCCCATTTCAGTCTTCTTTCCACTGTACCTCACATTGCTTTTTGCTTGAACTTAAACATCTGTATATTTCCTAACCAAGGTGAAAGTGACAGAATTTTAGTACAGATTTGATAGTATAGAGCAGCCATATATTTAGTTGTGTACCACTCTTCAATCCATACGTGCCTTGGTTTAGAGATTAATATTTTTCAGATAGCCTCTGAGTTATCTGAAAAAATTGATGGTATCTGAGTTTTGAGAAGTTTCTACTTATCCTATTACTAGTATTTTCTTTAATTCTTTACATTGAATTATAAAGAGTTAAATATGTTATTCAGCCACCTAAATGTGTGTATGGAGGGAAAAAACTCGTTTAAAAGACTTATATTTTGTGCTTGAACATGAAATATTCAGCACCCTGGGGTTTTCAAGGCCCATGATCTTTATATCTGTTTACTACTTATCATTTCTAATATTGCATACATTTAAATTACCCAACACTTACTCTTTGCTTGATTTCTATTTATCGTATACATATGTGTGTGTGTATATATATGTATATATACACACATACATACATTCATATATATTTGTTTGATGATTTGAAATTACTCAAATTCTCAGTAGCTATTTGGCTAGTGTCCTTCCTATTGATTGATAAATCAGTTAATAGGCATGAGAGTTTATATGATATTCCTTGATACTGTTAGGTCTCTTGCATGGAAATGAGAATGGAAATTGAGATGGCACATAGAACAGAGAAATTAGACTATAAAGGAATAAGAAGACATCTAGAGAGGAAAGCTGAAAAAGTTTTTGCCCCCACTCCTGAACCCTAAGATGAGAGATATTTGTATGTTTGAAAGCAGAGCAGGGATATTTGAGAAGAAAGATGCAAAAATGAGAGTGAATCTGTTATGGCACAAATAGTGATATTACCTATAAGGAAGTAAGAATCCTATTGGAATGTTACAGAAGCAAGCAGTAAATGTTTATTAAGTGCATAGTCTGTGCCAAGCTAAGCAATGGATATCCAAATAAGAAGTGAAAAGACAGTTTCGGTTCTCAAGGAACTTATCTAATGAGAGGAAGATAACACACCAAAAGGAGCTGAAAAGTGTTGGGAGGGGGCATCAAACTGGGGCAGTAAGGACATCTAAGAAGGAAATAAAGGTTGGTTGGCCTGGCCACCACCCTACCATGGACCTTAGAAGGAAATCAGCAGTGGGAGAAGGAAGGAAAACAGGAAAGAAGGAAGAAAGGAAGGAGAGGACTTTGGTACTGATGAAACGTTCAGGATTAAATGATGGTTGAGGCAGGGTAGCACAATTTGGACAGTCAGCAGTAGTGCCTGGTGGGAATGAAGACAGGCCTTTTCCCAAATTGGAGAGCCATTTGTTAAGATGGGAATGAAGATCTGTGAAGGAGCTTATACTGGGTGGTCTAGATCAGATGATCTTGATTTATCAAAAATAAAACAGAAGGTGGGATTAGTTTTTTTTAATTTATTTTTAGTTTTTAACGTTGACTTCTATAAGATTTTGAGTTCCAAGTTTTCTCCCCATTTTGTCCTTCCCCCCACCCCAAGATGGCCCACATTCTGAATACCCCTTCCCCTAATCTACCCATCCTTCCATCTCCCCCCACTGTCTTCTCTTATCCCTTTTCCCTTTTGTTTTCCAGTAGTACAGGATAGATTTCTGTACCCCATTGCCTGTATATCTTATTTCCAAGTTGCATGTGAAAACAATTTTTAACATTTGTTTTTAAAACTTTGGGTTCCAGATTTTCTCCCTTTCTGTCTCCCCACCTACCCACATTGAGAAGGCAAGAAGCTTGATGCAGGTTATACATGTGTAGTCGTGCAAAACACTTCCATAGTAGTCATGTTGTGAAAAACTATATTTCCCTTCATCCTATTTCTCCCTTATCCCCATTTATTCTATTCTCTCTTTTGACCTTTTCCCTTCTTAGAAGTGTTTGCTTCTGATTACCTCCTCCCCCAGTCTGCCCTCCCTTCTATCATCCCCCTGTTCTCTTATCCCCTTCCTCCTTATTTTCCTGTAGGGTAAGATAGATTTCTACACCCAATTGAGTGTGTATGTTATTCCTTCCTTAAGCCAAATATGATGAGAATAAGATTCATTTATTCCCTCTCACCTTCCCCTGTTTTCCCTCCATTGTAAAAGCCTTTTCTTGTCTGTTTTATGTGAGATAATTTACCCCATTCTACCTCTTCCCTTTCTCCTTCTCCCAGTATAATCCTCTCTCACCCCTTAATTTTATTCTCCAGATATCACTCCTTCATATTCAATTCACCCTGTGCCATCTATCTATCTATCTGTCTGTCTGTTTATCTATCTATCTACCTATCTATATTTACATATAATTTTTTTCCCCTCCAACTACCCTAATACTGACAAAGGTCTCATGAGTTACAGATATCATCGTTCCACGTAGGAATGTAAACAGTTCAATCTTAATATCCCTTATGATTTCTCTTTCTTGTTTACCTCTTCATGCTTCTCTTGAGTCTTATATTTGAAAGTCAGATTTTTTATTCAACTCTGCTCTTTTCATCAAGAATGCTTTAAAGACCTCTATTTCACTGAATGTCCATTTTCCCCCCTGAAGGATTACATTCAGTTGTGCTGGGTAGGTGATTCTTGGTTGTAATACTATCTCCTTTGACCTCTGGAATATCATATTCCAAGTCCTCTGGTCCCTTAATGTAGAAGCTGCTAAATCCTTTGTTATCCTCATTCTGTTTCCACAATACTTGAATTGTTTCTTTCTGGCTGCTTGCAATATTTTCTCCTTAACCTGGGAACTCTGGAATTTGGCTATAATATTTCTAGGAGTTTTCCTTTTGGGATCTCTTTTAGGAGGTGATCGGTGGATTCTTTCAATTTCTATTTTGCCCTCTGGTTCTAGAATATCAGGGCAGTTTTCCTTGATAATTTCTTGAAAGATGATGTCTAGACTCTTTTTTTTTTTTTTTTTTTTTTGGACCATGGCTTTCAGATAGTCCAATAATTTTAAAATTATCTCTCCTGGATGTATTTTCCAGGTCAGTTGTTTTTCCAATGATATATTTCATATTGTCTTCTATTTTTTCATTCTTTTGGTTTTGTTTTACAATGTCTTGATTTCTCATAAAGTCACTAACTTCCATTTGCTCCATTCTAATTTTTAAGGAAGTATATAGTCTTCAGTAAGCTTTTGGACTTCCTTTTCCATTTGGCCAATTTTGCTTTTGAAAGCATTCTTCTCCTCATTGACTTTTTGGACCTCTTTTGCCATTTGAGTTAGTCTATTTTTTAAGGTGTTATTTTCTTCAGAATTTTTTTGGGTCTCCTCTAGCAAGTTGTTGACTTGTTTTTCATGATTTTCTTGCATCACTTTCATTTCTCTTCCCAGTTTTTCCTCTACTTCTCTTATTTGCTTCTCAAAATCCTTTTTGAGTTCTTTCATGGCCTGGGACCAATTCATATTTTTTTTGGGAGGCTTTGGATGTAGGAACTTTGACTTTGTTGTCTTCTTCTGGTTGTATGTTTTGATCTTCTTTGTCATCAAAGAAAGATTCTGTGGTCTAACTTTTTTGCACAGTTTGCTCATGATCCCAGCCAGTTCCTGGAGTTATAAACTCTTTGTTAAGGTAGGGGTCTGCTTCCAGTGTGGAGAATGTACTGTTCCAAGCTTCAGGGGTTTTGTGCAGTTGTTTTCAGAAGGACCTGTAAATTTTCAGTTCTTCCAAGGTGGTATGATCCAGGGTGAGGTGTTCACCCCTTTCCTGGCCTGTGCTCTGGTCTGTGAGTGACCATAAGTGCTCTTTTCTGCCTTGGAACTGTGAGGAGGATTCCCTCTCCACCACCACTACAAGCTCCACCATGCCAGTGCTCTTCCTCTCCCCAGGACTGCCACCCAGAACTGTGACCCAGATCCAAACACGGGCAAAGCAAGAGAATTCGGTACCAGCAGAGAGATCCCTGCAATCCCTCTGTGATTAGCCACTCGATTCTCCCTCAGTCTCTGTGCTGGGACTGAGCTTCTCTCTCACTGCAGTCACAGATTTTCCCCACTGACCTTCTAAGTTGTCTTTGGCATTTGTGGGTTGAGAAGTCTGGAAACCACCACAGCTGCCTGTGATTAAGTACCCTGTGGCCTGCTCCAGGTTCGCTGAGACCTGGTCTTTGCCTGTTCACCCATGCTGATCTGTGTTCCTCTCTCAGTCTGGCTCAGTAGACCTTTCTGATCAACTATCCAGGTTGTCTTGGGCTGCAGATTTGTTTCACTCTGTCTTTTTGTGGGTTCTGCTGCTCTAGAATTTTAGAGACTTTTTTTTACAGATATTTGGAGGGGTTTGGGGGAGAGCTCAAGCAAGTCCCTGCTTCTATTCCACCATCTTGGCTCTGCCCCCTGGGGTTAGGTTTTAAGACAATATTTTTAAATAGCATTTGGGATATATGTTAGGGAGTCAACTAGAAATGACACAGTTATAATAAAGCCCCTCTATAACAAAATTGGCAGTACAAAACTAGGTCAGTTATTGAAACAGGATAATAAGCAATGTTTCCCTCATGAATGTACCTAGACTGGACAAAAATACCTCAGCAAACAGCTTTTGTTTGTTAAATAATTACATTAGGTGGAATTTTGATGCAGTTGAAGTTGTCTTTATGTCCTCATCTTCTTCAAACATCCAACTCCTTCATTTACCCTTTTGCCCTTCTGCTCCCTAACTTCTTACATCCTGAGAACTAGAAAGGATCCACTTATGAGCCTCAGCAACATTTATTGAATGCCTGCTGTGGGCTGAGTACTAGGTCCTTTGGTTGTAATGAAGTGTTTTGTTCTCCCCTCTGGTGTTAGTGTTCTCTGTTTAGATGTATCCACTTGAAGGAAGAGACCTTTTCTTTTTGTTTTTCCTAGCATAGTCCTTTGCATATTGTGGTTGCTTAGTTAGTAAATGTTTGTTAAATGAATGAATTCTGGGGCTTAAAATTGGAGAGAGAAGAGATCCATTAAAAAAGATAAAAATTACAAAGGACTTGCTCTTAGTATCTACACACTTACTTTTCAATTATTCGAGTAATATTAAGCAGGAAAACATTAATGGGAAAAAGGATGAACTTTCTTAATCCCACCCTGTTCTTCTCAATCAGAATGGGAGAAAATGACACACTTTTTTTTTTTTTTTGGTGATGCAATCAGGGTTAAGTCACTTGCCCAAAATCACAGAGCTAGGAAGCGTCAGGTGTCTCAGGCCAGATTTGAGCTTGGGCCATCCTGACTCTAGGGCAGATGCTCTATCCACTGCACCACCTAGCTGCCCCAAAGTGAAGCCTGATGAAATTTTTGGATTTAATTTTAGCCTCAATAATCAGGCTTTGGTTTTTAAGCTTTAACCTCTATTTGTGGAATGCAAAATTTTACCCTATTAAAGGAATTCCTGTTTTAACAAGCTGATATGGAAATGTTTTAGGAGGTAGTTCCCTAAATATGTTTCCTGAGAAATGCCAGACCTGCTGGTAAACATTTAGCATGTCTGGACCTCTGTTCTAGGGAGGCTAAATTGTTGCAGGATAGGCTTCTTTAATTCAAGGGATAGAGGACTGACATTCTTCTGTAGGAGTTCTTTACTTTTTTGTGTTAGCAACCTTTTTGCGATCTGGTGAAATCTATGGACCCCTTCTCAGGAGGATTACTTAAACATATTTTGAAGAAATGCTAAATTTCAGTGAAAATGTAATTTTTTATTTTTTATCCATCCAAGTTCACAAACCTGAAGTCTATCCAGGACTGCTTGTGGGTCCAGAGACCCTAGGCTAGGAACCTCTGTTCTAGGATGTGTGGAGCCTTCACTGTATTAGTACTGATCTGTCTTCAAGGTCTTCCCTGAATCTCCTTGCAGGAACATAGGTTAGAACTCTAATCTTACTCTTCTCCATTTAAGCCTTCAGGGCTTCTAGATATATCTTTTTTAAATTGTTAGTGTTGTGGTTTTTCTGTTGTGTTCAGATTCTTTGTGACCCCATATGGCATTTTATTGGCTGAGATACTGGAGTGGTTTGCTATTTCCTTCTCTAGCCCATTTTACAGATGAGGAACTGAGGTGGACAGGGTAAGTGACTTGCCTATGGTCACATGGCTAATAAATGTCTGAGAATGGCTTTGAACTCAGGTCTTCCTGACTCCAGGCCTAGCAGTCTATCCACTGAGCCACCTAGCTGCCTCCAGTTTAAATTAGTCATCACATTAGATGTTTGGTATTATGCTTGTACTGTAACCTAGTTCTTTTCTGACCTTTATAAATATATTCCTATAACTCCTATGTTATTTCTGCTTCTGGTAATGAAGTTTCTAACAGTGGTTTACATTCTTCTTTTAATAGAGACGTTACATATGATCACATAAGGCATTAGCAGGGAAATTGGTGTCAAGCAGGAAGGTGTCTTGGGGAAAATGAGACTAATATCTATGTTTGATTTTCCACTGAACCACGATGCCTTTTGAAGGGACTTCATAGTTAGAGTTATATTTAACCATCTCAACTTGTAAATGAAGACATTTTCTCATGAACATCTTCAGTTCCAAGCCTCACTCTATGTCTGGCATTTGAACTCTGGAATTTCATTCCAACCATTCTGCCTGCGGGCCTTATCTTATTTGTAGTCTTTGCCCTTCCAAGTCTGTAATTCTCTCCCAATCTAGTAAAGTGATTTTATACATATTAAGCAGTACCTAAATACATATTTGTTAAATGTGTATTCTGTCTTGCAGCAGCCATTGACCAGGTGCTGACATGAGGGGATCATGATTCAATTCATATAATTTAGAGCTTGAAGGAACCTTTGACAACTAGTTGAATTTATTTATAATTGAAGACCCACAGAGGTTTTGATTTGGTGAGGATCACATAGCTAAGTAGGGTTGGGATTTGAACTTTGGGCTTCAAATTATTGCTCTTCTACTATATTACACTGATCAGTTGTGTATGTTACAGGGAAGGAGGAGAATACCAACAACTAGATTTTAAAGCCTTTTCCTTCCCTCTTCCTTTAACTATTATGGAGCTAGAAAGTCCCCCCCCCCATTCCTTTTGGTCTTAGGGTTTACTGTACCAGGAACTGTGTGTTTTTCGCCTTTCAGATCTACCCCTCTGTTTTAGGGGGAGAAATGAGGATCCCTCAGATAGGAAAGGTAACCTACCTTCAAAGCATCCCTTGAAGTTCATGAAGCCACTTCATATTAAAATCTTAGAACATTTTCTTGTATTATTTTTAAGGAATTAGTTTTATGGATGTAAATTTATGTTAAAAATGACTTCACTATAATTTAACAGCTCAGGTTACATGCTGACTTTTCTTTTTTGACTTTAACAGGGTGGTTAGTTTTTGTCATTCTCTGTCCATGGTGCTATATACATCATACCCATAAATACTTGTACTTCGAACTGTTAGCATTTTGAGGAGTAATTAAGTTTGAAAAGTTTCTTATGGCTGATCTTATGTTAGATCTGGGCTCAATTGATATTAAAAATTGGCTTTTGTGGTTTACTTGACTGTTGATTTCATCATTAACAAATATTTCAGGATCTGTGATGTGGAATGGTATTTGGCACTCATCAAGTAACATTGTTATTCAAGTTAGCATTAAAATCACTGTGAAAAGTTGATAATTCTTATTCATAGCTTGTGATCCAGTGTATCACCCTAGACTGAGGACCAAAGATGGTCAGTGTTGAAAATAAAGGAATCCAGCATATTACAGATCATATTATCTCAGCAATTATATTGTTAAACTGTTATAACTAACTTCCACCATACCTTCCTGAGCCATCATGTGATGTCATGTTTCATACCTAGTCTATTTCTAACTAATCTTCTTTGTTATTGTGGCTCTGGCTTCTGCTTCATAATATCTTTTCCCCCATCTCATGTGTCTTTCTTGGCTTTTGTTCCTTGACCTGCAGTAGGCTAAGCATTCTCCTTGCTAGTTTTGTTCCGTGTTTTCTGCTTGTTAATTATGTTCAACTCTCTTCCTGTGGGATTAACTACCCCTTGATCTCATAACATTGATTTGCCTAACTGTTATGTTTTTGTGGAACCAATTAATAATGATAGGTTGGGAGGGAACAACAATATTCAGTATTTTTAAAATTTAGTAAAAGCCAATAGGAATCTGTCTTAAAATGTAGGTGCATGTTATTCATGTAGCCATGAAGATGATCCTGTAGAGGGAAGAATCATGCTCATTCTGGGTTGATAGGAAGAAACTATTAGGTTTTTCCATTTTTGTTTGAATGTACTTAGGCAAAATCATTCAAAGGCTTTAAGGAAAAGAGAGTGGAGACACAGGAGTAGGGAAAAAGTGCATGAAAAAATCATTCTCAGAACAGGAAAGCTATGTGGTAGGTAAAAGCTGTTGGGCTCTAAAGCAGTAATTCTCAAAGTGTGTGTAAGCATAAGGAGTCAAAGCTATTTTCATAATAATATTAAACTTCTCAATTTCGAATAGAATAAATATTGGTATATATAACCCACATGAACAAAAAGTTTTTGGGACAGTTGACAGTAATTTTTTAAGAGTGTAAAAGAGTACTAAGACAGTGGAAACAGTGGGTTCAGATTCTACTGGAATAGTCTGGGAAGCCATGGGCATAAAAAGATGAGAGAGGAAGAGTAGAAGGTGTGGGCAGGAGAGAATTAGTCTTTTTGGAGTCAAGATTCCTGTTTCGATAGTGATCAGTAAGTAGCATGCCTTTGATGGATTAAAACAGTAGCATCTAATAAAATTTGCTTATTACCAACTCTGACTTTCAATATACTTTATTCACAGTTATCATTCTTGCTGAATTCAGTGTGTTAGGCACACTTTCTGTTGGCTGTGCACAGCTAGTTCTGGGGCTGCCTTTGAGAAACATCCCTTAATTTTCTGTGTACTTTACAATAGAACTAGATTTTAAGGATTAAGCTAATTAAGCTAATTCAGTGAGTACCCTCTTAACTCTAATAGAAGTGTTTGCTGGTTAACTGAATTTCTAATTCGTAGAATTTTCGCCAGTGTGAGAAGGATGTATTTGAACTGGAGGTGAGGGGGTGGTGAGAGAAGATCCCTAAAATCATTACATTCAATCTATTTTTTCTGAAGTAAGATTGCCCTTGGAGGCTAGGAGGAAAAGGTCTATTTTTTTTCCCCCACATCTACTCTTCCACTCCTAGGAATTAACTGTTGCTTTCCTCCTATCCTCTCTCACCAACTTCCCATTTGGAGCCTTACACTGTGTCTTCTCTGTCTGATTTTTCATCTTTTCATTCCTTGGTCAAAGGGTGACTTTCACCAAATGTTCATGGAAGAAAGGGATTTGTTGCCCTGCTTAAGTGAAGCTAACAGAGTCCCTGGGTTTGTGAATGTCTCCTAGGGGAAAAATCTGTGTTTGGGCATGGGTGGGTGGTAGGAAAGGGGTCAGCTGTCTGAGTCTCTGTGGATTTGGGATATAGGGATTTTCAGAAGGGCTTTATAGCAGCTTCTTGTTCTCTCCAGCTCTGTGGAAAGAGCTTTGACTCCGGAGTGAGATAATATTTGTTTACAAATGCCTATCTGTACATCTTTTTTTCCTACTAGATGTGAGAAATGTTTGATTTGCTTATTGGATCAGTCTAGTAGTTCATGGGTAGTACAATAGAAAAAGCACTGAGATTCAAGCCACAGGGTTACAATGGTCCAGGCGCAGGGGTGGGAAACCTGCAACCTCGAGGCCACATGTGCCTTCTAAGTCCTCAAGTGTGGCCCTTTGACTGAATCCAAACTTCACAGAATAAATGGCCCAGGGCATATCATGTCACCTTTCTGAGCCTCAGTTTCCTTATCTGCAAAATGGGAATATTAGTGCATCTACCACCTACTTCAAAGTATTGTTGTAAGGATAATACTAAATAAGGGCAGCTAGGTGGCACAGTGAATAGAGCACTGGCCCTGAAGTCAGGAGGACCTGAGTTCAAATCCGGCCTCAGACTAGACACTTGATACTTGCTGTGTGACCCTGGGTAAGTCACTTAACCCCAGTTGCCTTTAAAAAAAAAAGGATAACACTAAATAAATATGAGCAATTGATTATATAATTTGATCATTCTTATACAATGAAACTTAAGAAAGCTGAGTATGCCAGAATTCATCTGTCTAAATAACTGTTGTCTGCTTCAGAGTTATCACCTTTAGAAGCAATACCCTTATTCTCAAAGGTTCTCTGTTCAAAAAAATTTTTTTAAGTAATCCTTAGAAATTACCTTGAATATTCTTAGAGGTAGCAGATTTTTGTCTTTTGAGGGTTGACTTTATTTTTAAAAACAGCTGAAGTTTTGGAGTAAAGTGTAGTGAATAAAGCAGGTGATGAAATTGGGTAATGCAATTCTTGGTTAAAAAAAATCTTTGGAAAGAAGGTTTAATGTGGACCCAACATATTATTGTACAGAAGCCAATCAAATATTGCTTTGTATTTTTTATGTAAAAAGTATAGCTGGTAGCAGATCTTAGTGAACAAAGTTATTGATATTAAAGAATAAAATTAGCATAGATTAATTTGTAATTTTGACATGTATACTTCCTTGGGTCTTAGGAACATTGGAGTTTTAGTGCTTTGATTTTTTTGTTTGGTTGTTTTTTTGGTGAGGCAGTTGGGGTTAAGTGACTTGCCCAGGGTCACACAACTAGCGTCAAGTGTCTGAGAGGGGATTTGAACTCAGGTCCTCCTGACTCCAATGCCGGAGCTTTATCCATTATGCCACCCTAGGTGCCCCATGCTTTGATTTTTTTGAATCATTCTGGAAATACCTAATTTTGCCACCCCCCTTTTTTTCCTCTTAAAAATGTTTTGTTAAATCCAGCCTCAGACCAAACACTTGACACTTACTAGCTGTGTGACCCTGGGCAAGTCACTTAACCCCAATTGCCTTAAAAAAAAAAGTTTTGTTTATCTTCCCTTAAAAGATCAGGAAAGACAATTGTTCACTATTCCTATTCACTTATTGATATATGACTCACTCTATGTAGAAAATGTTCATGTTTTCCTTCTTTTAAATAAACTCTTTTTAACTCAATTTAACTTTCAGCCATCATTCTCCAACCTTGTCAGAATTTTCAGAAAGTCAATAAAAAATTTATCAAGCACCTACTATGTGCCATGCATTGTTACAAATTAAAAAAAAGACAATCCCTGCCCTTAAAGAGCTTACAGTCTTGTGGGGGAAGACAACAAAAAAGAAAACTCAAAAGTTTGGGGAGGAGGAAAAAGATGTAGAGGAACCATGTAGGAGTTCAGTCCGTGGAGTGCTTGTCATTTTCAGTTGTGTCCAACTCTTTGTGACACCATTTGGCAAAGATACTGGAGTGGTTTGCCATATCCTTCTCTATCTCATTTGACAGATGAGGAACTGAGGTAAACGGGGTTAAGTGACTTGCCCAGGCTCACACAGCTAGTATGTGTCTGAGGCCAGATTCGAACTCAGGAACTTGAGTCTTAGGTACAGTTCCAGTTGAGGAAACTAAGGCAAACAGAAGTTAAGTGATTTACCTAGGATCACGTAGCTAGTAAGTGTCTCAGATCAAATTTGAACTCGGGTCTTCCTGACTCCAGATCCATCACTTTATCCAATATGCCACTAGCTGCCTTTAAGCAAAAAGGGTGAAGAGGGCCTAAGGGAGAGTTTGAAGGACAGCCAAATTTAGTGGCTGTAACCACTTTAACCCTTACCTGAACAAGTGTTTCCTCTATGACATCTGTAGTTTAGACTGTAACTACAGGAAAGCCCTTGGGCATAATATTCCACTTTAGGATAGCTCTGATATTAGGTTTGCAACCTGTCATCCTTGACTCTTTATTTCCCTCCTTCTCCCCAATCCAATCAGTAGTCTAGTCCTGTCATTTCTAGGTAACACCTCTAACATATTTCCCTTTCTCTCCTCTAACACTGTACCCACTCTTGCACCGATGCTTGGATTATTGCAGTAGCCTGCTAGTTGGTCTCCCGTTGTCAAATATCTCCCCACTCCAGTCCTTCCTCCATTCAGCTATCAAATTGATCTTCCTGAAGCACAAGTCAGAGCATGTTACCATTTTGTTTGGCTTTCAAAACCCTTCATAACCTGGCCCCTTCTTACCTTTCTGGCTCTCGTACCTCTTACTCCCCTCCATTTACTCTGTGATCCAGTGATTCTTACCTCCTTGTTTGCCATTCCTTACATAGGATATTCTGTCTCCTGACTATTTTCTTTGGCTGTCCTCTATGCCCGGAAAGCTCTCCTTCCATTTCCAAGTCCGTTGCTTCCCTGGCTTCTTCACATTTCACCTTAAGTCTCACCTTCTGCAAGAAAGGAGGACTTTCTCAGTCCTCCTTAATCTTAGTGCCTTCCCTCTGAGACTGCCCTAAGTTTATCCCATATATATTTTGTTAATATATAGTTGTTTGCATGTGGTCTCTTCTATTAGACTGATAGGTTTTTGGGAACAAGGACTGTTTTTGTTTTGTTTTTTTTTTTGTTTGTTTTTGTTTTGCTTTGCTTTTCTCTGTGTCCTCAGCACTTAGCATAGTGCCTGGCACATAGGTACTTAAATGCTAGTTAACTCTAATAGTTTTTCCTTTATCATGCCTCTTCTCAACCTATAATCATTGCTCTTAGTTCTTTCCTGGGGACCAAATAGAGCATGTTTAACCCTTCTTCTAAGAGATAGACTTTTAAATATTTGAACACAGTTATAATTTTTCTATAAGTTTTCTTTTCTTTTCTTTAGACTAAACAACTCTAGTTCTTTCAACCAATACTTTTTATGGTATGACTCCTGGTGTTACTATGCTGGTCATTCTCCTGTGGTGCTATCCAACTTATTAATGTCCTTCCTAAAATGTGACACCCAGGACTAAACAGCACAGTACAGATGTGGTCTGACCAGGACAGAATATGGTCTTTTCCAATATTCTGGGCACTGTGTCTCCACTGGTGTAGAACAAGATTTTATTAACTTGCTTTTGCTGTTAATCTCATTCTGTTGTCGAATTGATCTTGCAGTATACGTGAACTATTTAGCTATGCCTTCACCATCTTGTATTTGTGAAGGTGATTTTTAAAAATCCAGGTGTAAAATCTAACGTTTATTTCTATTTGGCTTATTTTCCTAGGTTGTTGATCTTTTTCGATCCTAACTGTCCTTTCACACATTAACTGTATCTCCTTTATGTAAATCATATTTGATAAACATGCCATCTCTGTCTTTATCCCAGTGATTGATAAAAATGAACAGAATGGGGCCAATGACAGATCTCTTAGATACTTTGAGAGATCTCTGGCCAAGTTGACATGAGCCATTACTGATTTCTCTTTGTAGCTGCTTAATTGCACTATCACCTAGCCTGCTACTTACTTCTACCTTATCCACAGTGGGTAGAATGAAATACTGTTAGATACTTTGCTGAAGTCTAGCTAAATCATATTTATACCAGTCAAGTTAACTCTGCAGAAAAGAAATGAGGTTAATTTAACAGCCTATTTTGATGAAACCATGCTGCTTGATAGTGAACAGTTTTTTCTTTCTAGATTTTCACAAGCCTGCTCTTTAATAATACATTCTAAAATTTATAGTTTAAGAATATTGACCAATTGGCAAAGAATTGGAAATTGAGGAAAGACTGAACAAGTTATGGTATATGATTATGATGGAATACTGTTGTATTGTAAGAAATGATGAAGGGAATGGTTTCAGAAAAATCTGGTAAGACTTTTATAAACTGATGCAAGTGAAGTGAACACAACCAGGTGAACATTGTACACAGTAACAACAATATTGTTGATCATCACAGCAGTGTTGATTATCTGTGAAAGACTTAGCTACTGTGATCAATACAGTGATCCAAGACAGTTCCAAAGTACTCATGATAAAAAATGACATTGATTTCCAAAGAGAGAATTGATGAGCTCTGAGTACATAATTTGAGATATTGTTTATTTGGACTTGATGACTTGATCTCAGGGTAGACAGATTTTCTTAATATCTTCCTTACTTACTTCAGCTCATGGTTTTTCTTTTCTAGTCCAGGGGTCATTTTCCTAGGCAGAAAGAACAGAAGCAAAATAGGAGTTGAGTGGGTCTGTTTTTAATCCATTATCACTGTCCTGTCTTCCCTAAGCAGCATCTATTCTTTGGACCTCCTCTTTTACCCAGCATAGCCAAGAAAGCACTTTTGTTGTTTTTAGCATTGCTTGTCAGCCTCAGCTTGACCTGAGCTTTAGAGCTCATGACTGTTGTAGCCATGCAGTGCTTTTATATTTATCCTCTATTGATTCATGCTTTTATCTTCTGTATATCTCTTAAAAAAAACTCTAAGGGTTTAGTTCTTTGCATATCTTCATAATTTTTTTTAAATCTGAATTTTTATTGATACTTTTTGTTTTCACATTGCCTTTAAGCCCCAATATATCTTCCTCCTCCATCATAGAGCCATCTTTTTAACAAAGAATAAAAAAGAACAACAAATCTAACGAAAACATTAATTGTCTGAGAATATATCAAGTGTTCCACACCCGTAATCTCCCACCTCTGCAAAGAAGGGAGGCAAGTACATTATTTTCTCTTCTTTTGGGCTAAGCTTGGTCATTATAATTTCATAGCACTCTGCTATGGATTGTTTTGTTCTTATTTTCATGTATATTGTTGTCATTGTGTATATAGTTTTCCTGTTTCTGCTTACTTCACTTTTCCATCAGTTCATTTAATGTTTTGACACCTTTTTTCTGTATTTATTTATCAATTCTGGCAACACGGTAATATTTCATTACATTCATGTACCACTGTTTGTTTAGCTAGTTCTCAACTGATAGGCCCCTATTTTATTTCCAGTTCTTTTCTCTTGCAAAAAGTGTTGATGTAAATATTTTGGTGTATGTGAGAATTCTTTTCATCATTGATCTTCTTAGGATGGATGCTTAGTAGTGGAAATTCCAAGTCAAAGGGCATTTTTGTCACTTTCTTAGCATAGTTCCAGCTTACTTTCCAAAAATGGTTAGACCAATTTGCAACTCTCCCAACAGTTAATATTGTTCCTGTTTTCATATAATTTCTCCAACTTTGTGTATGCCATCTGGTCATCTTTGCTAGTTTGTCAGGTATGAGGTAAAATCTCAGTTTTGATTTTCATATCTCTTTTTAATGATTTAGGGCAATCTTTCACATAGTTATGGCTTTTGGTCTTATTTGTATTCCTTTGATTTATGTGTATTAATTCTCTTAATCTGTTATCTTTGATATAACCATGTTAGAGATATTTGAGCATCATTCTTTTTAGATAGCTCCCACTTTTTCTCTTCACTGGAATTGTTTCTGTTTGTGTCTTAAGAATTTCATTCTTAAGAGGTTTTCATCCTTCCATGGCTTGATGTGTGAAACTTTAGGTCTGATCCTTTCTGGGAACTTTTTGAAATCTGTTTTCTTTGTTGTTGATTAGAATGATGAGGTCTATAATAACAGTTCTACTAGCTTTTGAAGAATAAAATTATCGAGACAGCTAGGTGGTGCAGTGGATAAAGCTCCAGCCCAGGAGTCAGAAGGACCTAAGTTCAAATGGGGCCTCAGACACTTGACACTAACTGTGTGACCCTGGGCACGTCACTTAACCCTGTTACCTGGGCAAAAAAAAAAGAAAAAGAAAAAGAAAATTATCATTAAGGAAAGCCAATGAACAACTTTTAAAAATTAAAAAATTAAAAGGTGCTTCTTGGAAGGAAAGCTATGGTAAATCTGGATATCATGCTAAAAAGCGGAGGCATCACTTCGTTGACAAAGGTCTATATAATTAAAGTTATGGTTTTTCCAGTAGCAATGTATGACTGTGAGAGTTGGACTATAAGGAAGGTTTTTGGAATTGTGGTGCTAGAGAAGACTTTTGAGAGTCTCTTGGGTAGCACGGAGATCAAATCAGTTGATACATGAAGAAATTAATTCAGACTATTCATTGGAAGGTCTAATACTGAAGCTTGAATACTTTGGCCACATGTTAAAAAGATAGCCCATTTTGTCTTTTGCTCTATAGAATTAAAATGACACAAATGCTCCCTGTTTCCCCCTCAACAAAGCATAGATTTGCCATAGGTATATTTCTAGTTTGCTACACATGAAATGTTAAGCTATTGTATGATTTAATAATTAGGTGCTAAGTGGAGAAGCATAACACTAAGTTATTGCTGTCAGGTTTCCAAAGAAGGGAATGATAAATATGGACTGGAGTAGTTGGGGAAAATTTCTTGAAATAGGTAGCAGTCCAGTTGGCCCTTAGAGTTGTACCAGTTGAAAAGCTCAGAGTTAGTATCTGAGATGAAGGGGAAAGCTGCCTGAATAGGGGCATGGAGCAGAAATTAGCATGGCTTGTGATGGGAGAATGTGAGAAGATTACTCAGCCCAAATAGGAGGATGTATTAATAAGTGATAAGATGGTATAGGTAGAGTGAAGCAAGACTGTATTGAAAACTTGGCAAAAATATTTTATTTTTATGCAGGGGATAGTATCATACCCTTGTGCATACTGGAGCAAGAATGAAAGGATAAAAGTCATGTTTGGGAAAGATTAGCTTTGCAGGTGAAATGGAAAGGAAAGCTATGAGGAATCTCTTTGAGGAAAAGTAAAAACAGTGACTGGGCATGGTGCAGTCCTTAAAAAAACTTATTTTGGATTTAGTGAGCCAACTAATTTCTTTCTTTCCCCCCTCCCCCATTAAAAAAGGTAATATCTTGCTGTAAGGCCTTGGTTCCCAACTTCAAATTGAGATCTTTAGTCACTGAGACCTAATGAAAGGTGTGGAAAGATATTATGGAAATGGTCAGAGGGATCTGTGTACGTCTGGCCAGCACCAGGAATGCTGTCCAGCCATCTGTCTCTTCTTCCTCCCTCTTAAGCTAGAATTGGAGTGGGTGTCATGGAAGCTGAGAAGGCCAAGTAGTTCCTAGACCTGTCCATTGTAGCTGCTTACACTGATTTTACTATTCAGTATTGTGTGGCCACTTCTTTTAAGTGATCAGTCCTTCAGTAGATATGATTCCACCAGTGTAGGTATTCCTTCCATCAGTACGGTTCACAAAGCTCATCTACAGCCTCTCATCCTGCATCATTCTTGTCATGTTCTACCAGAAGCAGCTCTCTTTGTTGTGCTTGTTCCCTTTTCTGTATGTCATTTTACATTTTGTGGCTACCAGTGCGACACCTGGGTTTGTCTTTGTAATAGAATGTGAATGTGGGAAGAACTTGAGTGTACCTATTCAATTTTGGGTTAGATTGTTCTAAAAATATTAGACACTCTGGCACCTATGATTTTGTAAATAAATCTTGAATCAGTAAGGAAAAAGAAACTGATAAACCAAAGGTTATTGGTAAGATTTTGAGCTTGAATGATTTGCGACAATGAAGGTTTCATTGATGAAATAATATGCATAGGAGGATATTCCTTAAAAAAAAAAAAATCACTCCTAGTTCAGTAGGGATTTTCTAAACATTAGCAATAAGAGGAAGGATGAACAGCCTTATATTCAGAGCAAATGGTAGACACCCTAACATAATTCCTACCGTATTGCAATCTTCTTTATGTTTACATTATGTTTTGAAGGGAAGTCTGTTGGAACATCAAGATGAACTAGGTGTGTTAGTGTGTGTCTGGAGGCTGATGGGTTGCTTGAGTTTGGGAGTTACAGAAAAATAACTATTAAACAGAAAATAACTTTTAACAGTACTAAATGGAAAATTAAGTGAACCTCTTGTTTGCCGTTTCTGTTTTTGACATTTATGATTTGAATTTAAGCTGCCCAACCACCGACTGGAAAGATACATTAATGGAAACTTCTTATTCCAGGTAAAACAAAATATATTTTAGCAATATAATTTAGCAATTTTTTTACATCTTCATTGTTATTTTGGGAGGTTGATTAGTTAAGATTTTCTTCTCTGATGTGTAACTACCTGAGACCAGCTTTTAAGTGCTAATTTGAAAGCATTACTTTATATGAACCACTCCTGCCTTTACTGATCTGCGGTAAAAATAATTTCTGTACTCTTTATGTAGTGTTCATCAGTCTACACACATTTATTGAGACACCTCTGGGGCTAGAACTCAGAAGCATTCTGTTCGAAGTACAAGAAATTGGAAGACACAGTTCACTTCATAGTTTGTAGACACAAGACCCTATGTGAAACAGAAATTGACTTGCTTACACACTTTGTAAACAAGTGTGATCCTAGAATTTGTTATATAAGAAACCCTGGACATGGCCTGCAATGCACCACAAACTTGAGAATAGATTTCAGAGATTGGGGAAAGAGGTTTGTAAGGATCTCATCATGGCTTGAGATTGAGTAGTCATTTCAAGAGGTAAAGTCAGGGAGAGACTCTTCAGAATGAACTGCTGGTGCTTGCTGTAACTTAAATGAATTCCTATGAATTTCTTTGGAAAGGGGAAGGTGTATCTAAAGAAACTGCATAGGGAGTCATAGACTATCTAAAAAAGATCTTGTAAGAGATGAGATTAAGGGCAAGGCAAACTGAGGGCTTAAAGAAATAGCAAAGTGGTTTTAAGTTTCTGCAAAGGTATAAATCCCAGTATGAACTGAAGTTTTAACAAATGTAGAGATAATGAAAAGGTCTTTTTTTTTTTTTTTTTTTTTAGCCAGGTTCGGGGAAGATTAAGAGACAAAGTTGAACTTCAGTTTTACTGATTTATTTTCTACCCATGAGAATGATCTTCAGAGTGGAAAGGATAGAGTTTATTCACATGGAATGGAAAGTTAAGATAATTTAGGAGATAGCAAAAAATGTTAAGTCCTTTTCAGTTGTGTCCAACTTTTCATGACACCTTTTGGGGTTTTCTTGGCACAGATACTGAAGTGGTTTGCCATTTCTTTATCTAGCTCATTTTACAGGTGAAGAAACTGAGGTTAACAGGGTTAAGTGACTTGTCCAGGGTCATACAGCTAAGTGACTGAGGCCAGATTTCAATGCAGGAGGATGAGACTTCCTGACTCCAGACCTGGCACTCACTGTGCCTCCTCGCTGTCCTGATAGTAAGAATACCTCAGTGTTTTTGATGAGTTCTTCCTCTATTATCAGCTAACTATATCCCAGAATACTGAAAGAATCCAGGCTTTACTGAAATGTCAGTGATCTTTGAGGTATCCTGGTGAATGGGAAAAATGCTGTGGGACTAGAGGTGGGCAAATGCCACTATTTAAGAAAAGGGATAGAGGGGTGGGTACCTTGAGCATCTGGTGAGCTTGATGTTGGTTCCTCTCCCTTCTCATCATTTAGGTATAAGAAGTTGTTTGAACAAATACAGGCTGGAGGGAGATGTTAGTAGACAGAAGTTGATATAGGAAAAAAACCCAGCCTTTTTTTTTTTTAAATATACTGCAAACTTTTGCATCTTGCCAAATATTAGTGAGTAAATTCAATATTAGTAAACAGTGTCATCTCAGCCGGTAAAGCAAATGTGATCTTAGGCCACTTTAAAGAAGTATAATGTTCAGAGTTGCACTGGTTTCTTCAGAAGCTAAAAACATAGAGGAAGGGCCCTCCGGAGTGTTGTGTAGGTCATGAGGAAATGGACAAAAAATGCACAGGAATAGATGACATTAATAAGTTGCTTCTCTATATACTTAAATTGCTGACATCACAGATGTGTTGAAGGTGACAGCTAAGAAGTCAGTGATATCATTCTCCTGATCAGACTAGATTTAGAGTATTGTGTCAAGTTATGCACAGCACATTTTAGAAAGGAGGGTGACTTAGGATGTTGAGGGGACATGAAACTGCCATGCAGGGAGCAGTAGAAGAAACTGCAGATATTTAATCTTTGGAAGAGATAATTGAAGGGGAACATGATAGTAGTCTTCTATTATTTGTCATGTAGAAAAGGGGTTACATATTTAGAATTGTGAGGGGCCTAAGGCCTTAGGGTATAACCCTCTCCAGCAGTGGTGTCAAACTAATATAGAAACAGGAGCCATGAACTATAAATAAGGATCTGTACAGGCTCCAGTTTTAAGATGGAGTGTTCCCTATGTCTTACTGGAATTTTGTTTATTTTGTTAAATGTTTCTCAATCTGATTTGGACTGCAACTAAGAATATTGCAGGCTATCCACGTGTGATAACCTCTGCTACACAGAATCCCTGAGAAGTACTCTTTCAGTAAAGGCTGAGCTGCTTAAAAAAGTTAGTGAAATCCTAGTCTTTAAAAGTTTTTTAGCTTTTATTGAAGGACTTTCAGTGATAGGAGACTCACTACCTTTCATGGTAATCCATTACATTTCATAACAGTGTTAACAGTTGTTTTTTTCCTTGGGATAAAATTGGCCTCCTGTAACTTCCCAGTGAGTGGTCTGAGTTCTGCCTTTTATGACCAAGCAAAATGCCTAATCTGTTTTTTACATGACAGCCTTTCAGATATTTGAAGACTGAAATAATTCTTCCCCCAAATCATCTTTTCTTCCCCTTTAATTTTACTTTTTTGTTATTCTGTGCTTGACAAACATCAAACATGAATTTTCATAAACATAACAGAGGATTGTACATGAAATAACATCTATTAAGTGTAGCTTGTATTTCTTAAGAAAATATTATGAATTCGACATTTCAATTTGAAACTTATCTTGCATTTCTGTGTCTCCTTCTGACCCTTCTGTACATTTTAGAAAATGCTTTAATGACACTTTTTTTCTTTTTTTGGAAGAATCTTTATCAATAGTCATCTTCTCCCTTCTAAATCCCCTAACCCTAATTAAAAAACAAATCAACCTTCTTAGTAGGCATAATCAAATAAAATAAATACACATGTTGACCATCTCTGAAAATGTATCCGTCAGCCTGCCCCCTCATGTTTCCTACCTCCTTTTCAAATAGTGGATGACATACTTTATTTGAAAAAAAATTTCCTTTCAGTTAGCTAATCTGCCTACCCCCACCTTCTTCTTGTACAAACATGAATAATCAAGCTAAAACAAATTTCCACATTGGGTCTGTCCAAAAAATTTTTTTTCGCATTCTGCTCTGAGTACTTTACCTCTCCCTCAAGAGATAGGTACCATTTTTCATCATGAATCTTCAGGAACTGTGATTTAGGATACCTTTCAAAGTTGTTTGCCTTTACCTTATTATAATCATTGTATAAATTTTTCTCCTGGTTCTGCTCACTTTACTGTATATTAGTTCATATAAGTCTTCCCAGAGATCACTGAACCATCTCCTTTATCATTTCTTATATAACTTGTTCAGCCATTTCACAGTTCATGGACACCTCTTTAAATTCACATTCTTTGCCATCACAAAAAAGAACCATACCATTTTGGTACATCCTTAGTTTGTGTTGCTTGGGACTGATCTCCTGATCTTTTCCTTTATATATACTACCTCTTATTGCTCCTTTTCCCTTCTCCCATTTCCCTCCTTTTTCCCTTTGATTGAAGGGTAGATTTCCGTACCAAACTTTGTGAGTCTGTCTCTGTCTGTATTTTCTTTTCCCCTTTGACTAGTTCAGATGAGAGTGAGCTCAAGTGTCAGCTACTTCCCCCTTCTCCTTGTTTGTATATAATTCCTTTCCCTTCTTGGCACCCCCCTCCCCCATATATTTTTCCTCTTCTCTTTCTATTCCTCTTTTAAGTTCATTAAGACTTAGAAGACCTGGAAGTGGTTTTGTTATCTAATTAGACTCCTTCTATGACCCCTGATGAGGATAGTGTGTAGAGGGGACATATGTATCAACTGTTATATTGTAAACAGTTGATGCTTATTTAGTCCCTAATATAACCATTCATATTTACCCTTTTATGTTTCCTTTGTTTATATTTCAAAACTTCTACTCAGCTCTTTCATTTTTATCAGGAATACTTGGAAGTTCTCTAATTAAAGGTCCATTTTCCCCCTTGTATGATTATATTCAGTTTTGCTGGTAAGTTATTCTTGACTGTAAGCTTATATATATCCTTTGTCATTTAGAATATTATATTCCAGAATTTCTGTTCCTTTATTGTGGTTAACTGCTAAATCATGGTTGATTCTGACTGGATACTTGGTACTTGACTTCTTTCTGACTGCTATCAGTATTTTTCCTTTGGCCTGGAAGCTCTGGATTTTGGTGATAATGTACCTGGAAGTTTTCATTTTGGGGTTTTAGGAAGTGACCATTGGATTCTATTTCTGCGTTGCCCTCCGGTTCTAAGAGATCTGGACAGCTATCTTTTATGGCTTCTAGATTCTGTTTTGGTCATGGCTTTCAGATAGTCCAATGATTTTTTTTCTCCTAGGTCAGTTTTTTTTTTTCCTTTTTTTTTTTTTTCCTTTTTGGTGAGGCAGTTGGGGTTAAGTGACTTGCCCAGGGTCACACAGCTAATAAGTGTCAAGTGTCTGAGGTCAGATTTGAACTCAGGTCCTCCTAACTCCAAGGCCAGAGCTCTATCCACTGTGCCACCTAGCTACCCCCCCTTGTTTTTTTTGCTATGAGATTTATTACATGTTCTTTTTTTTTTTTTTTTTTTAAGTCTTTTGATTTTGTGTTTCAGAGAGTTTCTTGCTTGGGCAAAGTTTTATACCTCTTGTGTCATGCTGTTAATTCCCTTTCCAATTCTTCTGTAACTCTCATTTCTTTTTCAGTTGTTTCCTCCTAGGCTGTACTTTCATTGATTAAAAATATTTTGAACTTAAAAAAAAAAAACCTTACTCCTGCAGGAATTTTTATTGAACTTATTCCCAAGCTGTGGGTTTTTGTTTGTTTGTTTTTTCTTTTTGAGGCTTTACTTGTAGATGTTTTCAAACTTATTCTTTTCTGGATTTGTGACTCGAACATTCCTGTTTCCATAGTAGCCTTTTATGATTAGATTATTTTTTTGTTCGCTCATTCGTCCAGCCAACTTTATGGCTTTAGACTTTATGGCAGGGCCAGGCTCTGTACACTTCTGGACGTAAAGGTTTGGGCTGCTCCTGCTGTTGTTGCTGCTGCTTTTTTGGGTTATTGAGTATTGTGTTATTCTAGTATCTCAGAGGCAACTCAGACTGGAATCTGGCAGGCTTTCAGTGCTTCCAAAGTGGTCAGATCCAAGACAAAGTCTGATTGCTGCCCCTGAGTTCTGAGCTCTGCAGATTCTTGACTTGGATCTGTGTCTGAATAGCTAGCCTGTGAACTAGTCCCATTTGGAGTAGTCTCATGCTGTGTTGATTCAAAATGACAGAAGTGTGAGCTTCCCTTTGGTCAAGGATTCCTGTTCTAGTTATTCTTCTGCTGGCTTCAGATTGAGCTGGAAGCTGGTACTGAGATTATATTCTGCTCCTGAGGTCTGAACCACCCTGCTGCTGAAAAAAAATTTGCAGCAAGAAATTTCAAAACAGAATAAAGTTTCCAAAGTGACAAAGTTTTAGCTTTTAAATAGCATATACAGCTCCTTACTTAGCTTATGTGCTTTATTTGGAATCCTCCATTGCCCTAAGCATAGTCAAGGATCAGGAGGTAGACAAATAAAAAACCTTGGAGCAGGCAGAATAGTTGCTACAAAGTCTATGCATTATAGCTTATACAATTTCATTCATAAGACAGCCGCCTTACTTAGGACGTATTCATTTTAATATCCCACAGTTATAAAGACTTTTATTATCCGCTTTCCCAGGCTACAGTAGGTTAGAAATGGTCTTTAGATGGAGGGAAAATGATTATAGTAAGAAGTGACAATTGACAATCTGACTTTGAGGGAAGGAATAGAAAGACTGTAAAAAGAATATACAGAACTAAAAAAGCATAGAGTGGAGCCATTTAAATGGCACATAACTTATGTACTGTCAGTGGTGCCTGAAAGTGGATATCAGTGGTCATAGATAGCACGGTACAGTAAGTGATCATAATGACCCTAAGTTTTAAAAAAAAAAGATTTTACCTCATATCATTGTTACTTGTGTATATATCTTATTTGCGCTAGGTTGATAATTCTGTCAGGGTAGTAACCATGTCTTCTTTACGTTTGTATTCCCTTTAGCATATAACATATTGCATTTAAATAGACAGTGAATATTTGTTGAATGAATGTTCTCTTTATTTTGCTTAAGAAATCAGTTTAAAAAAAAAAGAACAAGAAAATACTACTTGAAGGGTAGAGATGATTTCATTTTTATCTTTGTTCCTGGGATAGTGATCAGTCCACGGTAATGCTTGTTGAATTGAGCCCTCTTTTCTTTTTCTTTTTTTTTCTTAAAAATTATTATGTATATTTTTGTTTTGTTAAATATTTCTCAAATATTTCTCCATTACATGTACAACATTTTTTTAATGTCCGTTTAAAAAAATTTTGAGTTCCAAATTCTCCCCCTCCTTCCTTTCCCTCCATTACCCCTTGAGAAGGCAAGCAACATATTGATTATATATGTGAAGTCATATGAAACATGTTTCCATATTGGCAAAAGAAAACACAAAAAAGCGAAAATTAAAGGAACTGGAAAAAAAAACCACGTTTCAATCTTCAGTTGGATGTCATCAGTCCTCTTTTTGGAGGGGGATAGCATTTTTCATCCATGGTTCCTTTGGAATTGTCTTGGGTCATTGTCTTGATCACAGTAACTAAGTCTTTCACAGTTGGAAATTGAATCCTCCTTTAATACAGGCTTCATTTATTTTCAAAAGTCTCTAATTTAGAATACTTCATTGCTGACAATTTTGAATAAATGTAACATTTTTTGGCAGCATTAGTCACATAGCATTCTGGTTTCTTTGCAGCTCATTCCCCATTATGAATGACGTTCCAGCCTCCATAGTTCGGAGATGCCTCACACTTGGTTATTCACCTGTCTTGCCCTCAGACCGACCAGGTTGTTTGGTTGGTATATTGAGGGCTGGGCTCAAATGCCACATCTGCTGCCAAGTTTAGGGTTGTCATCCCTTAAGTCCCTTCCTGTTCTAACATTTCAGCTCAAATAGAGGAACATTTGGCAGCCTCTACTATTGGAAATGCCTTTCAGAACCTGGAGCATACTTTTGGATATGCATAATGATAGCAAATCGTTTTCTCCTTCAGAGTGGCGAGATATCCAATCTTTCTGAGTTTCATAATTTTTTTGGTTTGCTACAAATTGACTACTGATAAGTACTATGCTAGGAAATGCAGGTTTTGAAAGTTTGAATATTTTCATTTCAGTATCCTTTTTGTGTGTATCATGTTATAAATTTTTTGAGGAATGGAGTAAGATCTTATTTCATTTCAACCACTAATTTGGTATCTGTGATAATTCAGAAATAGATTGAGGTGAGGATCACATGCAATTTCTTAGATTAAGCATATTAATAATATGAACATTTTGGCGAGAGAATATTTGAACTAAAGAAATCAAACTTTTCAGTCACTTTAGAAGCACCAATTAATGGCATTATCTTTTGCCTAACATCTATAAATAAACATCACCTCTTTTTCTGTTTCCGTATCTGATCATTTGCCAAATATTCTTTGTTTTCAGTGTTTGACACCCATCTCCTCCTTTCTGGGCCTGCCACCACTTTAGTTTGATTGAATTACTCAGTTTATTTCAAACATTTATTGAGTTTGCTGTGCAAGGTGCTGGGAATACAAAAATAAAAGTCTTTCCCCTTCAGTAGTTTATATTCTGAGAGGTGGTGGTGGTGATAGTGGTGATAACATGCAAATACAGTACAAACTATATACAAAGTGGTTTCAGGCAGAAAAGAGCAGTAACAACTATGGGGATTTTCACAGACCTCTTGTTGAAGGCTGTGCACCTGAACTATTTAAATGGGAGAAAGAAATGCTTTTTAGATAAGGGGATGAGGGGGACGGCTTGGGCAAAAAAGGTGGGAGCTAGAGAAGAACAACTTGTAGGCCAATTTGAATGGAAAAGAGAATTCATGAAGAGGAGTTAATTAAAAGGGAGCTAAAATCTGTGAAGCTTTACATACTAGATGGTGAGTTCTTTATCTTTTACAAGAGGGAGTAGCTGAAAGTTTTTGATCAGGTGAGTGATGTGATCAGATCATGATCAGGACTGTTGTTTTAGCTGCTGTGTAGAGGATAAATGGAAGAATATTTATTAGGTGCCCACTCTGACAGATTTTCCTAGGCTCTTGTTATACAGAAAATAGTGAAACAGCTTTTCCCCTCAAAGGGATTACTACATATTTAAAAATTATACTTAAAAAATTTTTTTTGAGATCCAAATTCTCTCCTTTCCATCCCCTCCTCCACCCCTTGAGAATGTAATATATCAGTTATAAATGTGAAGTCATGCAAAACATTTCTATATTAACCACATTGAAAAAAAAGGCAAGAAAATTTAAGAAAAAGTATGCTTTAATTTGCACTCAGTTCATCAGTTCTCTGGAGGTGAATAGCATTTTTTATCATAAGTCTTTTGGAATTATAAGTTTTTCACAGTTGAGCATTGTTACAATATTGTAGTTACTGTGTACTGTAATCTCCTGTATCTGCTCGTTTCACTTTGTCAGTTCATATAAATCCTCCCAGGTTTTTCTAAAACCATCCTGCTCATCATTTCTTACATCACAGTAGTATTCCATCATAGGCATATATCACAACTTGTTCAGCTGTTCCCTGATTGATGAACATCTCCTCCATTTCCATTTCTCTTCCACCACAAAAAGTGCTACTATAAATATTTTTGTACATACTAGTCTTTTTCCTTTTTTTTTTTTGATCTCTTTGGTATGTAGACCTAGTAGTTCTATTACTAGGTCAAAGGGTTCATGTAGTTTTATAGCCCTTTGGGCATAGTTGCAAATTGTTCTCCAGAATGGTTGGACCAGTTCACAACTCCACCAACAGTGCACTAGTGTCCTTACTTTTCCACAGCCCTCCAGCATCTGTCGTTTTCCTTTTCTATCATATTAGCCAATCTGATAGATGTGAAGTGGAAGATAGATTGGAGTAGGGGCTTAAGGAAGGGAGAACAATAATGTGATTGCAGTAGTCAATAGGGCATCTGTAGAGCAGAAGCTATCTAAATGGAGAGAAGGTGGAGCATGTGAGAGTCATGGACAAGAATTGGCAGTTTTGGGGTATATGTGGGGTGAGGAAGGAAAAGGAGTCTAGGCTAACTCTGAACCTTGGTGGCTGGGAAGATAGTGGTGTTCTGTACAGAATTAGAGAAGCTTAAGAGAGGGTTGAATTTTGAGGGGAGGCTGTATGAATTTTCTTTTGAACACATTTTGAATATATTGAAATGAATATGGACAACAAGGTAGAGATAGCAGGTAGTTGGTAACAGGGAACTATAGCTCAAGAGGACTCTTGGATTACCCCCTCCTATAACACTGATCTCAGATTTCATATTTGTATTAACTTGATGGTACTTACCTGTTTGCTTCAGAAAGGCTTGTTAAGCTGATTACATAAGTATGAGGATAAAGACTGAATAATATGTTTGAGGAGGTGGAGTGAATAACAAACAACTCTGACCTAGACTTCTAGTGTAGCCTTCCTAACCTTTACTGTCCTCCAGTTTGTGCTTTCAACCAAGCCATTTTTATATGCTGTTGACAGACTAGTTTTTTTAATGTACCCTTCTGATCTTGTCAGTCAGTATTTGTGCAGTGACTATTTCACAAATAATGAATGAATAAATTTTTAAAAGTTTATTAAATAGTTACTGTGCATTGAGCACTGTGCAAATCACTTAGGATATAAATTGAAAATTAAGTCAATCTTTGCTTTCAAGGAGGGGATATCTATGTACGCACGCATATAGGGGAGTGGTGTACTGAGAAGGACATTTTGGTCTGAGAAGTCATAAGGATGATCAGTGGATCCCATAGGGCACTACGTTGACCTACCCTTTCCTGAAACAATAGTGGTATTAATTTATTTACTATGTCTAGAGCAAAAGATAGAAAGGGGGAAGGTTACTGTGTTGGCAGGATAGATGACTAGATGGCCCCAGTGAATTTGAAGCAGAGAGCTCTTTAGATATAGTGGAGTGCCAACCTCAGATAGAAACAGGGCCACGAATCTCTGCATAAGTATTTCTGTGGGCTGCATATTGACTTAGCTTTAAAATGAAGTATTATCTATGTTTCATTGTATTTATATTTATTTTGTTAGCTGTTTCCCAATTACATTTTAATCTGGTTCTGGCTGCACTTGGAACTGTTGTGGGCCTTATGCTTGACGTCTCTGGACTAGATGATTTTGTACTTAATTATCAAGATAACTCAACCCTAGGGTGAGATTTCCAAATAACCTTCGCTTTCCTTAGTGTGGCATTCAAGATTCTCCCTAATTTGACTCTAACCCATTTTTCTAGCCTAATAGATCATATAGTTCAATTAAATTACTATTTACTGAACACCAAGGAACATTGTTCTGAGAGTAATAGAGGGTTCACTTAAGATTGGGTCTCTACCCTGGGAGAAATTAGGGGTATTTAGTAGGTAAGTATGATGCATACAAAGAGTAATACAACACTTGTGTTGTGTGAGGTCATATTTGTGAGAGTATTCGACCTTTATGGAGGAGGGGTTGAGTTGGGTAGGAGGTAAACAATTGGGAGGGGGAATTTTAGGCATAGAGAGGTAAAGAAAGGGGAGGATGAAATGAAGTGATTTGGTGAATAGTGCAGTTTTTCTGGAGCTTAGATTTTGTGGAGGTGGATTGTTTGAAATAAGGCTGGAAAAAGGCTTAAAAAGGAGAAGGAAGGCATTGGATATCATTCAGTAGTCAGTCTAAAACATTTATTAAGCACCTACTATGTGCCAGGCATTGTGCTAAGTGCCTGGGGATACAAAAAGACAGAAAAGATAGCCCCCTTCCCTCAAGAGGCTAAATATAAATGAAAGATTAAAATGGGGTTGGGAGGGGGAGAAGCACCTGTGATGGGAGGAGCATGGTGGAGAAGCCAAAGAAATCCAGAATGTCAGTAGCAGGTAGGAATGTCAGACATAGACTCAGAGAAATTAAGTGATTTGCCTGTAGTTCCAAGTAACTTCAGGAAGGAGTATGCATTAAGGACTCAAGGGATCTGGTAGGTGTCACTAGAAGTGAGTCTTTTATGAGGCAGGTTTGTCCTGTCCTGGGGTGGTGGTAATTGTGGTTATAGTTGTGTGAGAACTTTTGTGGGCTGGAGAATAAAGCAATGTTAAAAATTATCAGATAGGCAGCTAGCTGGTGTAGTAGACAGAACACCAGCCTGGAGTCAGGAAGACCTGAGTTCAAATCCAGCCTCAGAGACTAACTAGCTGTGTGACCCTAGGTAAGTCACTTTACTCTGCCTCAGTTTCCTTATCTGTAAAATGAGCTGGAGAAGAAAATATCATATCAAACTTCTGCAGTGTCTTTGCCAAGCAAACCCCAAATGGGGTCACGACTGAAATGACTAAGCAATAGCAACAAAATTATTGGATATATACAAGTTAAACTTTTACCTCTACTTTTAAAAAATGAAAAGAAAGTTCATTTAAAAGTCAGCAAAAGCATGACAAGCATGGTGACTTTGCTGCAATTGCCAGAGAATGCAGAAAAGCAGCTATGTAATAGGGTATGTGCAAACTAGATTAAATTTTATTAAGGCCAATATGGAGGTGATCAGCCACTATTATCATTAGTCACTGTAGGCTTATGACATAGGTGAGTTGAGCTGCTTGCTGCATTTGAATGTGAAGTGTTTAAATTTGATGTTCAGCAGTCTTATGGGAAAATTACAAGCACAAAATATTTGTTATATTTTTTAACATTGAATTAATTTTGCTGAGGGCAACTTCAGCTAATTTTTAAGAGCCTTTGGAACTTTAAAACATTGAAATAACTTAACCCTTACAGATAATTGATACCTTCAATAACTATATTTAATAGTATTAAATTTTTAATTCTTTTTAAAGTGTACTGTCTCCCCATGGTGGGTAAATAACCACTGGAGCTGCTCAAATTAATTTAAGCACAGACAATAGAGACAATTTAAATATTGAAAATAGAGAAATACAGAGTAAAAAGTGTATATCCAGAAAATACGACCACTGTATCATTGCAATTCACAGTACTATTGTCCATATACTACCTTAGCTGTAGATTGTATGAAAACAAATAAATTGAAGTGACTATAGAAAAAACTGGCAAGGTGAGAAATTCTGTAGAGAGAATGATGTTTTTAAAAAGCAAAACCAAACTCTGTGGCAGCAAGACGATCGTGTAAGGTTGCTTGTAGAATTGCTAAGTGTAAAAAGCCTCACTTGTGGAGGAAAATTGCTGCTACCTGGAGCAGTTGACATAGTCCAAATGATACAAGATGAATCATTTGCAAGGCAAATTCAAGCCTTTCCACTTGCAGATGATATTGTTGCAAGGAGAATTGCCCATTTATCTGAAGACCTTTGTGATGAATTGAGAAACAAAAATCTTTCTTTTTATTCATTGCAAGTGAATGAAGCAACAGATGTAGTTAAAGATGCTCAGTTGTTTACATATGTGTGATATGTTATTGAAACTAATGTTAAGGAACGTTGGTTATTTTGCTAGCCTATTGACAATAATCATTAAGGGGAAATTTTAATATAATGGATAGATTTCTAAGCAAAAATATTGTTGATTTGTATTTGATTTTGTGTTGCTTGAGTACACAGGACAAAAAGATGTGTGAATCCTCATTGTACTCTGGTCATCTTCTTGACATGTATGTTCTTTGCCCAAGCCCCTTTCCTCCTCCTCTTCTTCTGACAGGATCAGCAAGCAAATCAGTACAATTATTCCTGGAAGTGATGTCAGTCAGTTGCCTGTGACTCCACTTATTCCTGTGACTTGCCAAAACAAAATATTCCTTCCTGGCCAACACACTCACCAGTATATTAGAATGTAAACTTTTTGAGGGCAAGGACTTTGCATGTTCCATGTACTTAACAGAGTTTCTGAACCTAGTAAGCACTTAAATCCGTTCTTCATTTCATTCGCCATTTAAAAATGTGGCCTTTTGTCCAATTTGTACACCCTGCATGCTTCATAGATAATCAGTCACCTATATTGAGAAACATCTGTGTGGAGCTGCATACAGTTTTTAAAGGTAGTTAACTTCATTTAACTACTCTGTTGAAAAGAAGGCTCTTTGCAAAATTGAGACAGTGAGTGACCAGTTCTTAGAGCACCTTTTTATTATTGTGAAACACATTTTCTTTCTTCTGATAAATAGTGGTTGACCAAAAAGAAATTGTGTATTTTTTTCTTAATGATAGTAGTAAAGATGAAGCAAAATTCTCTAACAAAAATTTCTTCCTGAAATGTATGTGTGTGTGTGTGTAAACTGAGTATTCACAGTGAATTAATCCAAGGTCCTCAAATTCATACCTCGATTGGGAAAAAGTGACTATATTTATGAAAAATTAAAGCTGTGGATAATTTACTAGAGAATAATTTTATGTGTTTCTCAATTTTAAAAATACCTCCTCCGCAAATAAAATGGAAACCTATTTTTTAATCAGTTGATTATTTTACAGAAACAGTCCTGATTTTATTTTAAAAACACTGAAAAAATATAAAAGATTTGATCTTGCTTTGTCTAAATAAGAAAGGTTCATAGAATGATCCTGTGATTGTACATTTAAATAAACATTTGAAAATCTTAAGATGTTTTAGCTACAGGTGAATGAACTTCTTTATCAAACAAAATGGTGACAGGTTTTACTAACATTTGTAACATTGTATGAACCAGGAATTTTGTTGTCGTTATTGTTATTATTATTATTATTATATTATTGTTATTATTATTTTGCTAGACAATGGGGTTAAGTGACTTGCCCTGGGTCACACAGCTAGTAAGTGTCAAATGTTTGGTCTGAGGTTGCATTTGAACTCAGGTCCTCCTGACTCCAGGGCTGGTGCTCTATCCACTGCGCAACCTAGCTGCCCCGAGTTCATCATTTCGTATAGCACAGTAGTATTCCATCACAGTCATATATATATACCACAACTCCTTTAGCCATTCCCCGATTGACAGGCATCCCTGTAGTTTCCAGTGCTTTGACACCACAAAGAGAGCTGCTGTAAGTATTTTAGAACATATGAGTTCTTTTCCTTTTTCCATATTTATTATTGGAAAAAGATCTAGCCAGTGATGTTGCTGGGTCACGGGTAGAGTCAGTTTCATAACTCTTTGGACAGAATTTCACATTGCTCTCCAAAATGGTTGGATCACCAACAGTGAATTAGTGTCCCAGTTTTTCCACATCCCCTCCAACATTTGTCGCTTTCTCCTTCATTCATCTTAAATAATCTGATAGGTGTAAAATGATATCTCAAAGTTATTTTAATTTGCATTTCCCTAATCAGTGAAGATTTAGAGCATTTTTTTATATGACTCCAGATTGTTTCATCGCAAAACTGCCTGTTCATATCCTTTGACCATTTATCAGTTGGGAAATGACTCATCTTCTTATAGATTTGACAGAATTCTTTATATATTTGAGGTAGGAGACCTTTGGAGAAACTGTCTATAAAACTTTCCTCCCAATTTTCTGCTTTCCCTCTGATCTTGGCTGCGCTTGTTTTATTTGTACAAAACATTCTTAATCTAATGTAATTGAAATGACCATTTTATACCTTACACTGCTGCCTCGCTCTTATTTATTTATAACTTGTTCTGTTCATAAGTCTGATATGTTCCATGTTGTTCAGATTTTCTTGTACTGTCTCTTTATATCTAGGTTGCGTATACATTTTGAACATAACTTGGTAGATGATGTAAGATATTGGTCTGTGCCCAGTTTCTGCAAGACTGCTTTCCAGCTTTCCCACCAATTTTTTTTTTTAACCAAATAATGAATTCTGATCCTAAAAACTTAAGTCTTTATACTTGTTAAACACAAGGTTACTATAGTCATTTGTTGCTGTAAATTTTTTGTTGACTCTATTCCACTGATCTGCCTTTCTGTTTCTTAGCCAGTATCAGAAAGTTTTGATAATTACTACCTTATAATATAGTTTAAGATCTGGTACTGCTAAACCTCCTTTCCTTTCCATTTTTTTATTAGTTCCTTTGATATTTTTGACTACTTGTTCTTCCAAACAGATTTTTTTATTTTTTCTAGCAGTAAAATAATTTTCTGGTGATTTAATTGGGATGGCATTGAATATATAGATTGGTTTAGGTGAAATTGTAATTTTTATTATATTGGTCCTGTTTACCATGAACAATTAATATTTCTCCACTTATTTAAATTAAATTTTATTTGTATAAAATGTTTTTTATAATTTTGTTCCTGAGTTAGTTTTGGGCAGGCATACTCCAAGGTATTTTATACTGTCTAGAGTTATTTTAAATGGAGTATCTCTTACAATCTCTTCTTGCAGGGATTTTTTTTTTTTTTTTTTGGGCTAGGCAGTGGGGTTAAGTGACTTGCCCAGGGTCCCATGGCTAATGAGTGTTATGGGTCTGAGGCCAGATTTGACCTCAAGTCCTCCTGACTCCAGGGTGGGTGCTCTATCCACTGCACTACCTAGCTGCCCCCTGGGGTGGAGGGGCATTGTTTGTGATGTATAGGAATGCTGATGATCTATGTGAATTTACTTTATATCAAGGGAAAGCAACCTCTTTGCAGAGCTTGGGGAACTATGGATGTAGAACACTGCGTATGATGTCAGTGTTTCAGTGTTGGTTGATGTTGCTGGATTAAAAAAAATTCTTTAGAGGGGATGACTAAAGGGGGATAGTGTTTATATATTGCAAAATGTAGGTGATATAAATGAAAAAAAATTATATTTTAAAATTATTTATGAAAAATGTTTCATTAATCACCTCTTTTTTTTAGATGACCATGAAACTTAAAGAAAAAAAATACAGTGTATTTTCAGAACAAGAAAGTAAACAATTGGTGCTTTGAATGTGAGATTCTTGTAATGTATCTGGTAGTTTGTAGAAAAAGAGATTACTTAAAGTCCATTAGGTTCAACATGCTTAAAGGGCATCATATCAGATATTAGGATCTGTTCATGAGGATTTAGTGGAGAACATTTCATCTCTGTGTTTGGTGTACTTTTTGCTCTATTGGACATTGTTCATGACCAACTTTAATTATTGCCAAATCTAAAAGAATATATTTACAGAGAAAAAACTCAGAGTGACTTATTTTCATTGGGCAAAAGATTAAAGATATTGTGAATCACTAGATTTAATTCTAGCTTGGTTTTTGCGTTGGGTCAACTTGAATATTTAGAAATTATTTTCATAAAGGATTTGAGAATTAACTTGTGGAGATTTGTTGAAGTGTATCTTGCAAAGTTTTTGTGTTGATGTTTGGAAATTTTTTAATGAATTATTTATGAAGTAAAATTATTATTTTTTTCAACCAATAAATTATCCTCTTATCCCAGAATTTGAGTTGAGGGGGACTTCAGGTCCACATAGTCCAACATTTACCTAAAGAAGCATCCCTGGTGGAGATGCTCATCAGCTTTTGCCCAGAGTGAAGGATGAGCCCATTCCTTTGAACTACATCTTATACCCCAGGGAACCTCATCATCAGGAAACTCATCATTCTGGGAGATTACATCAACCTTGGTACTCATAACCTCACTAGTATTCTTACTATACTGTGTCCCCTCTGATTGGAGGGCAGAGCAAAGAGCTTTTCCCAAAGCCTTCATTTAAAACTTAGGCTAGCTATCTCTTCATTTCCACCCCCCCGTAGAGTACCTCTTTGAACTTGGAATCATATCCCCAAGTCTGTAACCCCACCACTCTCTTTAGCTTTCTTTTGTGTGTTGTCTTCCTCCAACTTACAATATAAAAGTTCCCCCAACCCTCCATTTGTATCCCCAGTAGTGTCTAATGTTTAAGTATTAATTGAATGACTGGAGGCTGAATCCAGGTAGAACAGCTTGAATATCTCTTTAACCTGAGAACCTTCAAATACTTGGAAACCATTCCTCTTGACTCTCCTTACTTCATTTTATCTTGGGACTAAACATCCTCAGTGGCTTCAACTCATCCCCATAAGACTTGATCCTTAGCTCCTCAACATTTAATGGGACATTATTATTATATACAAAATGACTGTATTCATGCCGTGTATAATTTTCATCATTTCTTATCAATAACATTGTATCAGTTCTTATTAGTTTTAATTTTAAATTATTCCACTCACTGATGAACATTCTCACACCTGGTCCTACCCTTCACATCCCAGTGATTCTGAACATCTATAGATTATTATGTAAATCTTATTCCTGTCCCCCTCAAACCTCCCATTCCCGTGATTTCAACCAAATACCATCTTGTCTTTTCACTGTGCCCTGTAAAATGCCTGTTCCACAGACAGCAAACTTCCCTTTGTTCTGTGTCTTTTCCTTTATCACTCTTGTCTGCTAACTGCTGTTGAAACCTATCTCCCAGCGTATGACATAGCCTCCATGACTACCTATCTACTGTACCTTCACTTATTCTCCTCAACTCACTGGGTGAGGCAGGAGAATTGGAATATTATTTGTTCCACATTGACACTTTCAAGCTTCCCTCCTACCTCCATCACCCAGTAACCTCTCTTTCTTTGAGGTTCATGCTATTTGTATCTGCCATCTAATATCTGGTAGTTTTTGTCTACAGATCATTGTCACTCCCCTTCCTTCCTTAGTGAGTTTGGTACATGACTCACAATTTTCTCTCCTCCTCAACTCTTCTCCTTATATTAGGGGACTTCAACATCCATATTGACTTTTTCTCAAATACCCTGACCACTCAGCTCCTCAGTCTCACTTTAAATGAGTTTCTATGCCCCACATCAGCCACACAGAAAGATAATCATGCTCTTGATCTTGCTTACTCACAAATGAAATGCCTCCACATTCTGAATTCTGAAGTCCCTTTATCAGACCATAGCCCATTGGCTTTTCACCTCTCCCTCTGCCTTTACTTATAAAACCTTATTCTTTGTCTGCACTGTGACCTCCAGTGCTTGACCCCTCAGTTCTCTCCTAACCCATCTCCCCTGTACTAGGCCACTATCTCCTCTTTTCCCCATCTTCACCCCTTGTTGAATCAATTCAACTCTACCTGTCCTTTCTTGAATCCTTGCCTTCTTTCACCTGTTACTCCCTGCTGAGCCTGAGCTTTGGATCACTCTTACCATTCACCACCTTAGCTCTTATACATGTGCTGCTGGAATGAAGGTGGAGAAATTACGCAATCATTCTGACTGCATCCACTACAAATTTATGTCATATAACCTCAACTGCTTCTGGGTAGTCCATCTGTACTTCCCTTATCAGCTCATACCCTACTCTCCACAGCAGCTTTTCAGACCTTTTCATTCCTCCTCAAACCACCCTTCCCCTCATCCTCTCAGAATTGAAGTCATTCACAGTGAACTCTCTCTTTTCCCCTCTTCCTCATCTCTCACTCAGAAATATTAGTATTTATTAAGCACTTATTTTGTGCCAAGAGCTGTGTTTTACACGTTTGGTCTCACAATAACCCTGGAAAATAGATGCTCTTATGGTCTCATTTTACAGTTGAGGAAACTGAAGCAAACAGAGGTTAAGTGACTTGCAGAGGATCACAAAGCTGGATTTGAACTCAGTCTTCCTGACTCCAGGCCCAGTCTTCCCTTTACTGTTCCATTATTAGTCTCCAAAGAGTCCAAAGAAAGACAGGAAAAGAGCCCTTATGCATACAGATATTTATAGAAACTAAGGTGATGTCTGTAAATTGGTGAATGGCTAAACAAATTGTTTAGGTATTGTTGTACCATAAGAAATGAGAGAAGGGATGATTTCAGAGAAACTAGGAAGACTTCTATGAACTGATGCAGAGTGAAGTGAATAAAATCAGAATAGTTTATTTACTAGCAACCATGTTATAAAGGCAAACAATGCTGAAACACTTAAGAATTCGTCATGTAGTAACCAGTCAGGATTCCAGAAGCCTGATGATAAGGCATGTTACCTGCCTTCTGACAATTTGTGAACTCAACCTGTAGGAAAAGAAATTTGACCCCGGCCCATGTGTGAATTTGTTTTGCTTGACTACAAATGTTTGTTACAAAGGTTTTGTTTTTGTTCTTTTGATGGTAGGTGGGTGGGAGGGTTAGAACAGGGTAGCTAAAGAAGGAAAAAAGAAGAAAAAGAGGGTCATTGAAGCATTGATTTTAAAAAAGAAGAGAAGAAAAGAGAAGGGTAGTCAGAAAGAATAACAGATAAACAAGAAAGCTCTGAAGTTACATGTTGAATTTCTTTTTTATTCAAAAAGAGAAACTACATAATAGAGAACTGCAGTTTCATGTACAGACCCTTTTATGGTTTAACTATGTATAGGAAATGCATATTTTATTGGTAATAAGTTCAGAATAAAATTTTTAAAAATCATTAATAATTTTCAATAACCATTAATCATTGGCACTCTAAATGTGAGATCTTTGTTCAACAGCCAGCGAGTTGACATACTACTAGCAGAAATGAGTCATTAGTCTTGATATTCACATTGTGAATGAGACCAGAAAGACAAAAGGAAATTGCAAATGAATGGAAAGGTGGCCCGTAGGTTTCTCCCTCCCACCCTGGCTTGCCAAGAAAATAAAGGAGTTGGCAGAATTGGTTTTATCTTATACCTGAAAGCACAAGAAACATCATGATTTTATGGCGTTGTTATACTAACATTTGTAGAAGTGATGCCATGAATGTAAGTGCAAGTTATGTGCCAACATCTTTTGCAGAGCAAGAAGTAGAGAAATTTTATAAAGAACTTGTTCAGACCTAAATTAAATCATTGTCTATATTACTACCTCATGACTTTGATTCAAAGATACATGGTGTCTCAAAAAGATATAATGGCTTAAAATTTATTGAAAACTTGTGGGATATCTTAAATAGGGGGAGGCCAGTGAAAAGTATTTGTGAAAATATTGTTGAGGATTTAGAAGTGAAAGAGGCCAAATGTTCATGGTTAGTACTTACTAACAACCATAAAAAGAAATTGACTACAGCTAAACAGGAAATGACTGGTTGTTGATGTGGGAATCATTTCCAAATCAGCTCTTCCTATACATTGACCATCAGCTTGTTACAACAGAGATCAAATTCAATGCCAAATTGGAAGAATGGCTAAAAATGAGAACATCATGCATTTAAAACAACACTGGCCTTACCTACTTATTTTTATTTATTTTTAAAATAAAAGTTTTATCAGTGCCTATGAAGGCCCCCCTATCTCTACTGGAAAAACCAAATGAACAAAGAAAGCTTGTTTAGAAACTAAGACATATATAAGGATCTCTGTGGCCTGCATATTGACTTAAAACTTCATATTCTATGTTCTATTACATTTTTATTTATTTTTTTAAACATTTCCCAATTACATTTTAACTTGGCTGGCCTGTACTCCAGAGTATTGCTGCCTGAAATGCTGCCTGCAGGGTGTGTTTGACACCTCTGAGATCACCCATGTATGGCTGTATCAACTGGTATATCTTGGACAGACACTGAGAATGGCCCAGAACTAGGCCCAGAATTGGGTAAGAGGAATAAGTTTGAACCTGGATTGCATTTTGGAAATGGCACAGCATTTTAATAACACCAAGTTTCTTTCTGGAATGAAAGACTCAACTCTTTAACACCATTATTCCTCCAGTGGCTTTATATGACAGCAGCTCATAGACTGCCACAGTCTCTGAAAAATCAATGTTGTGAGTCACCCAGAGGGCAATGAAGAATTGCACACCAAAAGTGGTGTAATTCATATTATGAAATTGATGCCCAGCCTTAAAGAGCTGCTTATATGACAGGAGTGAGGGATAATCAATGAATGGCTGAGGTGAGCTTCTTTGGTACCCATTCAAAAATAAAAAAGATATTAAATAGGTGGTGCCCATTATGTCAGATCGAATCATTGGGAACAAACCTACTATTCAAGTCCTGCTGTGATATAAGAAATAAATGAATAAATAGTAGGAGAGAATTTCTTGGCTATCAACTAACTGGAGTAGTTAAAGCCTAAAACTCATATCAGCAGGTTAGTAATGTTGGGTAGAAATAAATACCTTATAAAGAAATGACACAGTGGTGGGAGTCAGCAAAGTCAGGAAAGATGAGTTCAGATCCAGACTGAGATACTTACTGGCTGTGTGATTGTGGAAAACTACTTAATCTTTGTTTGCCTCAGGTCCCTCAACTGTAAACATGGAGATATAATAGCACATAGGATTGTTGTGAGGATCAAATGCAATAATAATTGTAAAGTACTCAACACAATGCCTGCCGAATAGTAAGTGCTATGTAAATAATAGCTATTATTATTATAAACCATGATAGATACTCAAGTATCTGTCGATATTTGAAATTTTATTTTTTAATATTTTCCTTGTGCTTCTACATTGTGGGGTATAATATTTTAAAATAACAGTTCAAAACCACTTCTGTAACACCACCCCCCCCCGCCCCCGGTGCTGCTGTTCTATACATTGTGGGACGTATCTGGAAAGTGGTCTGTGATATTATGGATATGGATATTGCCTCCTTTAATGTAGATTTCAAGCTTCTTCAGCTTGTGTGACTTGTTTATGTCTTTCCGTAAATTTTCTAGAGAGTATAACAAGCTCTGAAGGCCTTCCTCGTATTCTTGGGTTTTGGGCCTGCCAAATAACACTTGGGGAATTTATCTGGTATCTCTTGTTCTTGGTGCACCTTCCGTATATCCACATCATAGTTCATAAGCTTGCAGCCTTGTTATGTGTTATGCTTGTTGTATGTATTTTGAGTTGCCTGAAACACTATTCTTGAGATTGTGGTGTTCCATAATTTGTCATCAAACGGCAATAATGGGAAAATATCTGTTAGAAGATAGACTCTTGTAGCAAGGGGAGCTGGGGATTATTGAAATCATTAGCTAGTTTCTCAGATGTGATTTAGCCCAATTTCTTCATATTCTGGGCCCAGATCACTGTTCTCTGGCAACATATGTGGTAAGTATTTTCCCATTCACTTGGTTTTTGCAATGTGGATAGTTAGACTGATTTCTTTTCAGGGGTTATGAATTTAATTGAAGAAATTTTGTAGTGATTGAGGGCTCCATGTATTAGCTACAATATTATAAATTTAATTTTTAAGTAAAGTTCTTGGGAGACTCTTGTAATTTATAGGTCAGCAAAGTACCTGTTACATATTTGGTGCTTAATAAATGCTTGTTGACTTGATAGATTTTTGCTCTGCCCAGTAGAGCAAAAATAAATAGAACTAGGGGAATTATAGCAGTATGCAAATCTTAATGTTCTTTAGCAGTCTTCTAATAGGGATCTTCTTATTAACATGAGATGCTTAAGTTAGTCTTTGAAGATGCAACAATTCTTGTTTTTTTTTCTTTTTTAACAAACCACCACTAGTCCATTTTCAAACTTTTTCTTAAAAAGTCACTTTAGTAATTTTTTTTTGCCAAAGAATTTTATTTTGAAAAACTACTTAGGTGCATATAGCCAGATTACTTGAAAGCATTCTTCTTAGTAGAAACTCTTTGTTTTTAACTCTTGACATTGTAAGAATTTAATATTATCACAACTATTTACCATTGTTTTGAGTTCTTTCAGCTGTTATTGCTGTTGAAAATGAAGTTTGCTAGGTTGTCCAAAATACCATAATAACCTCTAAAAAGTGAGCTGAGAGATAGTAGTTAATTAGGAAGGTATGAAAGGATTGCCTTGAGGGCCCAGTTGAAGCAATGTAACATAAATTTGTAGTGGACTTCGCCTGCATGGTTTACTGATTCTCTTCAGCTTTGTTCAGTAGCTTATGTCTTGGAGTGAAAGCAGTGGTGATGGGAGTGATCGGTGGTGGAAGCTTGGCAGGGCAAGATTGGTGATACCATAAGAGGACAAGGGACTCAAGAATAGTTGAGTTGGTTCACTAAAGGGTGAAGAAGGAGAAAGGAGAGTGTAGCTAGTACAGGCATGATGGCCTGGGAGAAAACTGAAGAGTCACACATACTGGCTGTTGAACCTGGGCAAATAAATCACTGAATCTTTCAGTTCCGTATTCAGCTCTCTAAGACCATGAATTACCGAAAGGTGCCAGCCTGTACTGATAAAGGAAATTGACTCTCCTACTGAGTTCTCATGTCCAGTCACTATCCTTGTTTTTGATATTCAGCAGATAGATCACTGAACAAAGGTACTATTGTAGTAGCGTCTGTCTTAGATACTTAGGATTTTAACATATACATAGAAGACACTTTGAGGAGAACCTTTAAAATGGGTCGAATTTTTTTTTTCCAGTTTGTCTTGGTTTATTTTAAAAGATATTTAAAAAATATATTCAGTGAACAGAATGGTACTTTTTATGCCTCTGTCACTTGTGTGACTGAAAATATCAGAAATGGTATGCAGTATCTTATTATTCATGTTTTGATTAAAGGTATACTTTGTGTGTGTTCATTTAACAATTAGATAACATTTTTAAAGAGTTGAGAAAATAAGTACATAAATTGATAGTCACCCTTTGGGGAAAGGAAGGAGAGAATGAGGAGAGGTAGTTAATACTGAGAAAATAAAGTAGAACTTCTGACATTTTTCCTCATTATTTTAGAGTCTTCTCCTCCCTGAGATCTTGCAACTAAATCTGACTGCCATTAAATTTGTGTTGCATCCAGTATGGTGGACTTCTTTTGTATTTATTTCTTCAGGTGCAGTTATTATTTGTAACATGCGTTTAAATGCTGTGGCCAATTGCGTGCAGTACTTCCGTACCAGTATAGAGGGGGTAGAATTCATATGTGATGATTCTTTACCTCTTCATGTCTTCATTAAAGTCCATTTTGTTGTCCTGAGCATTTTCAGAAACTGTAATTTGTTTAGAATTAACCTTCCTGATGACGCTGTTATGATACTGTGTTCTTAGTCACCTGCTTAGCAGTTTTGGACATTCCCTCTGATGATATGGATTGCAACTCATCCATTCTTGTACATTGTGTGTGACTCTTGCCCATGTCCTTTTGAGTGCTTTTTTTTTGTTTTTTAAATCATTCTCATGTTTTGTGAAATAGCAGTAGTCTTACATTTTCTTTCTTTGTGCTAGAATTTGAAAAATTGTTTTTCTGAAACTTTCTCTCTGCCATTTCAGTAATAATCAGTTTGAATATTTGACATTCAAAGAATTAAATTGTAGAATTCTAGAGCTGGAATAGCTCATTCACATTTGGGCCACATCCTTCCTTTTTATAGATAAGAGAACTGAGACCTAGACACTTTAAATTGCCTGGTGTCATCAGATGAGCCAGTCAAGAAACCAGGGTTAATTCTCACATTTCTTAATACTAGACTGATGCTCTCTCTACTTCTCTATACAATTATGATGAATATGGCTGCACTTCAAAAACAAATTCTTTGTGAAAAAATTGGCAGAAGATAGGTAAATATTTTGAATTTTAAAAAATTGTTTGATCTGTTTTGAGTCTTTTTACTAGAAGCATTCCATTGCTACTTCAGATCACTTCCTGTCAATTTCAAATATATGCTTCAAGGAGTTTTTTGGCCCTTTTCTTTATAAGAACCCTCATATAAATTCTAGGAATTCCTTGTATACATAGAATATTTAATCAATATTCATTGAATTGGATTAAACTCAGACTTTATTCCTGATTCTAGTCTCCAAATTTGCCTCCCAGACAAAATTTTTTTCTGCCCATTTCCAAACCTTTGCATCTTTTTTTTTCTGTTTCTGTTGATGTTGCTTAATCTCATTCCTTTCTTGTTTTCTGTGCCAAGATAGTTGAAGGAATTATTTATTAAGTATTTATTATAGGCCAGGAACTGGTCTTAATCACAGGGGATAAAAAACAAAACAATTCCCACCCTCGAACCGCTTTCATTAACGGAAGATAGCACTGGAGCTGAAAATGGGGGAGGATGTTCAAAGAGGAGTCAAGTACAAGCTGGAGTGGTGATGAAATCTGGATAATGAATTGATACAAGAGTGAAGTGAAAGCAGTTTGAACTGAAAGAGATTTTGGAAAAAAATCAAGAGAGTGTGTGTAGGGGAGGGGAGAGGAAGGATGGAAGTTAGGGAAGATTCTTCTTGGTCTAAAGGCAGCTGAGGTGGAAAAGTCCAGCGAATGAGTCAGAGCTTGGAGTGAAGTCATGTGTGCCAAGCATGACTTCATAAATTGCCCTTCCTCCATCCTCACTTAAAAAAATGTGTTAAACTAATATCTTTGAAGATTATAACTATATTTCAACTTCCATCACTTTCATAATTGACCTTGCTTTAATATGAATTAATTAAAAAAGCATTTATTAAGTGTTCCTTGATATTTGCAAAAAAAAAAAATGGATACAAGTAGAAAAAGCAAGATAACCTCTACACTCAGAGTTTACGGTGTAGTAGGGATCACACTTACAGAGAAGTGATGCGAGGGGAGTTTCTGTCAAAGAAGTTATAGGGATGATGAGTAGAGTCATAGACCCAATGATTGACATGTCTTCTTGGAATGGTAGTAGTGATTTATTTTTTGCCTAAAGCTGGAAGTAAGAAATGGGCTCAGTAGCATGATGTGAAGATGGTCACAGAACAGCTGCGTTTGGGGATTGGGTTAGGCAAGGAGAGGTGAAGACTCACCATTCAGATACCAAGCGATCCAGAGTGGGTTAGTGGGGTGCTGGTGTTGCAGGTCAAGTCCGGAGTGTATATTTCTTATACAACTTAGAAGTGTTATTATCTAATGTGTATCTCTACTGCGTCCTGCTTTGGCTTGCTAGGCCTCCGGTCATTTGGATGATCCTTCAACATTTTTTATAGTGTTGGGAGTACAGTTTTCTCATTTGGCATTGGTTGAGATTATTTTACTTTAATCCAGTGGACCATAAATAATCCATTCCTTTATTTTGTTAGGTGTACTGTGACTGTTTCACACCCACAATTGTATTTCTTTGGCACTTGGGTTTAAAGTTGAGGACAAAAGAAATCTAGAAAAGACTTCTGATTTAATGGAGCTTTATAAGCTGGGAATATAAAGAAACATTTAGATGCAGAATGTACTAATAAGTTTAAACACTAATATCTTTTCTATAACATGCTGTTACACATGCACAGTGAATGTACTTACTGAATCTTTCAGGCATCTTATGCTTTGATTGTGCTGACTCAGGGAGGCATGTAAAGGAGCTTTTTAAACTGTCAGCGAGAAAAAGGTCTCAGGAAGTGGGATATTAAAGCTATCCTTACAAAGATATAACTGAGGTAAATGTGTTTCATTTGAGAGTAATTCAGTGACTTAACCTCAAACACATTAAAGGCACATCTACATTTATTATAATAGAACTTTCCTTTTTTCTTTGACTTCAAGGTTAACTGACATTTTATATACCACTTTGAGGTTTTCAAAGCATGTTAAATGCATTTATTTTTCTCCTCATGACAACTCTGCAAGGTACATGCTATAGGTGATTATGTCCACTTTATAGATAGATAAATGCAGATTTAGAGATGTTAAGTGATTAACTTTACCATCATCATATAGCTAGAGCTGAGATTATAGTTAGAGTTAGTCTGTAGTTAGAGCTGAGATTTGGTCTCTCCTGACTACCAGTCCAGCATCCTTTCCTCTATATCACACTGCAGCAGTAAAAAACAATGGTTTAAAAAAGTATAATTCTAGTCGCTCCCATGGGCATAGTCCTGTGAAAGCTGATAAAGAATAAGAGTTGTAATTGGACTTGTGACAGTACATTTTGTTGGTTTGAGATTCTACTGTGATATGGAATACGTACTCAACCATCAAGATCTTTGCTATGATACATAGTTCAACTGTGGAATTATCTGACATAAAAAGTTAACATTTTATAAAAAGCAAAAGGGCATTCTTTTCCTGACTGCTTGCCATTCTCCCTTAGTGTTGCAACCTAAATATCTGCTTATTATGTATCTATTCATTTTATGATTTACTGTTTTCATTTTCCTCATTACAACACAGAAACTATGCTCTTGAAGGTATCGGACCTTTTTGCTAAATATAACGACATCATCATAATTGTGATAATAGCAGTTAGCATTTATAGAGGACCTACTATGTGCCAGCACCTACTGTGCTAAATGCTTTACAAATATTATCTCATTTAATCCTCACAACAACTGTGGGAGATAGGTGCTGTTATTATCCCTATTTTACAGTTAAGGAAGCGGATGCAAACAGAGGTTATGTGACTTGCCCAGGATTGTACAGCTAATGAATATCTGAGGCCGGATTTGACTTCAGGTCTTCCTGACTCCAGGCCAGCGCTCTCTTCGCTGAGCCGCCTCATCTTTCTAGTGACTGGTGACCAGCCTTACAAGCACACACGCACAAAGAGAAGTATAGCCAGAGTGACTGCTGCTTATTCCGACGTCATTACCTAGTGGCTTCTTCTTATTCTTTTTGATTTCTGACTACCCTTTATTTTTTGTCTGTTTGAAAGCAACAACAAAACTTTATTCCCAGACTGCTGTGGATGGAGTTGGAGGTGGGGAGAAGAGGTTGGGGTGAAGGCATGAGTGTCAGTCTAGGGCAGAGTGTTCTATACAGGGCTCATCTGTCCAACCTAGCAGCTCCTGTGCTTGTATGAACTCTGGGGAGTCTTCAGCCCCCCTGGGGAGCTCTTAAGGGGTTTGACTTTTGGCTACATCCTGTTCTTCCACAGTGCTAGCTCCTGCCTGGAACATTGGATCAGGACCTTATAGTCAGTGCTTCAGAGAATGTTGCAGATGGAGGTGATGATGTGTCTCAGGAGAGGGTGTCAGTGACAAGCAGTGTAAATGATTGGCACATGTAGCCACCCCATAAGCAGATTAGTGTGAAGAAGTTAATAACAGATTTCTCAGGTAGGAAAAAAGTAAACTTGGTATTTCTAATCGAAAGAAGATGGACCAACTAGACTGTAGACGTTCTAGTATAATATAGGGTACTCAAGGTTGTGCTCATTAATCAAGACAAAGAATTCATCCAAGACTAGGAGGCTTATTGTTGGTAGTGGTAAAGAAGTCAAGTCATGAGAGTAGCCTGGTGGGGCATGATGGAACTTTTGTGTGATCATGAGAATTTTCTTTCAGAGGTAGATGGACACTTTCTGTTATTTGCTGAAAGACTTAATTATGTTCCTTCAGCTAAATAACCTTCCATTTCTCTGGCAGCTCTGAGAGTCTCTGGGGTTAAAAAGCATGAAAACTTAGACATGGTCCTAAAAATTCCACATCAAAACAAGCAGCAGTTACTCTGGCTATACTTTACTTCATGTGTGTGCCTGTAATGCTGGTCAGTGGATCCCCTGTCATGGACCTGCATGATGTGGTAGTGCACATCATCATGTTCCAGATTCTTCTGTACTACCTGGGAGATCAACAGACACTGATCACCTTCAGGTGGAATAAGTCCTTCTACCATAGATAAGAGGAGTCCCGCAGGGAGCAAGGAGTTGCTATTCTAAATGGGATGATTTCTTCAGGGACTGTGCCCCTAGTAGTTGGACAAATTTCATGAGGATGCAAAGAGCCAGTGACTTGATGTTGAAAGAGGAATGGCCTAAGACAGGGTGGGGAACCTGTGGCCTCGAGGCCACATGTGGCCCTCTAGGTCCTCAGATGCAGCCCTTGGATTGAATCCAAACTTCACAGAACTAACCCTTTTTATTAATTATTTTTAAATTAAATTCATTAATTAAGATTTATTAATCTTAATTAATTAAGGATTTATTAATAAAAGGATTTGTTCAAAAAGAATTCTGACAGCCAGCTGCAGCAGCTCTTATACTAGTGTTTTATTCATACCTTGTATTTCTGAATGGCACCTGTAGACCCTGCCATGATGTTGTTGTTCAGTCTTTTTTAGTCATGTCTGACACTTCGTGACCCTATTTGGGGTTTTCCTGGCAAAGAGACTGGAGTGGTTTGCCATTTCCTTCTCCAGCTCATTTTACAGATGAGGAAACTGAGGCATACAGGGTTAAATGACTTGCCTGGGGTCACACAGCTAGTAAGTGTCTTGAGGCTTTATTTGAACTGGGGAAGATGAGTCTTCCAGATTCTGGGCCTGGTATTCTATCCACTATGCCACTTAGCAGACCTTGCCATGGCTACTTCGTGATCAGGCATGTGCCCCATGAAGACCTTCCCTTATTACAGTAGGACTCCAGAGAGCCAACTACAGGTATGGATAGCATTGAGAATGTCATCTTCAAGCTCAGACTGCAACACATCCACGATGTTGAATGTGGCATTGGTGCTGCTCTGGCTTTTCAGGACAACCTCCAACCAATGGCCCAACTTAGTCCCAGGCTCCATGTGGCTTCCCTGGTGGTGTCTCCTGGATACTTTTGACAAATATCCTCCCTTTGCTTTTGTAAGTGTAAATTTTTTGACTCTCTTCCTTACTCATTTCACCGTTCTGCTTTTTTCTTTTCCTTGTCTAATTATTGATATACCCATGGAATCCCAAAATATGAGTGTTGTGAGGGATCTTAGAGATCATTTAGCCTTCTTTCTAATATCTTTGGTTATCTTTCTGTTTTCTCTAATCTCTTTCCTTTATTAGAAATGATTTCTGCCCTGGGATGCTCTTATCTGTAAGCTGTCAAGCTATAGCTGGGCTTTAGGCTTCTTATCTGAACTTTAGTTTACCTTGTCCTGCAGCTTCAATTGCCATTATTCATGGAACACCTACTGAATGCATGGTCATCTCAAATTCAGTGTCTCAAAGGAAACTTTTTTTCTTTGCTACTTTCTCTTCCCCTCTAACAAAAGCAGCTCCTCTTTCAACATCCTTGTTTTCATCAGTGGCACCTCTATTTCCCCAAACTCCTTTGACTCTTTCCTCTCTTGTGCTGTCTTTCCCCCCTAATTCATGAATCACTGGCACCTATTTAATTTCTTCCTGCTTCTGAGGAGATTGGACTTTTCCCTGTAGGTAGGACAGCTGTTAGAAACTTTTGAGAAAGGAATGACAAAAAATCACATTCATTTTACACTTTATGATCTGAAGCATTTTCCTTTCAGCCTTAAGGCAGGTAGTACAAGTGTTAACTTCTAATCAGTAAAACTGAGCATGTGACTTGTTCTTGGTCACAAAGCTAGTAAATATTAGAGTGGGGTTTGAGTTAGGTTTCCTGACACTTCAGTATTCTACCCTTTATACTATGCTGCCCCCTTTCTTTGAATCATTATATTAAGAAGAGTTTTCTGATGGCAGTATATAAGAAATTGCAGAAAAAAATGGGAGCAGGAGGTTATTTTCTTACCTTAAGGGATGAAAGGTCGAGTATCATAACAGAGCTGAAAACTAAAGCTGATCAATAAACAGAAAAGGTCTCTAAGATCTTAAAAATGTCATCCTGCTCTAAAGTTAAAGTACTTTAATCTCTTGGAAAGCTCTCATCAGATTTTTTACTCTTCATTTAAACTGTTGGAACAGCAACAACCTTGATTTTCTGATTGCTTATATTCTAGTAGATTAGAAGGGGAAGTGCTTTGAAAGGTAGGCTCATCTGATGGCAGTTGACATTTGGAAATTTCATAGCAAGACAGAAGACAAAATAAAATACAATTGGTAATAGACACAATGATGATCCTGAGTCATCAGAAAAAAGTTAATTTACTTTGGTTATAAGCTATTTATAAAAGCAGTGGAATATGTTAGGTAGAATGTAATCTTGAAGAGAGGGACTGTATAATTTTTGACTTTGTATTTCCAGTGCCTAACACAATGTCTGGCATATAGTAGGTGCTTAATAAATGTTTGTTGCTTGATAGAAATGTAATACACCTCATAAAGATGTAACCAGTTTGGATTGTTATTCTCGTTCTTCTCATGTTCAGTGGAGTTCAGATAGCAGGATAGCAACTTGCTCCAGTACTATTTCTGTTTATGTTATTGTTTTTGTTATCTCTTCATCTTTATTGATGGAATTCAGATAGTTCTCAGATCATTTCTTCCTGCTGTTATTCTTGTGTATTTAATGTTCTGGAGATTATTGTGCAGGTAGCTAAGATGACTAATTTTTGTAGTGCAATCAACAAATAATTTTTTTTTTTTTGGTGAGGTAATTGGGATTAAGTGACTTGCCCAGGTTCACACAACTAGTAAGTATCAAGTGTCTGAGATTGTATTTGAACTCAGGTCCTCCTGACTTCAAGGCCAGAGCTCTATTCACTGCACCACCTAGCTGCCCCCAAAATATCTTTTCTTTTCTCTCTTGCTTTCTTTCTTTCTTTCTCTCTCTCTCTCTCTCTCTTTTTTTTAAAGTGAGGCGGTTGGGGTTAAGCGACTTATTCAGAGTCACACAGCTAATGAGTGTTATGTATCTGAGGTCACATTTGAACTCAGGTCCTGCTGACTCCAAGGCTGGTGCTCTATCCACTGCGCCACCTGCGCCACCTACCTGCCCCTAACAAGTAATTATTAAACACTGTATTCCAGGTACTGTGCTATTCACTGGGGTTATAGATCTGTCTGTATAGATGAATCAAACAATCCTTATGGGAAAGCAGCTTGCATATTAGTATTGAGGTGTAAGCTCATCTTCTATAGACTCACTGGAAACATATTCAAGAAACTCCATTTGCAGATAGGACTACAGGAATCAACCAGTCAATAAGCATTTATTGAGTGTCTGCTATGTTCTAGACACTGTGTTAAGTGCTGGGGATAGAAGTAAAAAGAATGAAACAATCCCTATAGTGTATAGCTTGTCCTGTCCCCTTGTGGTTTTGATTTTTACCACTAGATCTTTATATTTTAAAACCTTTCATTCCATGTGGTTTGAAGATTGAGTATTTGTTATGACAAAATCTATTTAAAACGTTTAAAAATTGTTTTCTGTCATTTAGGTGTGGGCAACAGTTTATTTTGTAATTATGCGCTAGTTCTAGTAAAATTCCATATAATGGGCAACTAGGTGGCAGTGTGATGGAGCCTGGAGTCGGGGAGACTCATCTTCCTGAGTTCAAATCCAGCTTCAAACACTAGCTGTGTGATCCTGGGTCACTTAACCCTATTTGCCTTAGTTTCTTCATCTGTAAAATGATCTGGAGAAGGAAATGGCAAGCCACTGTAATATCTCTGCCAAGAAAACCCCAAATGAGGTCCTGAAGAGTTAGATGTGACTGAAATCACTGAACAACAGCAAATCCAGTACAGTTAGTTTGCTGAATTCTTAAGATGATTTTGTGGTTTGTATTTGGAAGTGTACAGTGTGTTGTTGTCTGTTAGCTTTGTAAAGATTAGTGAGCTTCAGGTGTGTAATTCTAGCCACCTCACCATGTCTTTCTAGGTGTCTAGTAGATACTTAACTTTTGCAACCTGAAGTAATGGTATAGTTTACTCCACTTCGTTACAAAATCTACATTGATAGATAAGTCTGGGCTTCTTTCTGTAATTTCTGTTGTCAGGGACCCAAACCAGAGTTGCAATCAGAAATACTTTTGTTTCTGAAAAACAAATCTACATGCCTCAGACATTTGTTTAGTGCTTCTTTATCATTTATGTTATTGGTTGAGTTTATGAGGATATTGTCCTTGCAGCACCTTTTGATTCTGTCCTTGGATCTTAGCCATTTTATAGACTTTTCCTGGAGATCAGCCTCGTTTGGTTGTATTCAACAAAAGACAGTGGCATTTATATCTATTGTTAGCTTGTACTTTTATTTGGAAAGTGCACTCCTTTTGTTCCAGAAGTATTTCTGTAAATTTCTAACCTGTTATAGAATGCTCTGAGGAGATAGATCCATTTTTATGCTTCTTTTTGATATATATTAAATTATTCTTTGACTTCCCTGTGTTTCATTAACATTATATGGGTTATTATTTGGGTAATTTCTAGCTGTGTTATGTATTTTACTATGCCAAAAGCATACATGAAATATACATGAAGACCAGTATTATGTAGGTTGTGTTCTTTGACTCTAAGTTGCCATTCAGTCTATTAACATACTTTGCCTAGACTTTCTCCTAGAGGTGAACAAAATTGTTTGTCTCTAAGTAATGTCTTTATGCTTTGGTTTAATTTGACCTTTGGGTTCTAGCTCAAAGCCTCTAATCTCTGTTCATTGTTGGTGCACGTTAAAAATTTTACCCTTTTTGGAAATAGCAGTTTTCAGTGGAGCTTTATAACTTGATGCCATCCCTGTACATCAGGTGATTAATGAGATGTTTTCTTTGAGTCAGTTTTTAATTTGGAAGCCATTCTCTTGTCTATTCAAGAGGGATGGATAATGGGTTTATTTAGGCAGAATTACAGTAGACTCCATAGAAGAAGTCAGATTTTATATCAGTTGTTATTTACATTATTGTATTGTTGCCTTGTTTCAAATAGAACAGTTGTGCACGTGAACATTGAATACTGCAGTGTTTTCAGTATATTCAGGTCTGTTTTGTATATTTGCCGTACACAAATGACAAAGCCATGACTGTGGAACTGAGTTTAAGACTTGATAGTCGTCAATAACGGCATTGGAAATGTTATGCTGCATTCAGTGGCTTGTCAAGTAATAACTGAATTGAAAATGAGTTGGTTTTTTTTTTAACATCTGAAATTTTTTTGGAACCCCCCCTTTTTTTGCTCCTCAGCTAATATATGTTTTTGTGTTTATCAAAAGTTTTTTGAGAGGTATAAGCTGTGATTATTTTGTATGAAGTTTATATAACATGATGCTGTAGCGTAACAAATATGGGATCAAGCTTGCATTAAAGAGAGCTCGTAGAGTGCTTTGTTAAATTCATGCTCTTATGTGAAGTGTAGGAGAAATAATTATAGATCTTTTCTGGATCCACTGCTTTCCAGTTTTGCAGATAAGCTAGTATTTCAGTCACCTCCTTTGATGTAGCCATTCTGTCTTTTAGTGTATTCATGGTGTACAAGCTTTCTTTATTACATTAGATTCATTTTGCCCTTTTGTTGTATTGGAATTCCTTCTAGCATATAGACCAATGTTTTCCATGTTATTTGGAGGTTCACTGTGATCCCTAATATCTTTACCTATCAAGCTTCTGTAGCAGGGAGTTCTTGGGATCCATGAACTTAAAAAAAATCAACAATGTACTTCAGTGTAATTGGTATCCTTCGTTATCCAATGTATTTTATTTTATGCATTTTTAAAGCATTATTCTGAGAAGGGATCCATAGGTTTCCCCAAACTGCCCAAGGGATCCATGACACAATAGAAATTAAGAACCTCTGTTAATAGTACAGGTTATAATTGCTGTTGTATAATTGGTTTTTAATTTTTCTGTTCTTTACACTATTTAGACTGTATTTTTAAAAATTGAACTTTTTCCTTTTATTTTTAATTGTTTATTAAAAATATAAAAACTTTCTGACTTTTTTGTTTCCTGGATTTCATTCTACACATTCTTTTTTATTATTTTTGGGCATTCTAATGTTCAGATTTTCTGCTATGTGTAGTGGCTAGACGTTGATTTTATCTTCCACTGAGTTTTCATAGTCCTTAAATAATTTTCTCAAGCCACCCTGCCATGATAGCATTTGACTTCTCTCTTTAGGAGTTTTCCTATATAACTTTCTACCTGTGGTCCTTAATGTGGCACTAGATGCAACATGTTCAATTCTGTTCAGATCCTGAAATATTTTACACTGTCAGATATTGTAGGAGAATGTGTTCATTCATGATGGCTGTAACAGATAATGGCTTTTTGGAGTTACTGTTTTGGTATAGTTGGTCTGTTGGATTTGTGCCATCAGATTAAAAATAAGATTTTAAAGATTACAACCTAACCATGCCTGTCTCCTTTTCAAATCATTAGAAAAATCAGCATTATTTTTTTAAACCATGTTTCATTATTAGATAGCACTTAGAGAGTCTGTATTAAGTGTAGCTTTTCAGTGCCCTCAGAGTCTTTGTTTTTCTCTTCTTTAGAGTTAAGTAGCTTAAAAAGTTTCTCTTCTTATTTAATATCTAATGAGGTTAGTTCTTTTGATTATCTTATACCTTCAGTATGTAATTCTGCTGCTTGGAGCTGAGGTCGGGTTATAATTACCATGATGGTTTCAAGTAAGGCCAGGAAGGAATTCATCACCACCCTGTCTATTTCTTAGCCTCACAGTTGCCAAAGTGTCTAACCCAGCCGGTGGTATCACCAGAGCTCATTTGCCTAGCATTCTATGGCTCCTTGTGGTATTTTAGTATTAAATAGTCCCCTGATACACAGGAGTATATTCATTTGGGTGGTATTTCCTCACTTTGTCATTTGGTCATCTCCCCTACTCCTCCTCACATTGGTTGTATTTTGAAGGGGTTATCATCATTATCATAATCATCTCTCTCTTTTTTTGTTGGGATTCTGATAGAAATAGTCCAGGGACAAGGCAGTAACTGTTATTCTTTTATATTTTGTATGTTTTATATTTATGATGAATAATGATAGTTATTATTATAAAGATTTGACATTTAAAGTAACAAGTGGTATAGTAGGAAGAACCTTAAGCCAGGATTTAGGACACCTGGATCTTTTTCTGACTGTTGTTTGACTTTGGGTTAGTCATTTATCTTTTTGGGTTTCACTTTCCTCATCTGTTAAGTGAGGGGGTTGGACTAGATAATTTCCAAGAGCCATTCCAAGGCTAACATCCTGTTATTCTACAGGGATAATTTTGAGTTATCTTGAGAATTCAATTAACTAGAAGATCTTTCTGTGATGATTCTTTGCATTTCAGTACCAGAGAGAACATAGTGCCATAATTATAAACATCTCAAGGGATAAATTTTATCAAGCACAGTTTGGTCAATGTCTTTGAATCCTTTCAGCCTGAATATTTCAAACTGTGATTCCACCTTTAATAATAAAACTAGAAGTTTGCCCATTGTACTGAGGACTTTTGAGAGCAGGTGGAGTGACTTACAGTACAAAATCTGGCTTGTAAAAAAAAAAAGTCTGCTTGTTTCACAGTATTATAAATATATCTTATGATTCTTTATTGTCACAGTTTTGAGAAGAGCCTCCCTTTTAATAGGTTGTTTTTATGTAATGTTGACTATTCTTGTAACAACTTGTAAAGCTGTATGCACTTCCACACTTTTTTTTTTAATAGAAATGATTCTGTGAATCATGCAGTCTGACTGCGTGAAGGGGCTACAGTTTTTAACTAGTGCTTGTACGTAAATCTTCCTTTCTCAAATCTATTGTCTTCTGTAAGTGCACATACCATAGTTTTCATCCCCAAATTTATCAGTTATATTTTAAACTCTTGATGTGGCATTGACATGAATAGGTTTACAAAGTAAAAAAAAAACACATACACACACACCCTCCTAACTTCTTTAACATCAGTTTATATAAAATGTATGATAAATGTATAATCAAATGAGCAGATCTCTAGCTACATCTGTTGCTTTATCCCCTTGCAATGCAAAACAGGAAGATATTAGTTTCTCAGTTGATGAAAAAAGTCTTCAGATACACATGCAATTGTCCTCACTATATTACCTGCAAGTGAAACCAGCAGTGTTTCTCTTTTTGAATGAGGCTTTTAACACTTAACAGTTCTGTAAACAGCTTTATATGATGCAGACAATCCTTTTGATATTACATTGTTTTCAAAAAGTTTGTTCTTATTAAAAACTTAATTTTCTTTGGGAAAAATTTTTTTTAGTGTATTTTATATGTACAATTCAAAATGTTTCATTTCATTAATTTTAATACTATATGGAATGTGATGCTATTTTTAAATGAAATAATTTATACAGAGTAGTCTTTTCATGAAAAGTTGTGAATCTCAATTATAAATATGGTGGATTTTATTTTCTGGATTTTTTTTTGTTTTGTTTTGTGTTTATGTAATTTCCACTCCTTAAACTCTACTGTCTTTGCTTATGTAGTTTTAGCTGCTCTAATGAATTTCTCTTCAGAATGGTTATATATTATTCAAAATGAAGTGATATTTCACTTAAAATTAGAATAATTTGAAATTATCAATAAGTTAAACTTGTCTCAATTATTTTAATTTTTTTTAAATGTTGGTGTTTTGGGGAAATTCATTTATGAGCTACTTAAAAGGAGAGAAATGTAATTGATATGCCACTTCTAATTTCCACACAATGTTTATTTAACTTTTTCTTTGTATTAAAATGCAGCAGTCAGCATAACCACACAATCTTTTGTGTCATGAGCCTATGCAGACTGATGATATTATAATGCATCTCCTTCCGCAGAGATTTGACGTAGCTCCTTAAATTTGACCTCGTTATACATGATGTTTTAAATAGTCTGCACTGCATGCCTTGTTGACTGAAGTAAGTTTGCCAGATTCATTTTGCTTGTGCTGACTTTGATTTGCAATTTATTTTCATTGAAACAGGACATATATTTTTGTAAGAATTGTAATTTAATACTGTATTATTTTTTACCATTCTTTTGTGGCATCTCTTTCCTCTTCTGAGGGTCTACACACACACACACACACACACACTCTCTCTCTCTCTCTCTCTCTCTCTCTCTCTCTCTCTCTCTCTCTCTCTCTCCCCCTCCCCCTCCTAGGCTGTCCCCCATAGTTTGGAAAACTCTGCCTTAAGAAATCTATTGCCTTCTAATCTTTGTTTAGTTTTAAAAAATACACTTACAGTTTATGTGTAAGTTCAATTCCTTTAGTTCTGCTTTCTTGACTTTGTGTTATGTCTTTTGCTATTTCATTATATTCCCTTTATATTTGATTTTTAATGGCACAGCAATATTTCATCACATCGTACCAGATTTGTTGTACAGTTTGCTTTAAGTTTTGCATTAGAGGAACTATGAATATTTTTGTACTTCTAGGACTTTAATTACATCATTAGGGTGTATGTTCCTTCTGATGAGATCTCTGGGTCAAAGAGGCAATGATTAATTTTTTAACTAGATATATATTACCAGATACCTATATGGAAATTTTCCAATTTGTAATTCCATGTGCGGTATAATAATGTGCCCTTTCCCCCTGCTGTCCTAACAACATTGCTTTGTCACTTTATTTTTGCCAGTTGGATTGGTGAAAGTTACTGCCTCAAAATTATATTAATTTGTTTCTCTCTGATTATTAGGGAAGTTAAACAGTTTTGTATTTTGAGTTTCTTCCTTTGTTTATATCATTTAACCTTTTGCCGGACTGGTTATTATGTCCTTATTAATTTGTAGTGGTTCCTTATAAATTCTGTTTACTAGTTGGGACACAACAAATATACAATACATATATATTTGTTTTATTGATATCTTTTTTTTTTTAACATGTCTGTGCCCTTTTCCTTTCACAGTGAGACATCTCTTATAACAGAGATTTAAAAAGAAAAAAAGTTTTGTAAAACCAGACAGTGTGCTAATTGCATTAAATATCATATTCAGCATTCCACCATTGTGTCCCCACTACCACAGCAAAGGAGGAGAGATTCAATTTTTCATCTTTTGTTGGGCACCCTTGGTTATTATAATTGCACAGCATTCAGGTTTTGTTTTTGTGTTTTCCTTTTACATTGTTCTGATCATTATGTATATATTTTTCCTTGTTTTACTTAATATTGCTCTGTATCCCTTCACATAAGTCCTTACATGCTTGCAAATTCTTCATATACATTATTTCTTGTAACAGTTACAATCCATTACATTGATGTACTAGTGTTTACCCATTCACCAGTTGATGGGCACCTACTTTGTTTTCAGTTCTTTGTTACTATGAATGGTACTGCTTTGAATATTTTAATATATATCAGATATTTCTGTATTGGATCCATGTGGTACATACACCTGCTCATGGGATCTCTGGGGGAAAGGACATTCTAATCATTTATTTCTAGTGTAGCTCCAAATTACTTTCCTGAATGATTGAACCATGAGTGTGCCTGTTTTTCTGCAACCCACTCAAACATTGGCTTTTAACATCTTTACTGTGTGCAAGGTAATTAAGAGTTATTTTAATTTGCCTTTTTTTTTAGTGATTTCATATGATAGTTAATTGCTGTTTTTTGAGAATTTTTTTCATATCCTTTAACTGGTTATCTATTGGAGAATGACTCTTGCTCTTAAATATTTGCATTAATCCTCTCTGTGTTGAATATCAGGCCCTATCATAGAAATTTAAAATAAAAAGTGGTAGATTAAGATATTGATTTTCTAAAACTTGGAGATAGTGATGACTTTTAATTTTTCTCGTCTCCTTTCTGTTGCTAGAATTTCTGAAAAACTTTATCTAATAATAGTGGGAATAGAGAAGAAATCCACGTTTTGCCCCTGAACATATTAAGAAAGTTTCTAGTGACAAGTATATATCTCTCTCACCCTGTCCCTCTTCCTCTTTGTCTGCCTCCTCCCTGTCTGATAGGAGGGAGAATGAAAATAGTAAAAGAGAGTGGACCTGTGATTTCTGTAGGGAACGCCTGGGTTAGGAAATTCTCTTTACCTGCAAGTGTAGCTTTTCACCTTCTGTACATTTTATAATCTTAGAGAGTTGTCTAGAGCATGAGAGGTTAATTGATTTGGTCAGGGATCATACAAACAGTATATGTCAGAAGCAAGATGTGATTGAATAAAAATCTTCCTGATTTCAAGGCTGACTCTGTTCACTACCTATGCCAACTTGTTTTTTCACTGTTAAACATAGACTCTCGAAATATTTGAAGACCTGTATTAATTAGTACAATTAAGAGCAAAGAAGGCAGAATGGGGAGGGAAAAGTACATAAAGTAGGGGGCAGCTAGGTGGCGCAGTGGATAGAGCACCAGCCCTGAAGTCAGGAGGACCTGAGTTCAAATGTGACGTCAGACCAAACACTTGACATGTACTAGCTGTGTGACCTTGGGCAAGTCACTTAACCCCAATTGCCTTACCAGAAAAAAACAAACAAAAAAAAAAGAAAAGTACACAAAGAGCATTTACAGGTAATGTAAGTAAAAACATATAGATCAGCTGAACTGAGCTTATTGCATTGATCTACTTATTTCTGTGGTACAGATGGTATGGTATATTTTGTTTATCTTGGTGGAGAGGTGGATAACTATGGGTGCAGCATGTCATGTATTACTTTGTCAGTTAATTTTGATTAGTTGTTTTTCTTTGTTACTAAGAAGGGTTCAGTGGGGTAGAGGAATGTTTAAGAAATGACTGGTGCAAAATCCAAAACACTTCACTAAAACTAAAAAAAAAAAAAGCCTCAGTGATTCGAGTATATTTGGTTAGTTTATGGCCTCTTTTTTTCCAGATTCATTAATCTGCTTTTGTTCTGGACTTGGGAAGTTTCGATTATCATTCATTACAGCTTTTTAATACGTTTTGGAGTAGAAAATTGATTTCTCCCTTTTTGCCCTCAGCAGCCCATTGGTTCTTCCATATTTATTTTATTACTATTTTATCCAGTCCTATAAAGTAACTTGTTAGTGTTTTCATTTGTATTTATTGTAACTTAATTTGGGAATTATTGATGTTTATTATTTTGCTTCATTCCAGCCATATACAAAGGACATTTTTCTATAAATGGTTGGGTCTCTTTTTATGAATCTTGGTAAGCTAATAGAATTGGTTGTATTTCAACATGGTGTCTGTGGGGAAGAGGATAAAAGGGTAAGACATTCTAGAAACATAATAGTTTGAGTGAAAGGATGAAGGTGAGAAAACTTATAGTGTCCTTGAGAAATAGTATGAAGTTTACTTTGACTGAGAGCAGACTTAGGAAAGAAAGTAGAAACTTTTTTCTTGTCTGTCTTTTCTCAGCTATATGATAAGATTTCCTCGAACTGAGTCTGTTATTCTCTCTCTGGCTCTAGTGATAGCTTCCAAAGAGATTTGGCTATAGTTCCAATTTCAGTTTTGTGTTTCTTTCCTTTTTTGTGCTACTAATTGGATTTTCCAAGTTTGGTTGCATAATAATTGGCTTATTTTATGTAGTGTTTTATCATTTACAAAGCATTTTCTTCACCGATACTCCAAGACAGGTAATGTACATATTATCTCCATTTTACAAATGAGGTCAAGCTCAAAGAAGTTGGAAGTTGCCCATGGTCATACATTGAATAACTGGAGTTGTGACTTGAACTTGTGTATTGTTTATTCTGAGTCTGGTACCCTTTAGATCATTTATCTCTCCAATTTTGGAATTCATTTGATCACATTCATCAGACAAATGCGTGACATTCTTCCATTGTAATAATTATATAAAATATGTCCTCTTGCCTGAGTTTTTGTACCATGTCCTAATCTTTACTTGGTATGCATACCACTACCATCCAAGTAGTCACCTAAACTTATAAAACTATACCATGGACAACCAAAAACGCAAAGCAGTACTGCTCATGAGATTGCTAGAAAGTGTATTCAATTTGTCTCATAGTCCTCTTCTCTGTCAGTAAACATTTTTTAAGTGCCTACTATTTGTCAGGTCCTGTGCTAAGCACTGGGGATACAAAGAAAGACAAGATAGTTCCTGCTTTCAAGGAGCTCTAATTGGGGAGGTAACATGAAAACTACTATATACAGTCAAGCTGTATATAGGATAAATTGAAAATAAGCAGTGGAGGGAAGGCCATAGAATTAAGAGGGATCAGAAAGCCTTCCTGTAGAAGATGGGATTTTATCTGGGACTTGTGGGAAACTAGGGCAGCCTGAGAGATGGAGATTAGGAGGGAGAACATTCCCTGAATGGGATATGTTGCAGAATTCCCCCTTTGCATGGAGCTCTAAGAGATTGATGATAACAGTCTTTTTCCCTTGCACTTGTGGCCACCAAATTTGCTGCTTTTGTTGGCATTGTATTCAAGCCTATGAGAATGGACTTTGTCCTGCTTGCAGAGAGATACGTGTCCTAAAAAGATATTTCCTTCTCCAGCTCATTTTATAGATGAGGAAAGTGAAGCAAACAGGTTTAAGTGACTTGGTTAAGGTCACACAGCTGGTAAGTGTCTGAGACGGCCAGATTTGAACTCAGGAAAATGCATAGGAGATAGCTACTCCCTAAATTACTTTACAAAAATCTCTTTGTTGCGTTAAGTGATTGTTGACTGACTACCTCTCAAAAGTAGATTGCAAGTGTATTACATGAGCCCTAAATGATATAGTTGAATTTTCCGTCTGTTGAGCTTAGATTTGGTTCTATGGTATAATGGCATAGATTGTTGCTAAAAGGAAAAGATAAGTATTTTTTAGTTCTCTGATAAAACCAGATTTTTAATTCAAGTTTTCTCTAAAGTATACTACCAGTGTTTTGTTAATTCTTTTTTGTGGTTGTTCAGTCATTTTACTTGTGTCTGATTCTTCCTGACTCCATTTGAGGTTTTCTTGGCAAAGATACTGGAGTGGTTTGCCATTTCCTTCTACAGCTCACTTTATACATGAGGAAACTTAAGACAAACAGGGTTAAATGATTTGCCAGGGTCACACAGCTAGTAAGTGTTTGAGGCCAGATTTAAATTCAAGTCTTCCTGACTCTAGGCCCAGAAACTCTAATCCATTGTGCCACCTACCAGCCTCTAAGGCTAGGTGATTTACCCAAGGTTGCACTATACTAAGTGGCAGATACGTTGTTATTGTTGTTCAGTTGTTTTTCAGTCCTGTTTGATTCTTCATGACCCCATTTAGAGTTTTCCTGGGAAAGATACTGAGGTGGTTTGCTATTTCCTTCTCCAGCCCGTTTTACAGAGGAGGAAACGAGACAAACATGGTTAAGTGGCTTGTCCAGGGTCACCCAGCTAGCATCTGAAGCCAGATTTGAACTTAGGAAAATCATTCTTCATGACTTCAGGCCCATCATTCTACCCACTGGGCCACCTAGCTGCCCTTGTTAACTCTTATGTAGGAAGTTAATTCACTTAAAAAGATCTTTTAAAAAGATCCATTTTTTAACCACACTTTCACTTTCCACTGCTTACTAGCCTCTTCTCCTCCCCTCCTCCTACCCCCTCTTGTTATAAATAAGTATTGTCAAGCAAAGCAAATAAACACATTGGCCACAACTGAAAATGTATGCCTCAATTCTGTACCTCTGATATGCTATCTTTGCCCACAGGTCACACTTAAAGTTTTCTGAAGTCATTTTTTAAAAAAGTGTTTTGGATGGTAGTGGGATCAGGTGTGTTACATTTTGCTATTATCTCTTTTCCTCATTTCTTTTGATTTACAGTGTGACCTTTGGAGTTTTTTTTGTTTTGTTTGTTTTTTGTTTTTGCACATAAGCTTTCCGTTTTGTGAATCAGAAATAATGATGTGGGTCATTGGTTTCCAATGACATGTCCAAGCATGTTTAGTGTATAAGCAGTTTGAAGGCATATACATTAAATATACCTATTTTATCAGACTGTAGTTCTCAATATTTAATATAGTTGCAATGAATCTTAGAAGTTAACCAGTTTATGCTTAGCATGTTCTTATATGTGCTTATAGATTTAATGATATGTCTAGATATGTTATGTATTTTGTTTTTCACTTATGAGAATCCTACCATAAAGTAAAAGGTTATTGAGACATTGAGGAATAAGGCTTAAGACAGATGATGCCTGTTCATCTCCTATCTTCCCTTGAGATATGTCAGTATAGTGCTTGAGTATTCTCTAAATCTTGTTAGGAATGCTGAGGTTTTTTTTAGCTTTCTATTTTATGCAATAATTCCACAGAGCCAATTTCCCCCTAATTCTCTCCATACCTAGCCTTTGATCTCAGATTTATATGCTAGTGATGTAATACATGCTTTCACTTCTTATATCAAATGCAAAAATTGTTTAACTCATTTACTCTGTAAAGCTACAACTTAGGTAAAACTTATAGTTTTCAGTGTTTTACATGCACAATTAATTTTTGTTGTATTTTTTCTGATTTTCTCACAGGTCTTCAGAGTGCTCCATTTTATTTTCAGTGCTGACCTTCCTTCTCCCTTAAGTTATTATAAACTTTTTTTGCTGCTGTGTATACACGTGAAGATGTCTCGAAGTCCCGATGCAAAGGAAGACCCTGTGGAATGCCCCCTTTGCATGGAGCCCTTAGAGATCGATGATATCAACTTTTTCCCTTGCACTTGTGGCTACCAAATTTGCCGCTTCTGTTGGCATCGTATTCGCACTGATGAGAATGGACTTTGTCCTGCTTGCAGAAAGGTACATACCCTATGGTAACTGCTTAAATTTTTCATGTTGGTGAATCAACAAGTTAGTAAAGTCATCTTGATTATGGGAGTGGGAGGGAATCTGTATTTATCTTCACCTGAAGTTACAAGTAGCAGTATACTTCCTGAAGCAGTCCTGTTTTAGTGGAAATAGCACTGTAGTTTAGGAGTTAGGAGATCTAGCATCTGGTCCTGGCTCTGTAACCAATTAGCTATGTGATTTTGGGTATATCACTTAATCTCTGAGCTTCAATTTGCTCATATATGTGAAATGAAGGACATTACCTACTTTGATTCAACAAATATTTATTGAATGACTGTACCCTCTCTTCTGTCCTTTCTCTCTCCTTTCTCTCTTTCCCTCTCTTCTTTCTCTCTTTCCTCTGTGTACGTGTGCGTGCGCGTGTGTGCGTGTGTGTGTGTGTATAGGTATGGTAGGATTAGATGATTACTAAAGTCCTTCCTCTTGTTCTTATTGATATACAAATCAACTAATGAACAGTATATAATAATGCTTGTTAGCAAGAGATGTTTTGCTTCATCACTGAAAGATTTTGCTGATGAGCTTGGAGAATAATGCAAAGAACTGTCCCTTTCATATCTGAGAAAAGTTTTCTTTACTCATGTGGCTTTTAATATGATTTTTTGGTTTATAAGGACATCTTAAACTATACCACTTTTTTTTTTACTTGATAGTTACTAAAAATGTACCATTAGATTTTTATAAAGCTCTAAATTCATGATAGTAAAGTTCTCATAGATGTCTTTGAAACAATCCACTTTTGTAACTGCTAGGTTCATAATAATGTGCACTGTATTAAGGGTGAGTAAGATTGTGGAAGTGCTTTGAAAATTATAAATGAGTAGTATGTGAAAATCTTATACATATGGAAATAATATTTAAATTTAAACCCCCCGTTTTTTAGAACTTAGGAGATCTATCAAATAATTTCTATTTTCTGGGATTAAAAAAATACAGTGAGTGATATTTAAAATTTTTTTTTTTAAAATAGGGTAGGTTTGAGGATGATTGCTCAATTCCATTCTCCTGAACCTGATAGATTTAATAGAATCTATTATCTTTTGACTTGGAGTGTTATGATGTAAAGACTTTGAGAAAGAATAGAATAATCACTTAATCACTTAAGTAGTCACTAGGGGAAAGCAAAATTGCTTGGGGAACACAGTAAAGAAAATGTTATTGAGGGATTATACTAGATAATGCAAGTATACCAATTGATTATTGAGCCAGTCCCTGAGGCTAGCAACCTAGGAGTCACCCTACACCTTCACTATCTCTCAGCCTCCATGTCCAAGCTGTTGCCAAGACCTGTAGAATTCACCCTTGCAATATCCCTCAAATACACCCTCCTCTCCTCAGACACTGCTATCACTCTAGGGCAGTGCTTCATCTTCTCATGCCTGCATTATTGCAGTACTCTGGTAGGTCTTCCTGTCTCATTGTCTCTCCCCACTCTAATCTATCCTCTATTCAGCCACCAAAGTGATTTTCCTGAAGCTCACATCTGATCACCTCACCACCACCCTTTCTTCCCCCTTCCCCCAACTTAGTAAACTCCAGTGACTTCCTGTTGCCTCCAGGATCAAATGCAAAATCCTCTTTTTGGCATTCAAAGCTCTTCCTAACTTAGACCCCTCCTACTTTTCCAGTCTTTTTACACCTTACTCTCCCCCACATACTCTGATCTAGTGACAGTGGCCTCCTAGCTGTTCCATGAACAAGACACTCCATCTCTCAGCTCTAGGCATTTGCTCTATCTCTCATGCTTGGAATGCCCTTCCCTCTCCACTCTGGCCTCCTTGGCTTCTTTTGAATCCCGACTAAAATTCTACCTTCCACAGGAAGCCTTCCCTAACCCATCTTATTTCTAGTGCTTTCCCTCTGTTAATTATTTCTTATTTATCTTGCATGTAGCTTGCTTTGTATGTTTACTTGCATGTTATTTCCCCCGTTAGATTGTAATCACCTCTTTTTGTATCTCTAGCACTTAGAACATAGTAGGTGCCTAACAAATGTTTAATGATTGATTGATCTCCATAGGTGAAACTTAATGCAACCTCTTTTTTTTCACCCTTATTTAGAAAGTTTGCTGCTTAAGAAACTTGAGCATAGAACATTGATTTCACTAATATAGGAAACTTGCTTTTGAGGAAACTTCTTACCAATTGCAGATCAACCATTCTTCTGCAATTTATAGTCTTAGAGTCTCCTGGGGCATTTGAGAGGTGAAGGGATTTTACCAGCATCATACAGCCATTATGAGTGAGAGGTGGCGACACCAGGGACTAGGTCAGCTCTCTATTCTACTACTTGTTTTTAATAAATGACTTCTTGCCTCATTCCTCACATCATTTTGTCAGGAAAAATGTTGCTTTTTTTTTTTTTTAAATCAAAGGAAGTTTGTCTTATTTGCAAAATTAGTAGAGCAGTCAGTCTGTGGCATTTCTGAGGCAGCCCTCACAGAGAATGGCAGAAGTTTACTTAGAAAATTCTGAATTATTTACTTAGGTCTCAGAGGTGGTTCAATAGAAACTATAATAACCTTTAAACTTTCTTTTTATAAGTCAAAATTTTCCCCTTCTGTGATCATGTTGTTATTTGAGCTATAAAGGGTATATGTGTGTGTGTGTATGTGCGCACACACACACACATATGCACACACATGCTGACATGGTAAAATGTTTTATCTGAGCATAAACTTAAAGAATTTTAGTATTGGAAGTCAGCTTGGAGACAGTCTAGTCTAATCTTGACTATATTGCTTTCAAAAAATATTGTGAAGGTGAATAATAGTCTGTTTTTTTTTTTTACACTTCTCCCTGGATTTTGCATATTTCTAAATCTGTGTAGTGAAACCACATGGTTTTAATTCTGTCATCTTTCAAGTTTTTTAATGATCTAATCAAGATGAGTTCATTCATTGATATGACTTTCTAATAGACATCTGTCTGCATCATTAAAAATCATTGAATCTGCTGGAATTCTCTGATAATATGTTAAAAATTTAACCGGTGAGTTTTGTAAATTGCTATGCAAGATTTAGGAGGTAGTCTGAAATAGTATTTCATAGGAAAGATTCATGGTTTGATATAGGACTTTGCCCATGGGCAAAGTCACTTCTTAGATCTTGGACAAATTGGCATATAATGTCTTCTTTTGACTTATAAATCATTCTCCAGGCACAATACATAATTGTGGAAAATTTCTTCATGGTCAAGTTTGTAATTATATTAACAGGATATGTTAAGGAGAATTTTGATGGAAACTTAACTGCTTTCTTTTTCTGTATTGCTAGAACAGCCTGGTTCAGAGTACAATTATAAAAGAAGTTTCATCTAGATTATCTTAATTTACGTAGAATTTTTTCTTCTCTCTTTTTATTTCTCTTTTTACAGGAAAAGAAGAGCTTTACTCTTCTTAAGGCCTCTGTTATTTCTGATTACTTTTAATTTTTTTTAGAGTACTGAAATTTCATTGGATATTTCATAATGACCCTTTAGTTTTAATTCAGTGGACATTTTAGACATGGGCTGTATGCAGAGTGCTGGAAATGTCCTGAAAAATCTTACATTTTATTTGTGCCTTTATAGTAGGAAGATAGGAAAACAAACAATTTCACATTGAACTGTGGGAGGATAGGAAGAGACTTCATTACTGTGAAAGGTAAAAGAGCCATAGGACAAGAGTTTGAAGTAATGGCAGGATCAAGTTGAATTTTTAAAGAGTGGGAGACTTGGACATGTTTTGTGCAGCAGGGAAGTCCCTGCTAACTTCATCCGAAGCTATGACCCCCTTCCTGTGGGTTTCCACTCTAGTAACTTCTTTCTATTTCTTCTTCAGTCTCTCCTTAACCATCAACCTGCTCCCAAGATGGAATTAGTTGAAGCATACCCAAAAGACATCCCTTTGTAATGCTAGCACTCAGCTTTCAGCCTCAGAGACCCTGGAAGCACTGGTGCCCTATCATTACCTTTGAGGCTCTGAATCCGTGATGAATTTGAGTAGTCCCCCTGCTACTTTTGGAGTTTGGAGACCAGAAAGTAATTCTTGGTGATTTGGTCCTTAGGGAATGGGCTGAACTCACACTCAACCTGCCTGACTTGCTTCAGCCTCCACTTACATAGCACCAAGCACTGTATAATAAACAGCCTCCATCTTTACTTTCCAAAGCTGATTTGTAGAATACTATTAATATGTTGCTAAAGTCAAATTTAGCTCTGTCTTTGAGAGACTTACCAACATCATAGTGAAAAAATTAATTAAAACCTGATATGTTATTTACATATGTAAGAAGTGGTAAAAGAAAACATGTATTGAAACATGTCTTGTTTGCTTTCTTAGATTGATCTAGTAATTAAACATCAAAATGACTACAAATAGATTTAAGTATTGACATAGTAGTTTTCATTGTTGATTATTGTATTAGGCATTGTTGTTAAATCATTTATAATAGTTTGGAAGAACATCTAACTGACAATAAACTAGTCAGTTTGGGTTAAATGTCGGAGTTGTGAACTTCATTTCCTGCTGAATTTAGTTCTTTTAAAATATTTTTAAAATTATGAATTTAATAATCGTCATTGCAACATACACAGAATAAAAAGATTTTATATGAAACTGAACTTCTCTTGTTATAGTTTGTCATTAAAAAGTGTATATAAAGTTTAACAAGATAGTAATAAAATTACACTGTTCATTTATGCTCTTCTTTGTAACTTCTTTTTGTTTTGTTCCATGTGTTTTAAATGTTTTATTGATGTCTCTTTTTGCATTTCTGTTACTAACCCATTAACTATCTCCAGTCCTTTCTTGTAACAAATAAGGATAAGTCAACAAACGCATTGGCTGTGTTGGAAAGTATCTTGTTCTGCGTCTTTATTCTCTCTTTCTTTTTTTTTTTAAACACACCTTTATTGATTTCTTTTGTTTTTGTACATCATTATATATATCGTTTCTTCCAGAATCCTTCTCCCTCTTCTCCTCCCAGAGAGCCATCCCAAATAACAAACTATTTTTTTAAAGACAAAAAAAAGAAAAAGAGGAGGAAAAAAACAATATACTTGATCAATACATTGAGGAAGTCTGAAAATATATACACTGTGCAATACTTGTGGACCTCCCACCTCTGCAAAGGAGTATGGTGAGAGTGTCTTCTCATATCTCTTCTTTGGAGTCATATTTGTTCTTTATAATTTTGTAACATTCACTTTTGATTTGTGTGTATGTATGTATGTGTGTTTTTGTTCTTTCCTTTTACATTATTGTAGTTGTATACATTGTTTTCTTGACTCTTCACTTTGTATCAGTTTAAGTAGATCTTTCCATGCTTTTCTGTATTCATTTCTTAGATCACAGTAATATTTAGTTACATTCACGTAAAACAATTTGTTTAGTCATTCTGCAGTTGATGTACTTCTACTTTGTTTCCAATTTTTGGCCATCACAAAAAAGTACTGCTATAAATATTTTGGTATACATTGAGACTTTGTTCTTATCAGTGGCCTTCTTGGTGTATAACTCATAGTAGAATCTCTAGATTGAAGGATATGAACATTTTAGTAATTTTATTTTAATAATTCCAAATTGCTTTCCGGAATGCTTGTACCAGTTCTCAGCTCCAACAGCAATGCACCAGTGTGCCTATCTTCCTACAACCCCTCCAGAATTGGCTGTTCTTATCTTTTGTCATCTTTGCCAGTTTGCGAGATATGAATTGAAGACTAAGGATTGTTTTCATTTACATTTCTCTTATTATTAGTGATCTAGAGCATAGTCCACCTTGTTTTCTTGATTTTTTTTCTGATGGGTATCAGGAGAAAGTTTCAGTAGAGCTAATATGTTCAACATAGTAACAAAAAGTTGACACATTGCTTTGTTGAAAAGGGGAATGTTCAATAATTTGATTTTTATTAATATTTTAAATTTATGTTTTGTCAGATGCTTAGATTTCATACACTGTTCAGCAACTCTTTTTTAAAAAAAGCTTTATTTATGCCTTTTGTTTTTGCATTAGTAATTTATGAATATCTTCCTTTCCTCTTCAAACTATTGCATGCTCCCTTTTAATAATGAAAAATAGTTAAGTAGAAACAACTGACAAAATGACTGTATCTTAATAATATGCCATAAGTTTTCTTTCCTAGGAGTGTCTCCCTTGCTACTACTCCCCTCACCCTTACATATTTGCCAAGAGAAGGGAGCTAATTTTCTTTTCCATTCTCCAGGGGTGGGGATGGAGGATATCATTACAGTCATTGACTTTGGCTTCATTTTAGGGCTCTTTTTATTTGCATTGTAATCCTCTTTGTGCATATTTTGCTCATCTTGACTGTGTATCACTTAATACAGCGCTTCCTGTGTTTTTCTAAATTTCTCATTTGTTTCTTATGTCACAGTAATAGTCTGTTACATTTAAATGCCACATTTTGTTCAATCATTTCTCAGTCAGTAACTGCACATTTTCTTTCCGATTCTTGACTACCTCAGAAAGTACAACTATGAATATTTTGTTACATATATGGAATGTTTGGCAACTTCTAAATGCGCCAGTAGTTCTTGCTGTATAGTATCTAATTCAGACTAATAACATAAAATTCATTTTGTTTTATTATTGTAACCATGTAGCCATCTCAGACTTATTTATGAACTGTATTGACTGATTTTCTAAGTTATGGAATAATGTACCAGGTTCTGATCTTGGTCTGATTTTGGGCAAAGAGAAGAATGTTGTCTATTTACCACTGATATTTATAACTCTAGAGATGGAAGGGACCTTAAAAATCACCTACTCAGACTCTTTCATTGTAAAAATAGAAATACTGAGGGGATTAAATGTTTTGTGCAAGTTCAGGTAGCCACTTAGTGGCGAATCATCTACAGTTTTCTGACTTCCAGTACATGGCCCTTTGTACTACAGTATAGCTCCTTTTATGTAGTGTAGTTTTATGAGCTTCTTATTCCCTTGCTTGGGCTAAGTATATAGAATAGTGACTGTGATAAGTTTCTTTCTAGTATACTGTCTTGAAATAGTGTCTTTGGGGAAGGAAAGGGAAATGACAAATGGGAGGCACCTAGATTGTAATTCTTTAAAATTAAAAAAAAATTTTTTTTGTTTGTTAGGATAAAAAAAAATTAGATCATGTCTGGGATTTTTATCAAATGATTTATATGGTCTTTGACAAATAACTCACTTCAAAAACCAATATGGTGTCTGACATTTACATCAGGAAGTTAATGTTTGTGATCCTTTCTCTCTTTAAAAACAAAAATCTAGCATTTGTAGAATGCTTTAAGATTTGCCAAATATTGTTCTTATATTATCTCACTCTGATCCTCCAAACAAGCCTGGGAAGTAAATGCTGTTATTATCCCCATTTTACAAATGGAGACACTGAGGCTAATAGAGGTTAAATGACTTTCCTAGAGTTACATAGGTAACTGAGGTGGGATTTGAAATTAGTATTTCTTGAGTCCATGTCCAGTACTCTTATATGGTGTAGTTTTAAAAATCATAAGTAATGATATATATTTTATCACACCTTTCAGATATATACATATCTCATGGCTTTCTGAAACAAATATATCATAGCTTAAGTATTCATAATGTGTGTATTTCCATGAAGAGAAAATATTTTTCATTTGACTCCCATTATCAAACCAAAGAGATTATCATAGAAAATACCAAGTTGAAAGCTTTTAGTATAGTTATTTGTAAGTTTTATCTGCCTTGCCCTTTCTCACTGCCCATAATTGAACCCCTCCTGATAATAAAGGAAAACAGTTAAGTAGGAAACAATTGATAGAATTTTTGTAGGAAACAATTGATAGAACTTTTGCATTTGACAGTATACTACATTTCATTTGAGGTTCAGATGGTAGACAATTTTATACTATGCATTGGCTTTTATAGTACACCAGAAGCGTTACATCAGCTAGTAATTGTGATTACGTCTTAGTAATTAGTTTTTTTCCTTTCTGACACTTTAAATTCTTGCTACTTTACTGACTCTGGGACCTTCTTCCCTTTTTTTTGTCCAGTGCCACTCACAGTAGGAACTTACTTCTCTCCTACATTTGAGTCTCTTGACTATTTTCCTAACTCCTAGGACTTTGTTAACTTTCACTTTTTGATAGTATCTTCATATTTCAGAATCCTTCTGGCTAACAATTTAAAATTTTTTGTATTATAGGTTACAATAGTGACTTGGTTTTGAATTTAGAAGTATTATTTACTTAAAGTGTGGTACCATTTAATGAGAACATACATAATTGTTAACCCTATTGTGGAAGAATCCTAACACTGGTTCCTTAATGCAAATGTACTAGTTCCTTTAGATTGTATTTGTTGTATTTATAAGATACTCTGGACTAAGTTGTAATAAAGTTTTCAAATGAAGAAATTTTGTTTCAAAATAGTAGTGCTTTTCAGAACCAACAAAATGGTAAATATTTATGAGCAGCCCACCTGCTGGGTATGACCCTGGAAAATTTTGCAAAGGTTATGCTAGTTACCTAAGAAACCTGATTTACATGCCTCCCACTCTAGGGGCTGATTTTGGCTCCTTCCAGGAGCATACTAAGGAGGACCATTGGATTAGAAAACCTAGACCAATTTTAGAAAATGAGAAGAATTTATGCTTTTAAAATAACTTTTGTTGGATCAAGAATTTTGCTGAGTTTTCTAAAGCAGCCCATTCCAGTTTGTTTTTGATAGAGTTGAGTTGGCTGTGAAAGAAAGTGAAAGTAATTCTACAAAAGAGCAAAGAAATGGGTAAAAATTGAAGAGAATGATAGGGGAAAGGGTAAGGGAAAGGCAGGCTTAGTTAATAAAACCTGCAGAAGAGAAGCAAGAAGAAAAGTAAAATGTCTCCTTTGACATACAGCATTGGTCAAAACAGGTTTCTTGTAGCGTTGGATAAAAAATTGGTTAATAGTTGGAAAACACTTGCAACGTTGACCATGTTGGGATGCTTAGATGATATCTTTTATCAAAGCTAAGTTACAGTCACTATCCCCCAAATAAATGTAGCCTGTTCTTTCTCATGTTGATGCCTCCTACTAAGTCTCCATGTCTTCTAGGAGGTGTCCCCCCATTTTCATCTAATTACTGTTTCTATTGCCACTGTGTCCCTTTATGTGCAGTTTCAGATCTTGCTGCAGTAATGTTCTTCCAAAAAATTTCTTTCTTAACCTTTATTTGATCCTACCATCTCCTCAAACCATTGTCTTATCTAACTTCCCTTTCAATCCCAAATAGAAAAGGCTGTTTGCTTGCTTTCTCTTTCTCACCTCCTATGTACTTTTCAACCTCTTATATTCTGGTTTCTAACTCTGCCTCTCAACTGAAACTTCTCTCTCCAAAGTCACCAATGTTCTCTTTATTTTGTCCAATGACTTTTTCTCAGTCCTCATCTTCTTTTACCTGTCTGCAGTGTTTGCCACCTTCTGGATATTCTGTCCTCCCTGGGTTTTTGTGACACTGCTTTGTTGTGGCTCTTTTCAGACCTGACTACTAATTTTTGGTCTTCTTTATATTACCATTGTCTATATCTTGCCATCTCCTCTTCCCACTCCAAGTTTTTGTGGATGTATGCAAGTACTTGGTCCTGGTCCTTTTCATTTTGTCTCTTTATGCTTTTTCTTGGTGATCTCCTCAGCTCCCAAGGATTCAGTTGTTCTTTCTATTCCTGTGACTACCAAATCTACATAGCTACTATCCCTTATCTATCTTGAGTTCTGGATCTGCATATACAGTTTGCTGTTAAACATCTCTCCCTGGATATCCCATAAGCATTTCAAACTCAATGTGGCCAGTACAGAACTCATTACTTTTTGCCTGTCTCCCCTTCTAACTTCCCTATTTCTTTTTCTAGAACTACTACTTATCTGGTCACTTAGGTTCTTAATCTTGGAGTCATGCTTGACTCTTAATTGTCAGCTAATTTATAATAATTTCCTAAATCATGTGAGTGCCACCTCTTCAACATTGATTGACTCCATCACCTTCTCTCTGTTACCCCACAATCACCCATCTAAGCTGTCATAACCTCTCCTGGACTATTGCAGTATCTTTCTAATAGATCTTGTATCTAGTCTCTACTTTATTTGTCTTCCACACAGCTGTCAAATTGATATGGCTAAAACGTGGATCTGACCATGTCACTTCCCTTTTTCAAGAAGCTTCAGTGACTCTGTGCCTGTAGGATAGAATACCACCATTTTTGTTTGGCATTTAAAGCTCTTTACAATGTGGCTTGAACTTGTCATTACTGATTGATTTTATGCGACTCCTCTCTCACATGCAGTCTGTTTTCTACAGTTAGGCTTCTGACTTAATCTTCAGCCTTCTTGTCCTCTCTGCAGCTTTTAACACTGTCAGTCACCCTCTTCTTGATACTCTCTTCTCTCTAGCTTTTCATATTGCTCATTCTCTCCTGGTTCTCTTCCTACCAACTTCAACCTCTTTGACTGGATCTTTGTTTAGGTCATACTCATTAACCATGGTTGTCTCAAAGAGTTCTTTCCTCCCTCTATGTTATTTCACTTGGTGATCTCTTTAGCTGCCATGGATTTAATTATTATCTGTATACTGGTGATTCTCATATACATTTATTCAGCCCCAATGTCTCTGCTGACCTCCAGTATTATATCTACACCTGTCTGTTGAACATCTTTAACTGGTTGTCCAGCAGACGTTTTAAATTTAGCATATCCAAAACTGAACTAATTATCTCTTCCTCCCCAGTCCCCCAGTTCTCCCCCTTTCCAAACTTTCCTCTTTCCCTCTTACTATATAGGACACCACCATCTTCCCATCCATTTGGGCTTGCAACTCAAGTGTCATCTTTGACTTAACACTTTTTCCTCTTCCCCTATATCCTACCTGTTTTTAAGTCCTCCTAATTTTACCTTTGTAACATCTGACATATGCTCTCTTTACCTTTAGTGTCCTGTCCTATCCCCCCCCCCCCAGTCTGTGCTTAGCACAGGGGCTGCGCATAGTAGGGAACTAATAAATGTTTGTTGACTGATTTTGCCAGACTGGCCTACTTGACATTCCCTGCATATGATATTCCAATGTCCTATCTCTGTTCACCGTGCCTGGAATGATCTCCCATCTTAATTGACTCCTCTCAGAGCTTACTTCTGTCCCCTTCCCCTACACCTACCACTCTGTATTTTATTTTGTATATACCCTCCATTTACTTTGAATATATATCCCTCCAGTAGAGGGACTCGAATTTTTATGTTTGTATCCATAGTACCTAGCTGAATAACTGACACATAGTAGGACCTAGTGTGTGCTTAAGAAATGCTTTTATTCATCTCCTACTTTTTCATTAGAGCTGAAAGGAATTTAAGGTATCATCTAGACCAAACCCCTTTTAGAGCTGAAGAAACCAGAGTCTTAGACAAGTTAAGTGACTTGCCCAAGGTCATAAAACTAATGGCAAGCTGGCCAACCTGCTGACCATTGCTAGCCCTACCAACCATTAGAAGTATGGATTGATAACTTACCCCTTCTTCTTGATCATGTTGGTGATGGAATACATAGAATATAAATCCGTTAAAGTATTTAAACAGGGGTCCTGTAATTCTGTTCTTAATGACCTTAAAAGCTGTAACAATGCAGTCTTGCAGATTAAAGAGATCGGGTTCCTATTTCTTTTAAACTTTTTTGCTTTAAGTGTGGATCAAAGTAAATTGCCTGAGAATATCAGAGGTGGATTTTTCTGATAGATAAGTTAAAAGTGCTGTCTGTCCAGTCAGCTCCAGAAATAGTTTTTTGAAAATTAAGTAAACAAATTGGCTCCTTAACTTTATCCAGTTCAAAGTTGCATTTGTGTTAACCACCATGTTTGTATCACGATTAAAGCCATATCCAGAGGACCCAGCAGTATATAAACCACTCTCCCAAGAAGAACTGCAAAGGATAAAGAACGAGAAAAAACAGAAGCAGAATGAAAGGAAACAGAAGATATCAGAGAATCGCAAACACTTGGCCAGTGTACGAGTTGTACAAAAGAATCTCGTTTTTGTGGTAGGACTCTCCCAGCGTCTCGCAGACCCAGAGGTAAGCAATTTGTAGGCCTTTCCTCCCCAGACTCATTTCTTAATCATGGAATTAACACTCAACCCTACACAACTATTGGAATGCCCATAGTTGTTTAGATATGTATTTAATAAACAGGTAATTGATAATTAATTGATAATTTAATTGATAGAGAACCTGATTAAATCACAAAGAATCCAGCTTTTCCCCTAACTACCTTTTCAAGGAAAATGTAACATGGTACCACTTTCCTCCTCTGCTCCTGTGCTCTACCTCCTTATTTTTCTCTAGCCAGAATTAATATGCTAATTAATAGCAGCATTTCAATTATATGAACCTACTTATAAGTTGTAGCTTTTCAATATTGAATGTATTTGGGGTCATCATTCATTTTTATTCCATATTCTACCTGTTAATAGTAGGGAAGATAAAAAAAAAGATGAAGAAATAAGATTCCCTATCGAATTGTCCCTCTTATTGCTTCCTTTCTTATTTTACTGTTAAGGATAAAGCCCAAAGAAAGAACCTTTAGCACTTTGCCCCTCTACCCCTGACATAGTTTGCTTAGTTCTTTTACCCTCATGGGTGGATAGTGGATAGAGTGCTGGCAGGCGCAGAGGAAGACCTGAGTTCAAACCTAGCCTCAGACATTTACTAGCTGTGTGGCACTGGGCAAGTCACTTAACCTCTATTTGCCTCAGTTTTCTCATCTATAAAATGGGGATAATAATGGTCCCCATTTCCCAAGGTTGTTGTAAGAATCGAATGAGATGATATTTGTAAATTGCTTAGCACACTGCCTGGCACATAGTAAATACAATAAATGTTAGCTGCTATTATTATTATTTTAAAAATCCTGTAGCACCTTGAAATTGGAGGACCATGGAAGTAAGAATTACCCTTCTGTACTTTGTTCTAGTTAAACAATTGTATTGATTTGGACATGACGTTTTAAGAAAGATATTAATAGGGGGCATAGTGGATGGAGCACTGGCCCTGGAGTCAGGAGGACCTGAGTTCAAATCTGGCCTCAGACACATAAAACTTCCTAGCTGTGTGACTCTGGGCAAGTCACTTAACCGCAACTGCCTCAATTAAAAAAAAAGAAAGAAAGAAATAATGAGTTGAAAAGAATCCAGAAGAAAGCTACCAGTATGGCGAAGGGATTCAGATCCTTCCCAGAGAGAGAGGATTGGCAAAAAGGACTGATGTTTAGCTTGAGGTAGAGAAGACTTGAGGGACAGTAATAACTGTCCTTGTGGCAGAGACATTAGATTTGTTTTCTGGAACTAGGATTATTTGTTGTAACTTGCAGAGAGACAGTAAATTAGGGCTTCTTATTGCAGCGTTTGGAGCGAGAATTTTCTTCGGTTTGATGAAGTTAAAAGTGACAATACTTGATCAGTTTCTCTTATTCATTTTAGTTCCCTTAGTTTCACAACAAATGGTTCTTCACATGAGTGATTATCAATGTGGTAAATCTGCATCCATCCTAGAGACAAGAATGGAAAACCCATTTGTATGTGATAGATATCTTAAAAAATGATTTACTTAAGGGTATTTTCTATGTCTAGCTGAGGCCTCAGGAAGGGTAGAGATGGGAACAGATTGCTGCAGTTCTTTAAATCCATGTCTGAATTGAGATGGTGATATGTCCGCTCCAAAGATAGCTCCCCACTTTTTTTGTATTAGGAAAAATATATAGAGATGCTCTACCTCTTTTTCTAAAATTCCAAGATGGTGTTTGGTGGAACAACGTGTGATCTACTACTTTTGATCCTAGATTTGTACTTTGGGATCTTTTGAGTGCAGTAATTAATTGAGGGAGAAGTAGAGAATGAAAGTGGAATGTTCCCCCAGGTTAGCTAACGAGAGGGAAATGTAAGTTTTTATCTGAGATGCCATAGGCTATGAGGCCTTTTGGGCCCAGATAGACAAACCTATGAAGTTATTCCAAAAAGAGGGGAGATCTTTTCAACTAGCTTTAGGTATGAAAACAAAAAAGCATGGGACAATTAATACCAATGGCATACATACTAGTTTTTTAGCAAATGAGGAGAATGAACTTATATTGCTCTTAAGGAAGGAATCAGACACCTTACAGAGGCATGTGTGTGTGTGTGTGTGTGTGTGTGTGTTGTAAGTGTGTTTTCCCTTTGTTATTTTTTTTTAATTGTTGTTGACAAGGTGGTTGGGGGTAAGTGACTTGATCAGGGTCACACAGCTAGAAAATGTCAAGTGTCTGAGGCCAGATTTGAACTTGGGTCCTCCTGACTTTAGGGCCTTTGCTCTATCCACTGTGCCACCTAGCTACCCTATTCCCTTTGTGGTTTTCCATGTGAAATGTTAACTCGGATTTCATAGGTTAGGGGTAATAAAATCCCCATATACAAAGATCCTAGCAAGGGATTATTATTTATATAGCTTATTCATATGATATTATATGTATATAATATTATTATATCCTTATTATTCATATAACTATTTATACATTTGCATATGTATTTATATATGCTATGTCAAACAGTATTATTTCATTTATAGTCCTCAAAGTGTTTGATAGCACTTAGATTTGCCAAATTTTAAGAAGGAAAACCATACCCTTGTATGTATAAGAAGGGGGGTGGGTACATAACTACAAAAATTATACCTTATGAAGGCATTGCAGAAGTTGATCTTGCCACAGACAGATTTAGGCTTGTAAGGGAAAAATTCCTAACAGAACTATCAAAAAATAGAATGGATTTCTCTGGAGGTAGCTCATTCTTTCTTGCTGGAGATCATTAAACAAAGACTGTTAGAGTGTGAGTGTGTGGTGTGCTTTATTGGGGGTGGGGTTCATTATAGCAAAGTAGCTGTTGAAGAGACGTCCAAGGAATAAAGTAAAGTCTGGATAGGTCTTATGATACCACCTTCACTATACTACATTGTCCTGTTGGCGCGTGGGCAGGCTTATTATAAGGTGAACACATGACCTTTAACGTATCAGTTTAACTTGCTGGATGCCTTTTGTCCTGAGATTTATGTTTATACTTACCAGATAGTAAGTATTTAAGTAATCTCCACTTTTTTTTAAGGCTACCCTCCCTTCCCAACAGCAATTTTTCCACATGATTTTTATAATAATCACTTTGGATAATTGATATACGTGTAATTTGAGTTTGACAATATTTGATTTAAACATTGTAGTACACGTTAACTTTTATTTTAAGAGTGGAGAAAATTCACATTTTATTTTTATTTCCTTTTTTGTAAGGATGAATTTCTAAAAAACAGGCACCGTTTGTGTCTTCTTTTTCTGTTGTAGGTTTTAAAGCGGCCAGAATATTTTGGGAAGTTTGGTAAAATACATAAAGTTGTCATCAATAATAGCACATCATATGCAGGCTCACAGGTAACTAACTGTAGAGATCTTTACTTTTTTTTTCTTTTTCTTTTCTTTCTTTCTTTCTTTTTTTTTTTTTGCTTAAACCTTTGTCCTAACATAGACTCTTAGTCATTCAGTTTTCAAAAGGAGGTAGTTCATTATTAAAATTTATTTCTTTTTTGCTTTAATAGTTTGGAATAAATGGATCTTGTGGTTAAGAGTTGAATAGCACCCTCTATTGGTGTCCCAAAGGAAATTATTTGTATCTTAATGGGACCCACACCCAAGGATTTCCTGTTCAATTGACTAATAACCAAGATTATGAGAAAAAGATGTAGAGATGGGAATTTAATCTTTTTATTGAAATTAGCTTAGACTGCTTCTTCCAAGTGGCACAGTCTTCAAACATTGAAATTTTAATAAAATCATTTTAATGGTATTGGTATTAGGACAGATAACTTTAATTCTCATCTTTGAGGTAAGACCATGCCTTATCTATTTTTATTTTATGTGATTATATGGGGTGAAGGAAGGTTGGAAATTACAGTCAAAACCATGTGAAATTTGCTGGATTATAAGAGGAGTTTTAACTATATTTGAAAATTTTATGTAAAACTTAAAAAATTAAGACCTGTGACCTTAATTTATTTTTTCCAGATCAAATGCTATTATCTCAGATTCCTATATAGATCATAGTCTAGTTAAAGGTAGGCATATTACATTAAATAGAAAAGGTAATGTGTTGAAATTGAGAGCTCTGGGTTCAGATCCTAACTTTGCTTCTGGTGTGGCCTTAGGTAGGTCATTTAATTTTTCTAGCTTTGGGTTACTCATCTGTAAAATTAAGGGGTTGAACTAGAAAGCTAAGAATTCAGAGTTTCTGACCCTCCTAACTTCTTGTAGGTTTGCTTTCAAATGGGCTCTTTGCTTTCTTTTGGCTGAAAATCACATTCATTATTAAAAGTTGTTGGGATAACATTGTTCTATATTCTTCATCATTATTGTAATAGAAGCTTTTTGTTATTGCCTTGTTTTAGTATTTATGACAGTGGGATGGGATGTTTTCACTTTAGGGTCCAAGCGCCAGTGCTTATGTTACCTACATCCGGTCAGAAGATGCTCTCAGAGCCATACAGTGTGTCAACAACGTAGTAGTAGATGGCAGAACACTCAAGGTAATATAATTTCTTTTTGATGATCTATTTTTTTTTTTTTTGGTCAAAATATAGTTCATTTACTGGACAGATTTTATTATATCAAGTTTCAAGGCAATGTGTAGGTTGTAATTCATTAATGTTAGTGTCTGACAAGGTTAATCTACTTAGGCAATTGCTCATTTCTGCAGGAGACTTTTTTGTTAGAATAAATGTAAACCAGACCTCCATTCCTACCACCCCCAAAATTATTTATTTTTAACATTCTTTTCTTTTTAAATTTTGAGTTCCACATTTTCTCCCACCCTCCTACCCTTTCCCCCACCTACTGAAAGGGCTAGCAATATATCAATTATACATGTGAAAACGTGCAAAACAAATGTCAATACTAGCCATATTTCCAAAAAAAGAAAAATAAAAAGTAAGAAAATTATGCTTCAGTTTGCACTTGAGTTCATCATTTCTCTCTCAAAACAGATTTCTTATGGAATACTTTCTGAAATATCATATAATGACATATGTTTCTTAACTTGCATTATTGTCCTTCTTGAAGGCAAGTAATATTTTTGTTATCTTCAAATGTTTTTCTTTTTTTTTTCTGGCAGGCTTCTCTAGGTACAACAAAATACTGCAGTTACTTCCTAAAGAATATGCAGTGTCCAAAACCTGACTGCATGTATCTACATGAATTGGGGGATGAAGCAGCTAGCTTCACAAAAGAGGAAATGCAGGTAGTAAAGCAGTATGAATTGCGAGCTTTGCAGAGAGAGCAAGATTTAGTTTTTATTTTTGTTAAATGATTTCCTTCAAAAGTGGAAAGCTTTTTTAAAAAAAAGATATGTTGAGAGTAATGTTGTCAGCAAAATGTAATCTGAATAGGATGTCATGCCCATTAGTTGGGTTTTTTCTTATCTGCATTTTTTACATGGTGTCCTAGAAAATATATCCCATCCAGATAGGGAAATGATGTTTTAGAGAGGTATGCTCTCTTCAAGTGTTCATTGAATTATTATCCTATGAAAAAGTGAATTGAATGCTTAATGTCCTATGTTCTTTCACTTTTCCTCCTCTCCTGTCTCCTTTCAATTTATAGTATAAATATTCTTTAGAAGTGAAAATGTTGAAAAGACATCATATTACATGAGGATTATACCAAAATATAATGCTGTACTTCCCTATTGTAGATGAGGACTTCAGATTTGTGGCTGTGGACTTTTGCAGGAATACTTCTCTTTTAGAAGGTGGGGGGCATTCATTGCTACCTTTCATTCTTCACATCAACCTAGAGCAAGTCTAATTAGATTGAAGAGTGCATTGCTAATTTTCATTGGGAAAATTTTACTTTCTTTGACTTTGGAATTGCTATAGTTTAAATCCCTTTATAAAAAAAATATAGTACAATCTCCTTATTATATTTTCTTTGGGATCTAGAAGCAATATCAAAACGAGTCCTGGGCAAAGTTGTCTTGGGTGGCACCAAAGAAGACCCACTCTCATCTTTATTTTGCATCATAATATAAGTATACCAAATGGATTCAGCTAATTTGCTTATTTGAAACATTTTTGGAAAACATCGTATTTTGGTCACTTCCTTGTAGTAATGAGATTTAACGTGTATTATATGGGTTGTCTGTGTTAAGGTCTTTTGATAACCAATTTTCGATAACCATTTAAAGGAAGTGTATGGAATAATTTTCCTTGTGATTGGAGAATTCTCTCAGCCTTTAAACCTTTTAGAGTTTGTACCACTAGAAACAGTGAATGCTTTAAAGAGTCAGTCTTAGTTCATCAGAGCCTTCTTAACCTGTTTAGAAGTAGTACAAATATAAATACAGAAGTGTTTTTCCTCATATATAATTATCATAACAAAGATTGGAAGAACTTTTTCTTTATCTCTTGATAGGAAATTCAATATTTTATTCTAAGTAGAGTAGGTAAAAAAATGTGAAGTGTTATATATGTGTGACTTAAGGGACCTCAGAAAAGAGAATGACATTGCAAAAAATATATATATAATTGTGCTCAAGTAAATGGCATTACCTTTCTTTAGTTTTTGCTCAGTTATTTAGTAGAGCATGCCATTGTCAGGCTGAACAAAAGTAAGCAGTAATTAACTTTGCAGAAAATATTTATATATTGTGTGCATTTCCAGACAGGCTGTGTATACAAATAGTAAAATGAGTACTATGAACTTTTACTATTTGTCTCTAATTGTCTTAGTTAAATTCTCTGCATATTTTCTCTTCTCCTTGTGCTCTACACCTCCCTCTCCTACTCCCAAGTTTTGTGCTTTCTCGGAGAATTTAATCGTGCTATCTGAAACTGAATTTAAAATGATTTTTATTTGTGATTTGGTGACTGAGACAGGGCAGATGAGAGGATGAAGTGTGATTTGATGAAATTTTACTTCATTTTGCATTACCTTGATGCTAAATAAAGCTCTTTAAATATCTGAAAAAAATGTTAAATAATTAGGCTGTTGGAGAATACCATTTGTTCTTACCTTAAAGAACTTTAATTAACCAATGCTTAGATTTGGTTTTGTTAAGTCTTAAAGTTATTTACTATATACCAAATGCTTTCCAAATAAATATTTCCTTTGTTGTGCCTTTTTGCCATATACCATGTATGTTTAATAGGAGAGAGATTGCCTTAATCTAGAAAGTTTGTCAGTTTATCTTTGGTTGGAAGAATCCTTTTCATTTTGTATTATTGGTGTCTTTAAGCTTCCAAGGGAGAGATGGAGTATTTCATAGCAGCTAATATATGAATGCCATTGCAGTTTTATTTTCTTTTTCCACCAGGCGGGTAAACACCAAGAATATGAACAGAAGCTACTTCAAGAATTATATAAATTAAACCCCAATTTTCTTCAGCTATCTACGGGTTCCGTTGACAAGAATAAGAACAAAGTGACACCACTGCAGAGGTATATGCCTAAGTACCTGATTTTCATTTTATGCCTTTTAAGCCACAGCACTTTGTGACAGGCCTAACATTTGTCCTTTCCATGCAGAATTCCTTAACTATTCAAGAAACCTTCCTGATTTGCTGATTTAGGATTGGCTGTTTCAAATATGTGATGGCCTTACTACGTCCTGCCACTACAGCCCGTTCCTCTTACTGGCTGGTGTGCAATATCACCCGCTCTATTAAAAGGAAGATTGGCAGGTGTTCAGAACATGATTAGCACCTAATTGAGGCTTTATCCTTTATCCAATCACAAGAAATGAAAATTCTATGGAAAAGATTGAGCTTTAGGAGAGCAAGTAGAAAACTATGATAGATATATTTCTGTATCCATAGATATTTCTATGTATAGATCACAGTTTTCTACTTGCCATATGTGTGTGTCTGTGTGTATACAGACACATACATATATGTATGTATAAAAATTTCAAGGATTTATTCTTGAGAATCTGTAGAACTTATTCTCCATGGATAAGGGGATCTTGTATTTCAGAATGCCACTTGCCTTAGGGAAAATATTACTTTTATCACAGGGTTCTCGGTAGATTTGTATAACTTCAGTGTTTATACAAACCAGCAAAATTTACCATGAATTGGATGATATTCATTTTATTTTGGTGTATACCACTGTGTATGGCTTTAGACCATTAGAAAATAGTATTAATCCATAAGACCTTTCTTTGGGTTGTACTGTAGTCTGAAATACTTTAAGTTTCAGTAGTCAGGTCTGTATTCTATTTCAGCAGGTATATCACTTCAAAATTCTGTTAATCTTCATTTTAAATAAGCAAAATTTCTTGTAATTCAAGGATACTGAGGTTTTTTTTGTACATGTTACCAGAGCTAAAATTGTTGACATTTCAGTGTCCAGCTCTGAAACGTAGTCTTATTTCCAAGTGTTTACATTAGTATGTGAAAGCCTTTGTTCAGATATATCCCTGAGCAACATGTGGTTTATCAGAATACTTTTCTTGTACTCTAAAGTAAAATTATGAAATCATAAGTTATTATCTTTGGATATTAAAGATTAATGCAATAGTATCAACCTAGTGTTGCTATGTATTATAGATCTCAGGGCAGAGCGTACATACTATATATATATATATATTGTAATTATGAGAAGTTTATATTTACATCAAACATGAATAAAAATAAGTCCAAGAATAATAAGCTGGATGGATATATTTTTCTCCCTTTGACCTTTTCCTCTTTTTCACCTTCCTCTTCTCTTTCCTTACCCTATTTAAAAAAATTAAACGTGTATTATTACCCTTTTATGAATGTTGCTACCTGAAGCACTTAGGACAAGAATGAAATTACTATAAAAAGGTTTTCCCCCCAGATTTTTGCTTAACTTTGTAATTCCATTTTAATTCAAATTATGTATTTCTAGATTAGAATTTGTGTACATATTTCTTACATATTGAAAATATAGCTTTGTAGATTGATACTTAACTATTGACTAGTGATAAGCTTAAAAATACTTTGAATAATAAAAAACCGGGAATCAGGTGAGTGAATGCTGTCACAATTGTCAGTAAGACTGACAAAATGGATTTTCTTCTGTAGCACTTTCTTCCTTGATGCTGCTTCTAAATGACATCTACTTCTGGCCCAACCTGTGATCATATCAGGACAGGGAAATATCACCGCAGCTTCATGATGTGCCTCTCTTCACTGCTGCCCTGATCCTGTGATCCAGCTGCTGCTGATTGTTCCTGCTATGAATTATCTAAGTTAGGATTCAGGGATATCATCTGTGTGGGAGCCCCCACTGTGACAATCTACCATTAGATTTTTTTAAAAAATAATTTTATTTTTTTATTCTGAATTTAAACACCCCCAAAAGAGCATTTCAATATAGACAGCAAAACATGAAAAGAGGATTGTATATGAAACCGTGAATCTCCATTTCATACAGCTTGCTTTAAAAAAAAAAGTATATAATAAATTCCACACGTTACTTTCAAAACTGTCCTGCTTGTCTGTGCTTCCTTCTGAACTTCCTTCTGTTCTCTTCTGTGCATTGTAAAAAATGTTTATAATGAGCCTTTGGGGGAGGGCATCACTATTACTGAGTACCCTTTTTCCAAAATCCCTTCCTCCAATTAAAAGTTGGGTGAATGAAAGAGAAAAAACCCTTGTAATAATTTAGTATAATCAAACAAAATGAATCTACACAGTGGCCGAATACAGAGATATATACCTCTTTCTGCACCTTATGCTTATCACCTTTCTGTCAGGAAGAGGGCAACCTGCGTCATCATAGATCCTCTGGAGAGATGGTTAGTTATTGCATTGAACGGAGTTCTTAAGTCTTTCGAAGTTGTTTTGCTTACAATGTTGTTGTCCTTGTGCAAATTGTTTCTGCTCACTTCATTCTGCATCAGTTCATACTACCCAGAATTTGCTGACATCATCTGTCATCATTTCTTTTGACACAATAATATCCCATTCATTTACTGCAGTTTGTTCAGTTATTCTTCATTTGATAGGAATTCCATTATAATCTGGTTCTTCTTCATCTCCTCCCATGCCCTTCTTCCATCCCCCATCCCTCATTCAGGATCAGTACGCTTGTTTTATTTGCGGCTATTCTCTCCCAGTATTTTCCTCCCTCTTAGTCCCAGCTACTTGTCCCATACTTGTTTTCCTATTGAATTTGATATATTTCTGTACCTAATTCTGTGTGTGTGTGTGTGTGTGTGTGTGTGTGTGTGTGTGTTCGCTTAACTTTTTTTTTTACCCATTTCAGATAAGTGAGGTCCATTTGATATCTATTTCCTCTGCCACCTCATATTTGTCTTGTTTACCTTAATTGTAAAAATTAACAAGTTCCACCTCCTTTCTATGATATTATATTTCTACATCTCCGTTCCTTTCTTTTTCCCTTTTCAAATCGCTAGAACACAACCATATCACCCCTAGGACTTCTGTTTTTCTTATTTAATGCCCTCATTACCCTTTGAAAATCATCTGAATATTAGCATTACATCTTACCTTTCTCTGGACTCTTGTGTTTATATTTCAAAAGTCTTACTCTCAGCTCTTATTTTTTCAGTAGAAATGCTTTTAAAGTCTGTTAAAATTCCATTTCCCCCCATAAGATTATACTCAGCTATGCAGAGTAAGTTATTCTTGGTTGCAAACCTATCTCATTTGCTTTTTTTGGAATATTGTACTCCAAGATCTCCTCTGGTTTTTAATAGAAGCTGCTACATCTTCTGTGATGCTGATCTTTGTAGATCTTTGGCATTTGAATTGCTTGTTTCTGAGTGCTTGAAGTGATTTTTTCCCCTTGATATGGGAGTTTAGGATTTTGGCTGGTATTTCTGAGAATTTTAGGTTACCTTTCAGGAAATTCTTTCTATATGTTCTGATTCTAATAGATCTGGGCAGTTTCACTTATAATTTTTAAAAATGTAGTGTTGTAATTTTTTTAAAAACCTTGGTTTTTAGGTAATCCAATGATTTTAAAATTCTCTCTCCTTGATCTGTTTTCCAGGACAGTTGTTTTATGATATCTGACATCTTACTTTTTTTTTTTTCCAGTCTTGATTTTGTTCTGTTATTTCTTGCTGTTTCCTGGAGTCATTAATTTCTGTTTGGTTTATTACAGTATTTTAGGGACACTATTTTTGGTTAAAATTGACCTCACTTTCTTTTCTAAGCTACTTAGTCTACTAATTTTTTCCTTTAGATCTTTTGTTTTTTTAAAATTTCATTTTCTTCTTGGTATTCATGTAGCCCTGGTAAAAAATGATTTTTCCCTTTGAATTTGTTTACAGTCGTCATCTAGTTAGATTAACAACCTTTTTTTTTTTAAGTACTAGTTCATATTTTATTCACTCATCTGAGACTTTTATTTCTGAACTGAAACTTATATGCCAAGGCTAGGTCGTCCTGTCCCGTCCCGTCCTCTTGTGTAGGACAGTCATCCCTATTTCATCTTGCTCTGGATCCTTGTGCTGGCCTTTTCCTCTTGGGGCGTGGGCTACTTGGATCTTTGAAGTTCAGAATTCTGGTCTTCAGAGTCCTTGGTATCTTTGCAAGGGAATGTTAGGGGAAGCCTTGAACCTGGGAGTTTAGGTGTTACACAGCTCTGAGCTTGGTGCTGACCACCTTGTTGCTTTCTAACTGCTGTTCAGCTTTCTGAGCACCTTAATGCTGTATTGGGGGAGTCCTTCATGCTTGCTGCCTTAGAGTGTTGTGGGCTACAGATCTCTTCTTTGGTCTTGGGGAGACTGGCTTGCTTTCTGTGTAGTTATGGGGTAGAATATATCATTGTAGTTTTCATAGGTTTTCTTAATCATTATTTTGTTTGATGGGAACTTCAGGGTTTTTCTTGAGTGGGTATATGGAATTGGTTGGCCTGTCTCCTATTTAGGCAACCATCTTGACTGAAAGTTTTTTTTTCCCCCCTTCAGGAGATAATCCATGTTATTTTTTTGTGTCTTTACTTAGCATTCTGGTTCTAATTGATCTGGGCAGTTTTCATTTATGATTTGTTTTTTTTTTGTTTTTTTTGGGGTTTTTTTGGGTTTTTTTGGGCAATTGGGGTTAAGTGGTTTGCCCAGAAACAACCAGCTAATAAGTGTAAAGTGTTTGGTCTGAGGCCGGATTTCTGGATTTGAATTTAGGTCCTCCTGACTTCAGGACCGGCACTCTATCCACTACGCCACCTAGCTGCCCCTCATTTATGATTTCTTGAAATATAGTATCCAGACTTGTAATAAAAAAAAAAAATCATGGTTTTCAGAAAGTTCAGTGATCCTTAAATTTTATTTCTTTGGCTTTTTTTTTTCCAGATCGCTTGTTTTTGATATCAAATATCTTCCATTTTTTTCTGATGTTTTACTCTTCTTTGAGTATTTCTTTCTGTCTCACTGATATCTGCTAGATGTATTCTGGTTTTCAGGGATTTCTTTACTTGGATAAAGTTTACCACTTTCTATTTTCAGCTATTTGTTCATTTAATCCTTTTGAGATTTTATTTAATTTTTTTTATCTCATTTCATTTCTTCTAGGTATTAATGTCCTTGTGGAAGAGCCATTTTTTCTTTAAATTAATACATAATTTATAATTTTTTCCTTCTCTTTGGCAATCTCTAGGTTTACAATAATTTCTATACTGATTAGTGTTTGCTCTGATTTATTAATTTTTTCAGTTTTAGTTCCTAAATTGGGGCTTTGTGCCAGGACCAGGCTCTCCACTTCATGCTTTTGGGTGGTTTATTGGGACTCCCTTGGGTCCTTTGGGCTTCTGCACTGACCTCCATCTCTAGAGGTCATGATTTTCCTGGATTTTTTGAGTACTGTGCCTCCAGGCCTTACTATGACATCTCAGAACACAGTACTAGAGCCCATAAGTTCCTTAGCCATTAGAGTCTGATCTCTGTCACACTGTTCCCCATGGTTTCTAAGGTTCCCTCCCTGGCATTTTCTGGCCTTTCTGTAGCTCTCTGACTTCCCTGGGACTTTTTTCAGGGACTTTCCTCCACTTTTGTTGCTTCTCAGTACAGAACTCTGCAGGCCACACATGTCACTGGTAATGCTGAGAGGCTGGTCTTGTTTACTTTTTCTAGTGCTAGCTTTGCAGGCAATTCTCTTTTCTGTTGCCCACCAGCTTCTGTCTCAATTTTTGTGTAATTCTCCAGTGGGAAGTCACAGTAGTTTCTCATTGTATTTCTTGATAATTATTCAGTCTGGTATAAATTTCTTTCCTTTCCCTTTCCCTTTCTTTTTTCCTTTTCCTTTCCCCCCTTCCCTTCCTTTCCCTTTCCACATTTATATGAGAGTGTGCCTTTGTTCAGGCATCTATCTAGGCCAAAAGTCCTACCATTAAGTCTAAGCATCTTCATTTAGGTTCTAATACACTGGAGTTCTTAGCTTTAGTATAGTAGACATATGAATAGTTGAATGAATGAATGATAGAAGTAGATCCATTAGCACCCGTGATAGAGAGCCATAACTCATAAATGCAAGAAAAAGAAATGAATTACTTAGTAGATTAATTCTGGGGTAGGAGGAGTGTCTTTTCTTCCTATTACTATTATTTTTTTTTGTTTCAGGGTTCTGACATAGCCAACTCTGACCCATGGAAAATTGAAGGATGATGAGAGGAGGAGATGTGTGTGTGGTTTCAGTTTAAAAGCTATTGTAGGAGTAGTTCACAGTGGCCTTAGAGTTGTGAATATAAGTATCCTTTCTCTATTCCCCTGCCATGCTTAGTTGTTGACATGTATTTCTTTCGGATTGCTTTAGTATTTTCCATAATTTGCCTTTGTTCTTTGTGAACTTGCCAATGAGTTTAAGTTTTGATGAGATAAAAAGAGCAAAATACCACACCAAATTTGCCCTGGAAGAAAGGACCATGGCTTTGTGTGGAATCAGATTATTAGTTGGTCATTAATCTGGTCTCTTCCTCCTCCGTCTTTTAAAAAAAAAGTTATTGCTATTTTTTATTTTAGTATAGCCTAGATTTCCCTTGTATTTCTCCTCCCAAATGGCCATTTCTTAAATAAGGACTTTTTTTTAAAGAACTGTCTTTACCTTTATTTTATTTTTTTTTAAGCTTTTTTTTTGGGGCAAGGCAATTGGGGTTAAGTGACTTGCCCAGGATCACACAGGTAGTAAGTATCAAGTGTCTGAGACTGGATTTGAACTCAGGTCATCCTGATTCCAGGGCCAGTTCTGTATCCACTGCGCCACTTAGCTGCCCAGGATTTTTTTTTTAAACACAAGATAAAGAAGAGAAAACAGATTCAGCAAAAATAATAAATGTGTAGAAATTTTCTCATAATATATACAGTATTCTATATCCATGTACCTCTTACCTACACATAGCAGTGTGTGTGTGTGTGTGTGTGTGTGTGTGTGTGTGTGTGTGTGTGTG
>NW_020954648.1:5209857-5333014 GCF_900497805.2 Vombatus ursinus | reverse complement strand
GTGTGTGTGTGTGTGTGTGTGTGTGTGTGTGTGTGTGTGTGTGTGTGTGTGTGTGGAATGTCTCCTCATACCTCTTCCTTTGGGCCCACCTTATTCTTTGTATTTATGAAACATTCATTTTAATTTGTTTTGTGGTGGTTATTTTTTCAATTTACATTGTTGTACTCATGGTGCATGTTGTTTTCTTGGCTCTGCTTACTTCGCTTTGCATTGGTTCGTGTAAGCCTTTCTACTTTTACCTGTATCCATCATATTTATTGTTTCTTATAGTACATTAATTTTCTTTTATATTTAGTTTTAGACATGTTGAATTTGAGGTGTCTTTGGGACATCCAGTTCATGTACTACAATTTCTTTGGCCATTCCCCAATAACTGGGCATCCAGTTCTTTGCTACTACAAAATGTGCTGAGGCAAAGAGGGTTACGTGACATGCCCATGTTCACACAGCTAATTTAAGTGTTTGTGGTCAGATTTGAACTCAGGAAGATGAGTCTTCCTGACTCCATGCCTGGCACTCTATCCACTGCACCACCTAGCTGCCCCAAACTTTTAGAATCTATTGATCTAAATAGATCAATAGTGGGACATGGGAGACATTGACACAGGACTGCCCGGCAAGATATGTCCCCATCAAAGTTGGCACTGTGCTTTATGAGAAAAGCAGAATTGCAGTAGCTCGAAAGGAATATGAGATAAACCAGTTTAGAGACCTTTCCACTACAAATGTTGATGTGGACTATTTGTGTCTCACCTGTGGTAGAGCCTTCTGAGCTTGTATTGGTCTGATCAGTCACAGCTGGAAACACTGTACCTTGACCCTGAGATAGTGAAGTCATTTTTTGGGGTCCTCTTTGAGCATAAAGGACAACAACCAACCAACTACAGAATATACTGCTTTAAATATTTTGGTGTGTATGGAGCCTTTTTTTTTTTTTTTTAAACAACTGCACCAATAATGCATTAGTGTGTTAGTCTTTCCAATCCCTTTCAGCATTGATTATTCCCGTCTTTTGTCATTTTCGTCAATTTGCTGCATCCTTTGTTACCTCCAGTATATGTTATGCTCCTATTAAATCAGATCCCTCATACTTACTCACTGATTCCTTGCCTTATCTCATTGGTCATTGTATTCTATATCTTCTTCCCCCCATTTTCTGACTTTTGAAATCCCTCCCATTATTAAAGGTCTCAGTCAAATACCACTTTGCTTCATGAAACTTTCCCTTGAACCTCCTGTGTCAGAAATCTTCTTTCCTTCCTAATATTTTTATTAGTTATTTATACTTTTCTTCTGTTCCTATATTCTCTTTTGCATTGCAGTTTTGAACATCTGTGTATGTGTTGTGTTTCTCCCCAGAGAGTGTGAGATTCATAAGGACAAGGGACTATGTGGAACTATTATGTTTTTAGGTATAGTACAAATGGCAGCATTTCAATAATTAATGAATGGTTGGTTCAGTCATCTTTCAGTTTTCCACCCTTTTGTCTTTTGTGCCACATAATTTTCTTTTCCCCCCTCGATTTCTGTCCATCTGCATATTTAACCCTATGCTCCCATTTTTGAGAAGGGATATAGAAGTTTGAAACAATTTAGTCTGGAGCAAATATGATCATAAGCAGGAGCAAGAGTAAATATAACAACACTGTATCAACATCATAAGGTAAAATTAATGCCAAATTGCATAGATTCTAAATATAGCAGTAGTTCAGAAGTGAGGGAAATCAGTGAGGACTGGAGCAGTTTGTGGAGAAGATGGAACTTGCACTGGATCCTGAAGGTCATTAGTAGGATTTAGATAACTGTAAGGGAGGACAGGAGGGCTTAAAAGGCGGGAAACAAGTGATAGGATGGATACATCTTGAGTGGAGGTAGGAATGAGGCTAGTGTATTCATAGATCAGCTAGAAGATTGGACTAGTGAGAAAAGAGGGTTTGTGTTAGGTAGTGGGAGGTGATAGGGCTGCTTAGCCTAAATCATCAAAGATCTTGAAAACTATGGAAAGGAGTTTGAGCCTTGGGCACCACTGATAGTTGAGCAGCATTCTTAGAAGAATATACATTTGCACGGCTGAATGGAGTAGCTACAGAGCACTTTCCAAAGGAGAAAAAAAAAGTTGTGAACAGGTAAGGAGTGAATGAAAGAAAAGAATGAATCAAAGATGAATTCAAGGTTCTCAGCTTGAGTGATTGAGATAGAGTGATGGTGGAACCAGATAGTAAAGTTATGAGAATAGCTGGCTTTGGGTAACATAGGTAACACGTACCACGTCCGTACAGAATTGATGGAAGGTAAACCTTATAGAAGAAAGGTCTGTCTGGGGGACCAGGAAAGGCCTGGACCTTGCTGAAGGTGGTGTTGATAGATAGTTCAAATTAAATTAGCATCATGGGTAATGGTTTAAAGATAAGTATGTCCTCATCTGTTAGTTGTTTAAAGTGATGTTACCATTGTACAGGAATTTTCTATTACACAGTGCTCTTATGTGTGTCCTGTCTTTTGAGCCTCAGTTCAGTCTTAAAGGGTAGATAATACAAGTTTTACTTTACCATTTTACACATGAAGAAATAGGCTTAGAAAAGTTGCTAGAGGTTGTCCAGGTATTTCCCTATCAACATTTTTATATTGTTTACTTGTAGCTTCTATGCTTTTATTCTGTCATTAAATGCTGCTTCTTTTTATGACTACTCGTTACCAGGTTGAAAGTGAAGACTGAAGAAATAGTATCTCTAGAAATTGAAAAGGGCATATTAATGGGTCAATAGTAGAAACATTAGTACTTTACATTCATGTAGCACATTATTATTTTTCAAAACATTTCAACATATATTATCTTCTTTGATTCTCATAACATTTATGAGTAGATATGATTATTACTGTTATCTTTTTCATAAGTGAGGAAACAGATTATAACTTGTACCATATCACCTGGCTGTTAAGTGGCAGAGCTAGGAATTGACCCCAGGTGGTGCTCTAGTTCATTGTTCTGTCTCTATATCATATTGCCTTTCTGTAAGATTTATTGAGCATTTATTCAATAAATGCTTTCAAAAGCATTTACTAAACCCAGTTGTTGGGATGTTGAAATAGCATAAGATATGATGAGCACCATTAGTGTTTGAATTTTTTATTTATTCATTTAAATTTTAGACGTATTTTAATGTAGCTAGGCACAGTGGATAGAACAGTGAAGTTGGAGTCAGGAAGATCTGAGTTCAAATCCTGTCTCAGACACCTAGAAAAATTGTGTGACCTTGGGCAAGCCATTTAACTTCTCTCAACTTATTTGTAAAATTAGGATAATAATTGTACCTACCTCATAGGATTATTGTGAGTATCACATGAGATACCGTTTATAAAGTGTTTTGAAAACCTTAAAGTCTTGTATAAATGCTACTGTTGTTAATATCTGCTATCATATAGGAAGTGTCAACTTGGACACTTTACATTATTACAACAGGAAGCCTCAGGCACATGAGACTTCGCTGCAGAAGTTTCTTTTTTTGAGGTTCATTTAATTTTAATCATTGTTTTATTCTGAACTTAAATCCAAAAAACTGAAATTATTTCCATACTCACAGCAGAACACACACACACACACACACACACACACACACACACACACACACAAGATTCTGTTTAAGACTGACAGTCTCCACATTGCTTTTAAAAATATAATAAATTCTGCACATTAATTTCAAAACTGTTCCCCATGTCTGTGTTTCCTTCTGTATTTATTTGTGCATTTTAAAAAATGTTATAGTGACCCCCTTTTTTTCGGGGGGAGTGCATCACTTTTTTTTTTACTCTCTCCCAAGTTTCCTCTCCTGAATTCCACAAGATGAGAGAAAGAAAGGGGGGGTTCTCCTGTAACAAATAATTGTAGTCAAACAAAACAAATACACATAGTGGCCATTTTCCAAAAATATATGTCCCTGTACCTTTTGTTAGTCACCTGTCAGAAAGTGAGTGACATGCTTCAGTATAGATAGGAGACCTGTAGACACATGGTTGGTCATTGCTTCGATCAGAATTTGTAAGTCTTTCAAAGTTGTTTTTCTCTACAATGTTGTGTCCTTCTACAAATTTGTTCTTCCGAATTTACTCACTTCCCTCTATATCAGTTTATATTATGTAGGATTCTCTGAAGTAATTTCTTTTTCTCATTTCCTACAGTGCAGTAATATTCCATTCCATTTCTTTGTTTAGACATTCCTCAATTCAGGATCAGTAAGTTTATTTTCTTGTGATTATTCCCTTCCCAATATTATTCTCTTTCTTAACTCCCTCTTTCCTATCTCCACTTGCTTTGTTGAGTTTAAACTGTTTATGTGTGTCTTCAATCTCCTTTTTCAGTGTCAGATAAGTGAGGTTCATCTGATGCCCATGCCATCTACTCATTACTTCATTTTTCTATACTTTCTCATACCCAGTTATGAGAAATGGCTCTTCTTCCTTTTTATGCTAATGTATTTTGCCTTTTAATCCTCCCTTTTTTTTCTCCTCTTCAGGTCCTCAAAACAGAAGTAGTCCTTCTTCAGAGCCTCTGTTTGTCTTATTAACTCTCTTAGTATCCTTTCAAGACTTTAACGCTCTGAAGGCAGACTTGTTTTTTCTCCCTCTATTAGAATGTTAGCACTGCATCATCATAAAGGTCCTTTCAAATAAATTTTACTTTCTAGGTTTCTCTGGATTCATATTTGTATTTCAGAGTTCCTTCTCAGCTCTGGTATTTTTATGGTATTTTTTAATCAGAAATGCTTGAAACTCCACTATTACATTAACAATCCATATAAATTATAAGCCTATATCTTCTACATTTTGGAGTGTTGTATTCTAAGATCTCCTTTTTTTTTTTAATTTTGTTTTGTTTGTTTTTAGTAGAAGTTGCCAGGTCTTATATAATCCTGACTGTATTTGCTTGTACACAAATTGCTTCTTTCTGGATGCTTACAGTATTTTTTCTTTGATGTGGCAGCTCAGAATTTTGACTATGATATTCCTGGGACTTTCCCTTTTAGAGTTCCTTTATCAGGTGATCAATGTATTCTTTATAGTTTTACTTTGCCCTCTGGTTTTATAGATCTGGACAGTTTCACTTATGATATGTTGAAATATAACGTCCAGCCTCCTTTTTTTCCCCAAGTTTTTTAGGGACTAGAATTTTAAAATAAAATTAAACTAATAAAAGTTGATTTAAAAAAAGAAAAATAGTCTTGATTTAAAAAAATACCACTGTTAAGGCTTTATCTGATTTTTAAAGATAGTGATCAAAGTCAAATTCCACCCCCCCTCCAAAAAAAAAAAAAAACTCCTCAGAAAATGAAGAAAGGGGATCTTGTAACTCATGGAGAAGAAATAAAGAGAATTATCAAAACGACTATGCCCATTTAAGTTCGATAGTAACTGGAAGAGCATGGGATGATTCCGTTTGAGAAATTGTACTATTTTTTAATGACCCTAAGCTTCTCCATGAAACAAAGGCCATTTTAAACAATACTGTTCTTTCACTGACTGTATAAATATAAATCATGAAATATCAAAGTCTCCGAAGAATTAAATTTTCAAGTCACCTAAAGGGTAACAGAGAGACTCATGGGGTTTCAGGCTGCAGCATGTTTTACAGAAGAACTGCACAGGAGGACCAGTGTTAAAAATGTTATCAAAGAAATGTAGGAACCAAAAAGCATTTGAGTCAGTCACACACCAAAGAGGAAGGGATAACCAAAATCCCTGTACTCCATTGTTATCAATGTAATGTCAGCAGATCCAGGGGAAGATGTCTGGTACATTGGGTAGACCTTGGACACCCTGTTGGGGATTTTTGGAAGGACATAGACAAGAATTGTAGAAGACAAGAAGGCATGGATGGATTTCATCAAGGTTGTACCACATCTATGGGATTACAAATATAATGAAATATTATACCCACTTATAGGACAATCAAACTGGGAAAAGATACATTGATCCCAAATATAAAATCCTAAAATTTAAAAAATAGCTCTAAGGACCTGAAAAAGAGAAATTGAACAAGCCATATATGAACTTGTGTGGGGGGAAAAAAACTCCAGGTCCCGAAAGATTTGTGTCAAGCGTTTAAAGAACAAATAATCCTCATGCAACACAAACTTTTCAGAAATAGAGAATATTATCTCTTTGTGAGTGGTTGTCAGAAAACCCTAGACAACCAACAATATTGATCATTTACGGGATATGAAATAAATTCTCCAAGTTACCAGCATTTCTGTTTGTTAACTAACAACTAGAAAGAAGAACTAAAAAGAGAAATATAACTCTAACAAATGACAAAATTCATCACGCTACATGGGAATTAATCTGCTAAGACATACATGGAACATTGTCACAGCAAGAAAGGAAGATCTCAATAATATAAAAGATTCAATGTTTTTAATAAGTTTTTCTAATAAAAATGGGTTTACTATCCAAACAGATCTGTGCCAATGAAGTACAAAGGGGATACTCCATTGGATTGGGCAAAATGATGACAAAATTCATACAGATTAACCAAATCTCAAGAATGCCAAGGAAAATAATGGAGGGTAGGGTTGGTGGAAATGTAAGAACAAAGGAGAATGTTATTACCAGATCTCCAACTCTCCTTCCAAAGATGGCATTTATCCAAATTAACTGATAGAGTATAAAAAATTTTAAATTGACCAGCAGAATAGAGATATAATATTTAGAAAGAAATTTATACTGCAGGCCAGGTTTTTTAAATCTGAGAACAGAGTACTGGAAAATAAACCATATTCAGCCAGATAGCATGTTGGTGGTAATTGAGTTAAAAACTGTATCTTAACCTGATTTTAAAATAAATTTTAAATGGATAAATTCTTTGCACCACCCCCCACCCCCATTTCTATCTTTGCCAATTCATTTGGCAGGGATATTGTGAAGCAGAAAAACTAATCAACAGCTAATGGAACTGTGATTTTTATCCAACCATTTTAGAATATAATTGGTAATTTTTCAAGAATTTTTACAAAATTCTTTATAACCTTTGGGAAAGTATCCATTGTAGCATTATTTTTTAAGTAAACTTAGTATTTATTGATTGGAGAATGGCAAACTAATTTAGTATGTGAGTATAATGAACTGGTGCTGTTACAGAAAGGAACATTGAATGTGAAGAGTTCAGAAAAAAGTAGGAAGATGTAGGATGTGAATACAACATGAACAAAGAACTGTTTGCTACAGCATCAAATGGTTCCAAATTGGATATAGTTTCAGATTGCTTTCCAGAATAGCTGACTATCCAAGGAATTAAGCAAGACCACTCTACCAATGGCACATTAATATACCTGTTTTCCCACAGATCCAAATTGACCATGACTAAGGAAGTGATAGGATTACACAAGATAAGAGGAACAATTTTGATCTGTAAAAATTAGAAGGGAAATGGAATACTGGGGGAAAATCTTTGCAAGGAATTTCTTTGATAAAGGTCTCACATCCGAGATATGAGTCTAAGAGCTAATATTTAATTGGTCAAAAGATAGGAAGACAGTTTTCAAAGAAAAAAAAAAGCCCTAAGCTATCCAATCATTAAAAAAATATTCTAAACCGCTAATAGAGAAATGCAGATTAAAGTAACTTTTAGGTTCTTCCTCACATCTGTCAAATTGGCAAGGTGGTAAAAAGGAGAAAGCTAAATGTTGGAGGTGGTTTCTGTGGGGGAAAAGGTATGCTAGGGCTCTGGTGGTGGAGATAATCCTTGTGTAATTCCATGGACAGTTATTCTGGAAAGCATTTTGGAACAAGGCCCAGAAAGTTACCAAATCACTACCACATCTATAGCTCCTGAGAAACCAAAGAGGGGAAAAGACTTTATGTGCAAAAATATTTATAGCAGCTCTTGTTGTGGTAGCCAGAAATTGGAAACTAGGGGAGGGAAGTGTCCTCCTTTTGGGGAGTGCTGAACAAATTATGGTATATGAATGTAATGGGATATTATTGTGCCATATGAAATGATAAAATGGGCAGTTTCACAGGAAAGTGGGAAGACCTTCATGCGTTGATGCAGAATGAAGTTAGCAGAACCAGAAGAACATTTTATACACTGCCTAACATTATAAAGAAAAATAATTTTGAAGGATATTAGAACTCTGAGCAACACAGCAATTAAGGAGTCCCACAGAATAAAGAAGAAAACACTGTCTGCCAGAGAAGTGACAACTTTTAAAAACAAGAAGGGACATACATTTTTGCACATGATTAATGTGGGAATATGTATTTTCCACACTCTATAGCTGATATTGAAAACTTTATTTTTCAGGGATTTTGTTTTTAATTTACTTACGGGGGTGTATTGGAGCAAGAGATTAATTTTTTAAAGCTTGTTGATTAAAAAAATTAAAAACAAATGAAGACAATTTGAAGCAACAACAAAATTCACAACAAAAACATTTGACAGTGTTGGTATTAAGTTACAAAAGCCTACATCTATTCCTCCTGTTAACAAATGGAAATCTACCAAAATGTAAGGTGCCAGGTACTCTTAGGTACTATCACTCTTAGGTTTTACTTAACTCTTGGGTTTGTGTGTTAAAAGAATTTGTCAATTAAAAACTTTGTGAACAAGAAAAATCCAAGTAAATTATATCCAAGATATTCACGTGGTCTTAATTCTAGTTATCGCGTCAAGAAAGAAATTGAGGTTAGTTTAGCATGATTTATTCTTGATAAAGTCATGCTGCCTTTTAGTGATAGGTTTCCCCTTTATTCAAGAAATAAAAACCAAACTTACTTGCCAGTGGTTTTTAGACTCCACCCACTCTCTCTCTTTCTCTCTCTCTCTCTCTCTCTCTCTCTCTCATTGGAAAGTCAGAATAACATTTGCCTTTTCCAGTATTGTGGAATCTTTCCTGTTTTCTATTATAAAGTTTACTGACAGAAACTCAGCAGTTATAGCTGCCAGTTCTTTTATACCTTGTAGTATAGCATCCATTAGAAAACACTGATGTCAGCTAAGAGCTCTCACTATTGCCTTGCTTATTTTGTATTTTAACTTCCCATTAACCATTTTTTGTTGTTTCTTGCAGTCCACAGACCACTTTCTATGATAGGGTAAATAGAATCAAAATTAGGACTAGTTTTATCTTGTCTTTTTCTTGGATTTTTTTGACCTATTTGCCTTTAACATCCATTTCTTTAGTCTTTCACTCCAACATAACTGAAGAATTCTTTTTTTGTCCTTTGAATTTACTGCAAACTTCAGTTTATTTTGGTCATAATATTCTGTTTTATTCTTCTCAAATGCAATTGTTACCATAGTTTTTTTTTTAATTAATACAGTTATCACTAGTAAAACTCCTGTAGTGGGTGTGGTTGAACTGTAGTTTGAGGGCATTGTTAGTCCTGTTAGGTTCTGCTGGTAATATTTTTTAAAAACCCAGAAAACTCTAAGGTTAGGCATTTGGTCTAAAGAAGATAATCACAAAAAGGAAGTCCTCATATACACCAAAGTATCTAAAACAGCAACAGTTTTTGTGATAGCAAAGAACTGGAAATGAAATAAATGTCCATCAAATGGGGAGTGGTTAGCTAAATGGAATATTCCTGAGCTGTAAGAAAAATTACTTTTAAAACTACTCTTTTTTTTCCCTTCTTTATCCTATCTATTCCAGCCCCTTCATGAGAGTCATAAAATCAAGTGGGAAACTTCATTTTATAGAACTTGCCTTCATCTTAACCCCTTATTCTTATTACTGCTATCTTTTGGCATTTAACTGAGACCTGGCTTCCTGCTGATGACTTCTCATCTTGCCACTTTTTCCAGGACACATTACATACACTATTATTCATATGCCTGGGCTCATTGGTCATCAGAGGCATGTCTGAGTACACTTTTCCCCCCGATTGCTACTTTCATTCTCTGTTTAATGCCATCACCCACCAACTTTTTGATTTAATCAAAATTTATCACTTAATCTACATTCTGGCTTAGGCAGGTATCTACTGACCCCAAAGATATTTTCCCTTCTTTCTTATCAGGTTCAGTGTTTGGCTCATGGTCTTCATCCCAACTCATTCCCATATTCTAGGGGACTTCACCATACCTTTTGATAATCCCTTAAATACCCTACCTTTCCAGTTTCTCAATCTCCTCCACCCTACCTCACCTATTCTTAGGGATAGTCATAACCTTAATTTTGCAGTCACCTACAGGAGTTCTACTTTTAGGCTCAAGAACTCTGAATTTCCTTCATCTGATCATAATCTTTAACCTTTCCATCTCTTCCTATGCTTCATTTCCCCTAATGCCTCTCTTCATACTTACTATTAGAGTCCTTCATCCAGCAGTACATTTCCCATGCCATTACCCCTACTCTGGCTACACTCAGGAACACTTCCCATTTTTAAACCTTTGGCGAACCAGTTCAACTCTAGACTGTCTTATCCACTTGAATCTCTTGCTCCTTGTTTAAGTGCTGATCATGCCTTGCTAAACCCATTCTTGGATTACTCTTGCCATATGACTTCTTCACTCTTACTCATGTGTTGCTGAATGGAACTGAACAAGGTTCATTACACATTTATGCTCTCTAATCTCTCTTTTTAAGAAAAATTTAAACATTTTTATTTAAAGTTTTGAGTTCCAGTTTCTGTCCCTCCCCCCTCCCTGAGATGGTAAACAATCAGATATAGGTTTTATATGTGCACTTATGTAAAACATTTCCATATTAGTCATCTTGTACAAGAAGACTCAGATAAAAGAAAAAATGAAAGAAAGTGAACAAATAGCATGCTTCAATCTGTATTCATTCAGTATCAGTTCTTTCTCTGGATGCAGATAGCATACTTCATCATTAGTCCTTTGGAATGGTCTTGAATCATTGTATTGCTGAGAATAGCTAAGTCATTCACAGTTCTTTATTGAATAATATCGCTGTTGCTGTGTACAGTGTTTTCTTTATTCTGTTCACTATGCCTCAGTTCATCTAAGTCTTTCTAGGTTTTTCTGAAATCACCCTGCTTATCATTTCTTACAGCACAATAATATTCCATTACAATCATATACCACAGCTTGTTTAGCCATTCCCCAGTTGATGGGTATCCCTTTGATTTCTAATTCTTAGCCACCACAGAAAGAGCTGCTATAAATATTTTTGTATAATCCTTTCCCCCCTTTCTGGATATCTTTGGGATATAGACCTAGCAGTGGTATTGCTGGAGAAAGGGTATGCATAGTTTTATAGCCTTTTGGGTATAGTTTCAAATTGCTCTTCAGAATGGTTGGATCAGTTCACAACTCCACCAGCAGTACGTTAGTGAACCAGTTTTCCCCTGTCCCCTCCAACATCCAGCATTCTCCTTTTTTGTCACATTAGCCACTCTGATAGGTGTGAGGTGGTACCTCAGTATACTTTATAATCTCAAGTGGTGCTTTGCTACAGTACTGCTGTTTTACACCCTAATTGATAGCCTATACTGTTCACCACAACAACTGTTCAAAAACTTTTCTTCTGTCCTTAAGTCTCCTGGATGTTTCTCTTTCCCCACCCTCTGCACTGCGTGCCTTGCCTCATACTTCAGTGAAAAAAAGCCACCTATGGAGAGCTGCTTCTTTTCCCCTTCACCTCATATCCATTCGACTCGTCTCTCACTATGTCTTCACTCAAGTGTCAGATACGGAGGTGTCCTTTCTGCTTTCTATAGTACATGTATCCATGATCCCATCCCCTCCTGTCTTCTCCATTATATTGTCCCACCATCATCCCTACTCTTTTCCTAACATTCACTCTCCTTGTTAGCACCTTTCTTGCTGCCTGTGAACCCATGTCTCTTCCATCCTTAAGAAACCTTCACTAGATCCTACTATGCCTACCAGTTAGTTACCTATCTCTGTCCCTGTCTCTCCCCCTCTATCTCTCTCTGCTTCTCTCTTTCTGTTCTTGGTTAAACTTCTTGAAACAGCTGTTTACAATCAGAGCCTTTACTTCTTTTCCTCTTGCTCCTTTCAAACCCTTTGCAGTTTATCTTTTAAAATCATTCTGTTGAAACTGTTCTCTCCAAAGCTGACTATGATTTTTAAATTACCTGTTCTGATGGCTTTTTCCTTGATCCTTATCCATGTGTCTGCAGCATTTGATACTGTCATCCACTTTCTCCTTTTGAATATCATGCTCTCCTTACTGAATTTTTGTGACTTTTTTTCTTGATTCAGGTACTACTACTATTGCCACCTGTCTGATTATTCCTACTCAGCCACTTTTGCTTGATCTTAAACCGTTAATTGTTGGTATACCTCAAGTCCTGAGCCCTCTTTTCTCTATATACTTTCTCACTTGGTCACCAGCTCCCATGGATTCAAATATCATTTCTGTGCAAATGGTTCCCAGATCATATCTATATTTATATATAGATATATTTATGTATCTATGTATAGATACACATCTACAACTGCCAGTTGGCCATTTCAAACTCAGTGTCCTATAGGCATTGCTGAATCTCCATGTCTAAAACAACTCATTATCTTCTCTCCTCTCCCCACCCCCCGGAAGCCTCCCTTATTACTCCTCTTTGATCTCCCTATTACTGCCAAGGGGACTACCGTTCTTTCAGTCACCTAAATTCACAATCTCTCATACAACATATCCAGTCAGCTGCTAAATCTCCTAATTTCTTTCTCCACAGCATCTTCAAATATGCCTTTCTCTTTACTTATAACCACTGCACTAGTTCACATTGCTGATCACCTCTCATCTGAACTATTGCAGTAATTTTCTAATTGATCTCCTTAAAGTATCTCTCTGATCTAATCTATCTTCCACTTAGCTACCAAAACGATTTTCCTAAAGCATAGGTCTGACCATATCTGTTATCTCTTTCTTCTTTCCCCACTCTAACTTCACTGACCCCCCAATTGCCTTGAGTGTTTGACATTTGATGCTCTACCCAGCCTGACCTCTTCCTACCATCCCAGTCTTCTTATGTTCTACTGACCTCCAACTTTTTGACTGGGATCTGACTCTTTGGGCCTACTGGCTGTACCGTGCCTTTGCTACACTGGTTGTTCTTCATAGTTGGAATGCTTTCCCTCCCGGCCTCCAGCTCTCAGGTCACCTTCCATCTGCTTTGTTTTTATCTTGTGTGTTTTGTTTGAAGTGTGTTGTTTCCCCCATCAGAATGTAAGCTTGAGGGAAGGGACTGTTTTTGCTTTTGTTTCTCTTTTATATCCTTACAACTTAGCATAGTGCCTAATATATATCTTAAGCTCTTGATTAATACTTGCTAATGGGTTGATTGAAATGTAGGCAATATAAAAACTGAGAATAGAAATTAAAATTTATTTTAAAAATCTCTGAGCTTACTCGCAAAACAAACGACCTCTCAAGACTCTTTGTGAGGGAAACTCTTTGCAAACTGTAACAATCTACACAAAAATAAATTTTTGTCATGCATTTGTGGTCGCAGCAGCTACTACCAACAGCTGAGAAGTGACAGAAAGGAGAGGAGATTTTTGATTGCCATGACTAAGAAGTCTGTGCTGAGAACTTAGACCTTATGGAAAATGAGTCAAAGAATATTTCTAGTATTCCTTTATAGCTAAGTAGCAAGGTTTATGAGAAGAATTACAAAGAAGGAATAGTAGGAGCCATATGAACTAAGATGCCAAACCACAATAATGGGTTTTTAAAAAAAATTTCTCCACATAAGCCAAAGTACAAGCCTATTTTTCGTCTCTCAGTCCAGTGGCTTACTTTGTTAGGCACTTTGGATTCCTGTGACATCTAATTACTTTCCTCAATTGGGTGGTTGTGGAGGGAATAAATTTTGTAAACTTTAAAATACTGTAAATGTGAAGTGTGATGTGAATCACTTTTTTTCCTGCAGGTGTTTATGGTTTTTATTTAAAACCATAAAATGTAAAGAAAAATGTTTTTTCATTTATATAGTCTACCTGGTAACATGTTCGGTAGCAAAAACTGCCCCAATCCAGATTAAGAATCCCTGCTTTAGGCCCATTTATACCATGGAATCAAAATTTCTGTTAATCTTAGCATTCTCAGTGTTCTTCAGCTAGATGAGTGGAGCTATTCTTCCTTTTTGTATCCTAATGCTAATCCTTATCTGGAATGGAAGGATGTTCTCACTATCTCTTCTTTGCCTCTCAGTAATTTTAGGTGGTCCTACAGACCTTTCTAAGGGCAGCTAAGTGATTCAGTGGATAGAGTGTCGGGCCTGGAGTCAAAAAGATCTGAATTCAAATTTGGCCTCAGACACCCTAGCTGTATGACCTGTGCAAGTCACTTAACCCTATTTGCCTCAGTTTCCTCTTCTGTAAAATGAGTTGGAGAAGGAAATGGCAATCAACTCCAGTATCTTTGCCAAGAAAATCCCACATGGTTCATGGGGCACAACTGAAATGACTGAACAACAACCTTTCTATTTCTTTCAAAAGTATAAATACTTTCTCCTACTTTAGATCGGGTCTTGGTTCACTTATTATATACTATAGATAGATGATAGTTTTCTCTATACTTACTTAAAGAACAAAATTAGTTCTGTGTAATTTTATTATTTCCCTTTGTAGCTTTTTCCCATTAGTAAATGGATCTTGTACACTACCACTTTCTGCTGCTGTTGTGGTAGTATGATCAATAATTATTAAGCACCCTTTGTGCTTGGTATTACACAAAATTTCATATACAGTTTTTTCCTCAAAATACAAATAATTTCCTAAGAGGTGAGAAAGAAAGTTGATGTGGAAAAGCTTTATGGTTTTGTCTTGAACTTTTAAGTTCTGTGGAATTGATCCTATTTATTATCTAGTCTCATGCAATTATAGCACCTTGATTTCCCCAACAAACTTGGACCAGTTCCTGGATTCCTGTATTTACAGAGATATCATTTTAATGGCCATTTTAAGCTTGCTGACATTTTGCAGTTTACATACAAAAAGGAGCCAGTACTTGTTTTTATTGCTCAGAATCTTCATTCATGATTCCTCTTGGTAGCCAACTATTATTGAAATTTCAACTAGTTACTCCCCTGAGAATAGGTGGAACAATGTAATACTCTTCCCATGTTTTGTAATAATCCTGATTTTCCACAGTATGGAGGATAGTGACTTAAATATTTCATTCAGCTTTATCAAATAAAAATTCTCAAAGCATACTGCTGATCACTGATGTGAGTTGTTTCTAAGAAAAGTCTCTACTTATAAGTCACATTCATTACCATATAAACAAGGGATGGGACAAATGATGGCTTAAGCTATGTGAGTTTTATTGACTATTCTCTCTTCAGTGTAGGTGTTTATAGCCCCCCCCCAAAAAAAACCTCTCAAATTCTACAATTTATTTATATTGTGATTTTAATGAATTTTTGTTAACAATGATATGTATTCATATAATTATAACTTGAAGCTCTTAAATTATAATTGTTATAGAAAAGTCAACTTACGACATCGAACTTCTTTTTTTATATCTCTTGCCAATATTCCTTTCCATAATTAGTGTCTTGTCCCATGTCATTTAAATATACTAGCTTCCCAATAACAAATCTTACTTCCAATCTCTATCCTGCTGTAATCCATCCTGGGTTAGTCTTTCCATAGTGCCATTTTTATTGTTGCTTCCTTGTTCAGAAACTTTGAGTAGTGCCCTGTTCCCTTGAATATGAAGTCTAAATTTCCTATCCTGGGATTCAAGGCTTTCACAATCTGGCTTCAACCTACATCATTACTTAGCAACAGCTCTTGGCTATAGCTCAGCTGTTTTACTCACTGTCCTCTAAAGATACCCTTCCTGCCTCTGCCCCATTTTTCATGCTATTTCTTTGCAGCATCCCACTCGCTGCATGTGCCGAACTGCCTTGTCCATTTGCAATTCTGTCACCCTACCTCCCTGCCTAACTAAATCCTATCTTTCCTTCACGATTCACTTCTCATTCTGCATCTTCTCTGAAGGCTTCCCTAACCATCCCACCTGGAAGTGATCTCTTACTCTTCTGAACTCTGATACAATTTGTTTTTGCCACTTATTTGCCACTTAGAGGAACATTTTTTTTCACTTGTATGTGTAGTCTTTCTAACTACATTATAAGATAGACTTCCATTTAGACTTGTTTTTATCCTCCACAATGTCTTGCATATAGTAGGATTTCAGAAAATACAGACTGAGAAGAGAGATAATATAGGATTAGATTTCATGATTTTGGATCCTGACCTTTTTTGACCCTTACAGATGTGGATGACTATGGGTTATAATAGAAGAGATCACCTCTACTCTCTGGTACCAGCAGGCATTGCTATTGTGTGAGTAAACGTTGTGGTACAATGAAAAAAATGTGGAACTTGAGGTGCTGAGCTTGCAATCATCAGCCCTGAGTTTGAATCCCTTCTCTGCCACTTACTCCCTATTAGATCTTGGGCACGTTACTTAATTACTATGAACCTCAGTTTCTTCATCTGTAAAATGAGGAGAGTTAGACTTGGTGGATGAATGAATGGATGAATGAATGAATGAATGAATGAATGAATGAATGAAAGAAATATTATGCACTTAATGTATACTATACACTGGGGATTCAAATACAGGAGATTGGAGTTCACATTCTAGTAAGGCAGGCAACACATAATAGGAAGATGGTGACTAGGCCTAGGAAGTCCCAGAGATGGCTAATAGAGTCACAACATAATTGACGTACCCTTTCCAGAGGCAGTAGTTATGGTGATTTGGTTACTATTCCCAGAGTAAGAGGTAAAAAGGGAGAGGGGGATACATGGAAGTTAGAATAACCAAATATTAGTGAATAGTGTTCAGGTGGTTAAGGCCAACTAGATATGGTGAGCTCTCATTAATCTTGTCAGCATGACCCAAGGATGGAAACAAGAATTCTATTTGAAAGAGATCTGTGGTTGAATTCTAGTAACCTAGATCAGAGGTGTCATACACAGGGGAATCTTCATCTGAACCAGAATAAAATACAATTGGGAAATATTTAACAATAAATAGAATTATAGTAGAACACAGACAATGTTAATATGTTTTTTAAAGTCAATATACAGCCATAGGGATCCTTATATATCATTTGTTGGCCCTAATTTCTATTTGAGTTTGATACCATTGCCTTAGAAGATGTCTAAGGTTCCTTCCACTTCTTACATTTGTGAACTCTGATCCTGTGAGTAGGCTAAATGATAAAATGTTCATTCAGTTTGAATAGTTACTTTGATTATATTTTGACAGTTCTAATTTCAGAGAGTAGAGGGTAGCTTTTAGAAACAAGAATTCTTATTTATCCTAGTACATGATTAGAAGAACCAGTGTTGACTATTAATCAGTCATTCAGTCAATAAACATTTATTAAGCACCTGCTCTGTGCCAGACATCATATTAATGGGTACCTTTTGTTATTCTAAGTAGAACCTGGCTTTCTTACTCAGTGTCAGGATGCTTTTGTGGGGATTTTGTTTTCTCCCTGTTAGACTTGCTTTAAAAAGAGGATTTCAGTTTGCATTGCCATCAGCCATATTGCTAGTTCACTACCTTTGTTCCATATGCTCAGATTTCAACTTTTCTGCTAAAATACTGTGGGAACATACTCAAAGTAATGTTTTTAGATTCCACAGTATATAGTGTGTCCCAAAAGTCTTAATTCAGTTTTAAACTTTAATTACTTTAGAAGTATAAATACTACAAATTAACAAAAAAATCATCATTTGAAGGTTTCTTTAAATTTCTCTTACGCTTTTAGTTAGGTGAATGTTGAATACATTAAAAATTTTAATTTTTACAAGACAAGGGACCTTGTCATTATACATTGTGTGTGATACTTTTAAGACCAGTGGATCAGTAGAGGAGGATCACGTTAGTGATCTATCTTGATCTGTCTTCATTAGACTTTGTTTGTGATATCATATCAAAACTCTTGTGTGTGCATCATGGCGTCATTATTGAGTGATCTTAAGGTTAGTATTCCAAATGCAACCCTTTGCGTCACAGAACAGAGCTGATGAAAGTTTTTCCAAAGTTCAAAAATTGACTAGAGTATTGTACGTAGCACAAGGTGGTGGTTATGTTGAGTTTAATGAGAAACATCAATATCTTAACATTTTTAATAATCTTTCAAATTTTTTTATAAGTTGATAGTATTTATACTTCTCAAGTTATTAAAGCTTAAAATTGTACTAAGAATTTGGAGACACCTTTAATATGAGTTTTATTCATTTGCCTTATGTTGTATCTGGTTTCTCTAATCTTTTTTTAATGAGTAGTTTATTGTGAAGTTAAATTATTAAAAAATAAAAATTATAACTAATTAAATTTAGCCCTTCAACATTAGCATGACTTCTTTACTAATTCTTTCTTGATTTCCTTCCATTTTCTGTCCTTTCATCTCAGTACTTACAATTTTTTCCTTTGCATATTCATCTCTTCATTGATGTTCTGATATGATTTTTCCCCACATTGTATTATTTTGTAAGCTTTTCCATATTCCTTAAAATCATACAATTTTGTTAATTTGTTATACTGATTGAAAAAAGGCAAACCTAATAACTATAAAATATGCATGGTCAATGGAATGTGTTCATAGATGAATTAAAAAGCAGAACTCTTAATTCATAAGGATCAAAATAGATTAAAAATAAAAGATGTCTTTAAAATTCAGCATTCTACTACCAAATACCCAGAATCAGGAGTTTTACTAATAATATTGGACAAAGTTGAATTCAGATCAGAAAGCATTAAACAGGAATGTTCTGTTATCCTAAAAAGTGTTATTCAAAATGAAAGTATATAAATCTAAAAATATATATATATGTGTGTGTGTGTGTGTGTGTGTGTATATATATATATACACCCATTTATAATATATACCTAATAATTAGGCAGTAAAATTCATAAAGGAAAGTTTAATAGCCTTGAAAAAATTAAATTAAAAAAATAGTGGGTAGTTTTATTATCCTTTATCAGTATATGACAGTGCCGACTCGGTGTTGTCTATAAGTTATAGAGTAACAGTATTAAACTAGACTATACACACACACACGCACATACACACACACATATGCATGAGTATCTCTGTGTATATGTGTATCAAGAGTACTCAATGGGAAAACAAGTATTCATGGAAATTATAAAAAAAATTTGATTATATGCGAAGCCACATAGAAGGCACTGAAAAATATAGATAGACATTTTATTTATGCTGTGTTTAATTGCTTTGTTGGTGTTTAGTTGTGTTGGACTCTTTGTCACCAAATGGACCAAAGCATGCTAATGCCATTTATGGATTTTTTGGCAAAGATATTGGTATGTTTTGCCAATTCTTTCTTCAGTGGATTAAGACAAACAGAGGTTAAATGACTTGCCCAATGTCACACAGCTTTCAGTAAGTGTCTATAGTTAGATCTTCCTGTCTCCAGGCTCAGTGCTCGATCCACTGAGTCACCTAACTGCCTAATTATATTACTGTCTTATAAAATTCTTTGCCTGTTTCTTTTTAATGGAGTAGAGATTATCTTTGCTTCTCAAAGGCTATACAAGTAGAGTACTTAATCTGTCAGGTTCTACCAAGCTTGAAAGTTTTTAAGTATGGTAACAACAATAAACTTTGTCTAAAGTTCAAACACCACTTTAGCTAAAATCAGAAAATCTCCTAATCACCTAACTAGAGAATGATGAAATTTTAGGCCACAACAACTTTTGAAGACCTATATCTAAGATAGAGGGGAATTAAGATCTATCAGTAGAGGGGGTAATCAAAGAAATTACCAATCCTTGAATTGAAGACTTTATGCTATTCTATTACATTACATTACCATTTCAGTTTATTTAATCTTTCCTCATATGTTAGCCATTGTGTATTTTTGGTTTTTTTTCCAAATTATTTTAAAATATATATATTTTTAAATGTATTTATAATGTTATCTGTAATGTTGTTAGGATGTATTCCCACTATTAAGATTATTGGGGCAGTGAGTATGATTATTTTTGTTAATATTGCAGTATACTACCAGATTGTTTAACAGCAAGGTGCTACTGATTCCCACTTCTAACAAGTGTATTAATGGGCCTGTTTGTTCACAACCAACTTGATATAAACAAATTTTGAACTAGAGAACATATTAGATAATATCTAGTTATAATCCTCTTCTTTTAAAGAAGAGAATACTGAGGCTCTGGGAGGCTAAAAAAAACTTGCCCTCAACTGTCTATAGCATTATTTTGTTATTTTGTTTTGTTTTTGCTAAGTTGATGGTTTTGAGGTACATCCTAGCATGGGTGTTTGGTACTACCCATCGGGATTGTTGAGATAACTTCCTAATCAGTCTTCATGTTTCTCAGTCTTCTTTATTTGAAATGGTCTTTCATACTATTGCCAAATCATTTTTTCTTATGAAATTTATCCAAGATGGCAGTGTGAGAGGATCAGAAGCAGCCTCTTCACACATACCACAAGAAACAACTACAGATACCTAATAGAAGAAAATTAACACAAGACATTAACCAAAATAGCAGTAAAAGTGCCAATATAAACATTTTAAAAAATGTGAAACTGCAGAACTGAATCAGCTAAAGTGCCAAAAGCAACAGAAATATATGTGTGTGTGTATGTGTGTGTGTGTGTGTGTGTGTGTGTGCACGTGTGCGTGTTGCAGGTGGGGGAACTGGAGAAGCATGTAAGATCCCAAGACAGTTAAGCAAATGGATAAGTAACACATTTAAATAAAGTTACAAATTTTGACTGATAGGCAAATCAGAGGATCAAACAAAAGAATAACTTGAAAGTTTTTTTTTTAAATCATAGGAAGAAACGAAAGTTGAACTAAAAGATATTAAATGAGAAATAGTAAGGAAAATTACTAACTTGATGAAAACAATAGATAACATGAAATGAATTTGTAGAATCGACCAGTAGCAAATTTACTATAGCAGAAAATGGAAAATACAAGCTCAAAAAATCCCACTCAGTTTTCCCAGTTCAGGCTCAAGTGACAGCCCTAGAATGGGCTTATGGGGAGCTAGATCATAATAGAGTTATCTCAGAATGCCTGACATCTCAGAAAATTTAGAAACCAGCCAAAAGAATTTGGAAACCATAATCTAGGAAGTCATCAAAAACTCATTTCTAGAGTTGGCAAGAACTGGTCAAGTACAAATGGAAAGGATCCATGGGACAAGGAAGAAACTAATAGTTAAATATCACCAACATTATAGTGGTAACAAAAATAGTATAAGATACCATGAAAAGTATGGACTGTATTTACCAAGGAGCAGTATCCAGGATCCCATTGGACTTTCCAGGCAGGAAAAGGAAATATCAGAGAAGCTTAAAACATCTTGAGCTGGCTCTGAGCACAGAATTGCCTCCCCAGCAAAATTCAGTATGTTTTATGGAGGTAGGAGGTGAATTTTGGAGAAGCAGATTGAGAAGTTTAAAGAAAAACCTACATTACAAGGAACTCTTCAAACATCAAATAAGAAACATCCTAGTCAACATGATAAGTATTTTAAACATTTAAGAAAGAATCCCACCTCTGAAAAAATAAGGCCCCTAAGAGCATTGTGTTGGGTAAGTCACTGAAGGTCTCAGGGATTTTTCAGAGAAGTCTGGCATGATCCCATGGTTTATTGAAAAAAAAAAAGTCAAAATTATTTATATATTATTTATATATTTAAGACAAGAAATCTTTTGGTTAGAAAGATTTTTAGTTGACACTAAAACTATGAATTTTCCAACAAAGGTGGGATGTTCTAATTTTGAAGCCACCACTTCCTTCCACTATCACCCTGCCTCTATGTTCCATGAGCATATGATAAATCCAGTCAATACACATTTGTGGGGTTTTTTTGTTTGTTTAGGCAATTGGGGTTAAGTGACTTGCCCAGGGTCACACAGCTAGTAAGTGTCAAGTGTTTGGTCTGAGGCCGCATTTGAACTCAGGTCCTCCTGACTTCAGGGCCGGTGCTCTATCCACTGCGCCACCTAGCTGCCCCTTCAATACACATTTGTTAAGCACCTACTCTATTACAGGCACTGTTACTAAGTGTTGGACATACACAATCCATATTCTTAGGAAGCTCATTCTAATGAGGAAGATTAGAAATATATATGTGTGTGTATACATATGTGTATGTGTATGTATATATATATATATATGACATACATATCAAATCAAATACGAGATAATCTTTGAAGACAGAGTAGGACATCAGAGGACCTTAGAGGCTGTGAAGAGGGACAGGAAAGGCCTCTTGGTGGACCTTGACTGAAATTAGTGATTCCAAGAGGCAGAGTTAAGGAGGTAGAGTTCACTTCAGGCTTTCAGGAGAGCCAGCTCAAAGGAAGGAGAACTTCAAGGATGCCCTTAGCATTTGTGGAGACTGGAAAGGAAAGAAGAGGCCAGGTGGTTAAGAGCTTTAAATGTCCAATGGGAGTTTCTATTTGATCCTAAAGGTAATAGGGAGCCACTAAAGCTTGAAGCAACATGAGTGACAGTGGATAACTGAAAGGATAGTGGTTGGCTCATCAGTAATAGGGAAGTCTGGAAGAGGTGGTAAGTTTGAAAGAATGTCCATTCTTGCCAGCCTGTCTCTCTTCTGATCTCTTGTCCTGTATCCCTAGTTTCGTGTTAGCCATTTAAAACTATGTCATGTAAATATCAATGAGTCTAAAAAAGAATAGATTTTCTCCCCTTCCCCCATCCCAAACGTTTAAACTTTAATAACTTAAAATAGCACCCCTTTCCCCTCAACTTCTCTGTTTCTGACGTGGGTACCTTTTTCCTTCTACATTCATGCTCTTGACATTTTCCAAGATTTTCTACTAACCCTCTCCCCCATATCCAGTTGGTGGCCAAATCTTGCTGTTTCTACCCCCCTAGCATTTCTTAGACTTATCTCCTCACTACTCATAGCTGCCACTTTAGTTTAGACTATCTTGTTGCAACTGCTCAATTGCCTCTTGATTGGTCTTCCCACCTTAAACTTTTCCCCACTCCTATTCATCTTCTATTTGGCTGTCAAAATGATTTTCTTTAAGTGTAAATATGACCATATACTCCTCTACTCAAATGCCAATAGCTCCTCATTTCCCGTAGGATCAAATATGAACTCTGCCTTTTTAAGTCCTTTACAGCCTGGTCCCTGTCTTTTCAATGTTGTTATATGATACTTCCCTTCTTGAACTCTGGTATAGTCAGATTGGCCTTCTTGCTTTTCTTCCCACAGGTTATCTTCCATTATGACCCTTTGCATTAGCCACTCCCCCACGTGCAGAATGCAGTCCTTCTTTACCTTTGCTTGTCAAAATCCCTTAACCTTTTCAAGATTGAGTTCAAATGTTGCCTTGTAAGTGAAGCCTTTCCTGATCCCCAATTGCTAATGCCCTTCCTAAAATACCATGCATTTATAATTTATTTGTTACAATTTATTTTGATACGCTTCTATATGCATGTCATCTTTCCTGATAAAATGGAAGCTCCATGAGAGCAAGAATGCTTTTTTTTTTGTTTTTGTATTCTCAGCACTTAGGATAATAGTTGATGTCCACATGTGATTAGTCCAGTTCCAGAAATTCTAGCAATGACATTGGGTTGATTTTCATGTTTTAAAAAAGCGATAGCAATGAAAAACTTTAAAACATCTTTGTTTGCAGATAACATTATAATTATTTACCTAGAAAATACAAAACAGTCCATAAAAATAAATAATTTAAAGGGAGATAATAAGCAAGTTTAGGAAAGTAGAGCATAAATTAATCCTTTGAAAATCATTTACATTTCAACAGAGAATCAAAGGAAACTGATAGAAACATGCTACTTACAATAATAAAACGTCAGATATTTGAGAATTACCTTATCAAAATCTAAAATGGATCTTAGAGACAATTTCAAAAGGATTTTGAAAAAAAAAATGAACTGAACAGAGAGCTACTCCTTGTTATTTTAGGTCAAGTAAAAGAAATAGAGATTTATTAGTTCCCAAATGTAGTTTAATTTACTGTCAACCAGAATAATCAATCACTTACTGACTGATACCTTTGCCAGTCTTAATAAGTGATATTTTTATTTGTCATTTCATATATCACACTCACACATATATATCTGTCATAAATATCTTTGTCTTATCTCTATAAACTTTATGACTTTGTCTCATTCTTTGCAATAATGTGTCAGTATGGTTTTAGAGTATTTTGATTAATATTATATTAAATCTCCAAGTTTGGGAATGGTTGACAGTTTTAATGTCAGTATTAAGAACTACAAAAAAGAAAATTGGCAAATGGTGACATAGTTTAAAAATTTTATAAAGTAATTATAAAAACTTCTTTATAGAAAGAGAATAGATTATTTAAATAGAAGAAAACAGAAATAGAAATCAATGCATATTAATAAGTAAAACAAAGTGCTTTCAAGTTTACAAAACACTTTATATTTTTATACATACTCTCTCTCTCTCTCTCTCTCTCTCATATTTGATGCTCATAATAACCCTGTGAAGTTTGTGCCATTAACCCTATTTTTTAGAAAAGGAAACTGAGGTGAAGAGAGGTAAAGTGACTTGCCCATAGTCAGATAGCTAGTAAATGTCATGGGGAGGATTCAAACTCAGATATTTCTGATTCTAAATCTAGTACTCTATCTAGTATACCACATACATACATCAAAACAAAACAAGAATTAAAATCACTCTTAGTTTTTCCACCTTTCCAATCATTCCTCAGGATACATTCAATTCAGTAAACATTTCTTAAGCACCTACTATGTGCCAGGTATTATCATGACCCCTAACTGTGAGTTTATTGCAAACCTCTGTCCTGGACTTTCTGCCCTCTCTCTTGGTGTTCTCATCAGCTCACATCAGTTCAGTTGTCATCTCTTTGCTGGTGACTCCCAGATTCATATATCCAACCCTTGACTCTGCTGAGCTTTAATTCCATATCACCAGTTGCCTGCTATACATTTGAATTTGTTATCCCTTAGGTATCTGAAATGCTTCATTTTCAAAAGAGAGCTCATTAATTCCCAAACATCCCCCTGACCCCCAAACCGTTACTATTCCAAATCCATTTTTGATGAGGGCACTGCAATCCTTCCAGGTACACAGATTGAAAACATCACTGCTATCCATGATGCATCAGGTTCCCTCACCCCCATATACAATCTGTTGCAAGTCTCTGAGGTCCCCTTCTCTCTATTCACACAGCCCTAAATAAGGCCCTTTATCACCTCACCCCTGAATTGGTATTTTTGCCTCTTCTCCCTATTCTTACACATTTCCACAGAGCTACCAAAGCGATTTTCCTGAAATTTAGGTCTTACCATGTCATTCTCTTGCTCATTAAACTCCAATGGCTCCCTGTTGCCTCTAGCATCAATATCAACACTTCCTTTTGACATTTAAAGCCTTTTACAACTTTACAAGTTGTTTTAACCCATCTTTCTATCCTTACTTTACATTATTCCCTTTCCTGTACTCTATGTTCCAGCCAAATTGGCCTTCTTATTATTTCGCCCCCTTCAAGCTTTTCTATTTTCTGTTCCCTAGTCTTGAAATATACTCCTGTCTCATCTCCCTCTTCAAACCCACAGTTTCAAGGTTCAGTTAAGTATCACCTTTTTCATGATGCCTTTACTAATTCCCCAGTAATCTTCCCAAAATTATCTTGTATCAGTTTTGTTTATGAATTTGTTTATGAATACACCACATATACATATATGTATTTTTTCTCTGGCTAGATTATAAACTCCATAAAGGCAGGACCCTGACTTTTGCTTTCTCGTCCTCAGTGTCTGGCACATCACAAATAGTCACGTAATAAATGTTTGTTGATTGATTGTAAGACAGCTGTATGGGGAGAAAGTTTTTATATTCATAACACATTATTCAGTGCAAATAATTGTATCGGCATTCTAAATATTTTAAAAGTCATCCAGCCAATCTGGAAAGCAGTCTGGATATATTCTAAGAAAGTGATAAAATGCCTATTCTCTTTGACCCAGAGATCACACCATTAGGCATATAACCCAACGAAGTCACAGATAAAAAGGAGCAATATACACCAAGATGTTTATAGAGGCATAATCATAGTGAATTGGAAACAAAGTAGATAGCCATCAGTAGGCAAATTGTTATACATGAAGCTAATTGAATATTAGTGCATAGTACAAAAGGACAAACATTATGATTGCAGGGAGGCATGGGAAGACTTGATGATATGATCTAAAATGAAGTAAGCAAAAACATGAAAACAGCAAACAGAATGACAGCCACATTGTAAATGAATAAAAAATAAAAATGAACAGATCAGTGCTATTTCATTACATTGACCAAGCTTGCCATTGAAACAGAGATGAGAAAATGGAGTTTCCTGTCTTTGCAGTGGCAGGATACTCTGTCCCTCATATAATTGTCAGAATTTCTACTTCCAGTCCTTGCCTCTGCTTTGTCATCTTGGTTCAGTCTGGCTGCTTTTTGCATTGTTGTTGTTTTCAACGCCATTGCCACATCCTGATGTGACCCGTGAGGGGCTGGGGTCAATGACTTTGAAATCCAGGTGTGGTAGCTCTTCTGACCTTGATGGTGAAAAGTTATATACAGAGTAAATGGAAAGTCATTTTAGAGAAGGAACCAAGAAAGGGCTCCTGCAGAAAATGAGCTCAGTCAAAGGGAGTCAGGGATTGCAAAAAGGGAGAGAATTCCAGGCATGGAGACTAGCCAGGATAAATGCATTCATGTGTGAGGAAGAGCAATTAGGCCTAGTCAGCCTGCCTCAATCATAGAGTATATAGAAGTCAAGTGCAAGGAGATGGAGGATAAGAGGGGACTGGGTTATAAGGAACTTAAACAGAATTTATATTTGATGCTGGAGGTAATAAAGAGCCATTGGAATTGATTGAGTAGGTTCAAAAGGTGTGTGAAGAATTTCTGTGTTAAACAGGTATTTCTCTTTTATCTGGCCTCTGCTTGGCAAGTAAATAAAGTGTTGGCTAAGGTGGTTTTTTAGAAAGGATAACAATGTAACTACCTTAAAGATAGGAACAGTTTCATTTTAAGTTCTTTTGCTCTCCTCCTAATGGCAGTTTATTTTTATTTTATTTATTTTTATTTTTATTGGGTTAATTTGATATAAAATTGTTGTAGCGATTGTCAACGTCCTCTCCATTTCTTTCTCTTTTTTTTAATTTTTAGGCAATTGGGGTTAAGTGACTTGCCCAGGGTCACCCAGCTAGTAAGTGTCAAGCGTCTGTTCTGAGGTCGGTTGAACTCAGGTCCTCCTGGCTCCAGGGCTCTCTCTACTGCACCACCTAGCTGCCCCTCTTTTTTTTTTAATTCCGTAACTTTAACACAGTGTTTTGCTTAGGCCACAACTGAAGCCTTTTCAGCAAGGCACAGCCTCATAGCTTCTACTCTGGCGTCATGGCCTTTGAGCACCCAGGGTGACCGCCACACCACTTGATCCATTGAAGTGGAACTGAACCGATGCAGGGATAGAAGGATTTTGCATAGTGTAAATAACATAGGAAAAATGAGATGATGACAGATGAGGGGATATATTTTCAGTAAATGTAGCAGGCACAACTTTGTCACCTAGGTTCCAGAAGGGACTGACCCATGAGCGTGAGTGGTGGGACCCGCCCGTGTTGCAGAGTACGATGTGGCAGTGTACTTTAAATCACAATGCCAGTCTTGGCCTTTGATCCTGAGATTCTTTTTCTAGGACTTGAACAGAAATGTAATCATAAAAGCAAGAGAAAGAATTATCATTTTAAAAACATTTAAACCTTTTCTAAGAGCCAAATAATTAGAAATAACATATATTGGAGACTAGCAAATAAATTATGATGTATTAATATAATTGAATATCAAGTGCGCAGGGAATTTTCAAAAGCTTTATCTAACATTACTGTTCCTCATGCACTTGATGATATGAAGTGATGCAAAGCGAAATCAACAGAGCCAGAATTGCATACAGACCCTTCTTGTCCTCTCTACAGCCTTTAACACTGAGAGTCGCTCATCTTCTCCTAGATTCTTTTCCCTCTCTCCTGGTTCTGCTCCCATTTGTCTGATCCACTCTGTAGTCCCTTTTGCTTGCTCTTCCTCAAGTAATGCCTCCTGACTATGGTTGTCCCCCAGGAGTCTTAGGCCCTCTTCTTTTCTCCCTTTATACCAGAGGTTCTAAATCTGAGCTCCATGGACCACTTAGGAGTTTGTGGATAGATTTCAGGGAGTTCATGAATTAAAAATTTTTTTTGATAATTATTTCAACATAATTAGTTTCCTTCATAATCCTATGTATTTTACTTCATGCATTATAAAACGTTCTGAAAAGAGGTCCATAGGCTTCATTAGATAAGGGATCCATGACACAAAAAAACTCTGCACTGTACTCTCTTACTTGGTGATCTCAGCTATCATGGGTTAAATTGTTTTTATGCAGATGATTCTCAGATCTGTTTATCCTTTCCCTCTCTCAGACTTCATCTTTCATCATCAACTGCCTTTTGGACATCTCAGACCACATGTCCAAAACACAGCTCATTATCTTTTTCCTCCAAACCCCCTCTTTCCACCTTTCCTGTTACTTTCAAGGGGTACCACCATCTTCCCAATCACCGAAGCTTACATCTAGGTGCCATCCTTGACTCCTTTCTGGAACTCATTGCACATATCCAATATGTTGCCAAGTCTTGTCTTTTCTACCTTCACGACATTTCTCATATATGTTTCTTATCTCTAGTCATACAACTTCCATACCAGTACAAGCCCATATCACTTTATGCTTGGATTGTTGCAGTAGCCTTCTGGTTGGGCTCCTTACCCCAAATCTCTCCCTACTTCAGTCCATCCATCTTCCACTCATCTGCCAAAGCAATCTTTCTAAGGCACATGTCTGACCAATAAACTCCAAGGACTCCCTATATTATCTCAAGGGTTAGATATAAGATTCTTTGTTTGGCTTTTAAAATCATTCACAATCTGGCCTTTTCCTTCCTTCCATTTTTCTTACACTTTACAGTCCAAAGACATTGGCATTCCTCATACAAGATACAGCAGCTCTCAACCCTGCCTTTTCACTGGCTGTTTCCTATACCTGAAATTGTTTCCTTTCTCCCCCTCTATCTCCTGACTTCCCTGAGGACTCAGCTCAAAATCTCTCCTTTTGCAGGAGACTTTTCCAAGTTCTCTTCTGCCAGTCCCCTCATTGTTAGTGTCTTCCCTCTGAGATTACTTCCCATTTACACTGTATATATTTTATGTGTACCTAATTTGCTTGTCTGTTGTTTCCTCCTTAGAATATGATCTCTCTGAGGGCACAGACTCTTGTTTTTGCCTTTCTTTGTCTCTCCACTGCTTTGCACAGTACTTGGCACATAGTAATGCTTATTAATTGTTGATTGACACAGACTAAAGTGCTGTTAAATTTTTTTCAGACCAAGGAGATATAAACAAAAGCATTTTGAATTGTTTCTTGTTTATTTCTAGCTTGTTAGTTAAATGCTAAGGGTTGTATGTTTTTGTTTTTTTTAATATTTGATTATTTGTTCTGGTTGATGGTTTTTACATTTACAACATCTTAATATCTTATATATTCACGTCATGTAGCTTACTTCAAATATCTGAATTCATTCCCAAATAAAATTCAAACCCTTCTGCTTGGCATTCACAATCCTTCACAGTTAGATACCACCTTACTTTTTTTAGCCTCACCTCATATTCTCCATCTCACACTCTATGCCAGCCCATTTCCATGATTGTTTGCCCCCCAGCTTGCCACACAAATCCACAAAGCATTCTCATACCATTATGCCCACGATCAGTTCCCTATATCTGCAATGCTTGCCCTGCCTTTCTTAGACTATTAAGTTGCTACCTGTCTTTTAAAACTCAACTCAAATGCCAATTGCTCTGTGAAGCCTTTCTCCTCCCAAGTTTAATAATAATTTTTTGTTATTTATTTTTTAATAATAATTATTGCCTTCAGATCTCATGTAGCAACTGGTTTTGTAAATTTCTAATGTATTTTTTATAAAATATTGTATGTTATAACTATTAGCTTTTTATTTCCCTGCTATATTTTAGGCTTTTTGATGTCTTCTTTAAATTTTGTATCCTGCCCCCGTGATCTGTACATAGTAGTTGCTTAAAATGTTTGTTGTATGTATCTCAGAAATTTTGCTTTAACGTAAGGAGGCTGAACATTTATTGACTATAATTTATCTTCTTCTGTAAATTGTTCATATCCTTTTATAAGAAGTATGTTTCCCATGAGCATTTGTATCAATCCTTGTATATTGTCTGTGTTTAGCTGTTATCTGTTCTATTTGTTGTAGATACTAAAACTGTTGGTTTATTCTTATCTTGGTTACTTCTTGTTGCTGTTGTATAGAAATTTCAATGTAGATAAGTTTATCTAGTTTTTTTCCCTAATATTTCTTCAGTTTGAACATTAGGTAAAAATTTATCTCCCATTTACACTTGAAATCATTTGTACGTTTGCTAATATTTTGTAGTTGGCTTTTATGTGTATTATCCAGCAGAAAACTATTGTAGTTAGTATGAGGTGAGAATGTAAATTATATTCTGACATCTCACATTTCCCCAATATTTATTAAATAATGAATCCTTTCCCTAGTTTTTATTTTCCGTAGGCTTATCAAACACTAATTCTTTTGTCTGTATTTGGTCTATTCTTGACTTCTTCTTTGTTTCATTCGTCTAGTTTTCTCTTTTTCTGTTTTTTTGTCGAGTACCAAATAGTTCTGGTGATCATTATTGATTTGTTTTACCAAGTGAGCATATCTGCTCTTACGAGATTTTTTTCTTCAAGTGCTCCTCAGTTTTCTTTCTTACTTTCCTTTTCCTATAAATTTCCTTTTATTGTTATCCAATTCTGGTTTTTTAAAAAAGTCTATATTCGTATTACTTTAAATCTCTAATATTTGAAAATATTTTTCTACATTATTCTGACCCGACCCTGAACACTAAAAATCTTTTCAGTTATTTAGCTCTTTATTTCTGTAGACCCTGAATACTTGTGGTTGGAATATTACAGTCTTTAAATAAAGTACCTTTTTTTGTTGTTAAGTTCATCAGGAAAATTTTTCAACTGATATAGTCCATTTTTATTAATTATCTTTAAAAACTGAGAAGTTACTGCTTTGGGATACCATAATGCAGCATGCTTTTTATCTATACAAATAAAACTCACCTGGTAGATTTTGCTCTAGGTGAACAAATCAGACTAGCATCTGATTTAAGCAGTATTATCTTTCTAATTTCGTTTTTGTTATCACTGATTTTGATAATCTTAAAAATGGCCATCTAATAAAACTTATACATGAAAGGTATAATACAGGGAGGTTTGTCTAATTGTTTACTTTGAACAGTTTGAATTTTTCTGTTTAGATTGTAAGCTCTGTCAGAGCCAGTCCCCTATTTTATATCTTTTTGAGTTCCTCAAATCCTAGCACAATTCCTTGCGCATAGTAGGTGTTGAGTAAGTATTTGATTATCATTATGTAATAGGTTGTTCTCTGTGCATTTTGTTGGGGGCATGAGTTTACTTGACTTTTTTGCTTTATGTTCCTACAGCCCTATTGACAAACCTTCAGATTCCCTCAGTATAGGGAATGGTGACAATTCCCAACAGGTAAGATTTTGGTCGAGTAATATCTCCTTTTTCTGACAACATTGAGGAATGAGGTATATTCTACATAAATCAGTTTTCATGTGATTGAATCTTTTCACTTGTAGCCCTAAAAGTTTACTTAACTTTTTTATAAAATTATTTTTAAAATGTATTATATATTTACTTGGCCTTCTTAAAACAAAATATAGCATATAATTGAAGCTCTTCTTGATGAATCAATGCCATCTTTTAAAAACATGCGTTATTATATTATGCTTTGACACTGTCATGTCCTCAGGGACTATTGAGGTATATAAGGCTCTAGTTATTTGAGTTATTGTCTTTTTTTTTTTTTTTAAGTGTTTCCCTTTCTGATAATGCGTGAGCCTCTAACAAATTCTCTGCCACTTGCTAATTGGCTCTTTCCGAATTGCTATAAGTTGGGGGGGGAGTGGCAAAGCCCTCTTGTTAGAATTGTGCCCAGTTTTAAATTTGATTTATTTCTTGAGGGTCTCTTCACTGTGTAAAGTTCATGAGTGTGGATTTTTTTGACATCTGTTTTGACTGCTTAGAGGCATTTTTGGGGTCTTTTTTTTTTTTTTTTTTTGCCAGTGTTCTAGATATGTTTTAATGTGACTTCTGTGTTGAGGCATTCTATCTGTCTGTCTGCTATCTACCTAATATTTTATATTAGGTTAATAATTTGTAAGTAATCACTTATTTGAAATGATTGACAGTGGCTGTTTTTCAATATATGTTCACATGAAACATGATTAGGCATAGGCAGCTTGGTGACTCAGTGGATGGGTCAGTGGGCCTGGAGTCAAGAAGACCTGAATTCACATCCAGCCCCAGTCATTTCCTAGCAGTGTGACCCTAGGCAAGTCACTTAATCTCTGTCCCAGTTTCCTCATCTTTTGAGCATAAATAACAGTGCTTACCACCACAGAGTTGTTGTGAGAATCACGTAATATAATATTTGTAAAGTGCTTACCACAGTACCTGGTACATAGTATGTGGTATATAAAATTCTATTTACCTTCCTCCCCCAATTTACTCTTACATCTGGTATCTGTGAGTTAAAGGATTCACTTTTCTTCCTTTTTTTTCCCCCTGTTTAGATATCCAACAGTGATACGCCATCACCACCTCCTGGTTTATCAAAGCCTAATCCAGTCATCCCCATCAGTTCATCTAATCACAGTGCAAGGTCTCCTTTTGAAGGGGCAGTAACAGAGTCACAGTCACTATTCTCGGACAACTTCCGGCACCCTAACCCTATTCCTAGCGGGCTACCCCCTTTTCCCAGCTCCCCACAGACTTCTAATGATTGGCCAACAGCACCAGAACCACAGAGCCTCTTCACATCAGGTATGAATGCTTGAGTCTCCCAACATTGTAGCATCATGAAACTCTTAAGTACATAGACTTGATCCTTCTCCCCGCCTTTTTTTAACTAGAAATTTTAGTTTGTCTTCAAAGATTTTAAAAGACTTTAAACCCAAAAAACTGTTAAAGTACGCCAAACACCTATTTTAAAATCAAAATTCAATTTCTACAGTGTTGAGCTTTTTTTCAGTAGCACAGAGATAAATGGTTTAGGACTAAACATTAAATATAGTATTCTCCAGTAATACTGATTTTTATATTCACTTCGGAAAGATTGCATAAAATAAAATATCAATAGCATTCATGAAGATCCATAGGGCATACCATTTAAGTATAGAGAGTAATATAAACTGATATCACGATTATTAAATTATGTACCTGTATCCCTTGCATTGTATATACCATGTATCAAAATTATTTTCACCCTATTGTCTTCACCAACTATTAACTTCATTTAATTCTTACTTTCTGAATTTAGAGGGAGGGGAGGGGAGGGAAAAGGGAAGGGAAATAGTGATTATTCACTCTGAGTTCATTTCAGTAGCCCATTCTGAGTTTTGATTTTAAAGGGCAGTGATTAAGATGTGAATGCTTTTTCTTTACTCAGTTCTACAACAAAATTATCCATTTGTTATAGTTTCATTATTGAATTAAGTATTAAAAACATCAAGTGTCTACATGTGAGTGAAGTTCTCATATAAGCACATGATATCAGAATATCTAGTTTTTATCTCTTGGTATATTATATTTGGGCAGCTAGGTGGTCAAGTGGATAGAGTGCTGGGCCTAGAGTCAGGAAGACTCAGCTTTGTGATTTCAAAACTGGCCTTAGATACTTAATGTGTGACCCTAAGCAAGTCATTCAAACTTGTTTGCCTCAGTTTCCTCATCTGTAAAATGAGCTGGTGAAGGAAATGGCAAAACCACTCCAGTATCTTTGCCAAGAAAACCCCAAATGGGTTCACGAAGAGTCGAACATGACTAATCAGCAGCAACATTATATGTGACAAGTTTCTTTCATAGGCCCACATACTTACTACTCCAGAGGAAATTAAAGTATGGATTTATGTATGTTATATTATTAACCATAATTTTTCCCTCCTGACAGAAACAATCCCAGTGTCATCCTCTACAGACTGGCAAGCAGCGTTTGGCTTTGGTTCCTCTAAACAGCAAGAGGATGACTTGGGGTTTGACCCCTTTGACATCACTCGCAAAGCCTTAGCAGACCTGATTGAGAAGGAACTGTCGGTCCAAGATCAACCTGCCCTTTCGCCCACATCTCTTCAGAACCCTTCCTCACACACTACAACCGCCAAAGGGCCAGGCCCTGGATTTTTGCATCCTGCCGCACCCACAAATGCCAACTCTCTCAGTAGCACCTTTTCAGTCTTGCCACAGAGGTTCCCTCAGTTTCAGCAACATCGGGCGGTTTATAATTCATTCAGTTTTCCAGGCCAGGCAGCCCGCTATCCTTGGATGGCCTTTCCACGAAATAGCATCATGCACTTGAACCACACAGCAAACCCCACCTCAAATAGTAATTTCTTGGACTTGAATCTCCCACCACAACACAGCACAGGTCTGGGAGGGATCCCTATAGCAGGTAGGTTCATTTGAAGCCTCTATGAATTTGCACATGACTCATGTCTTCAGGTTCTTGGGTGAGGAGGGAGGGAATAGTCAACTACTAGAACCAGATTTCCTGAGAATTTCTATGGAAATATTTGTTATTTTTAAAAGTCTTGAAAGGTTTAATTGGATGCTTTGCCTTGTAACATTGAGCTTTATAAGGATGGTGGAGTATTATAATCTTAATTATTATTTTGAACAATTTTCTTGCACAATGGGTAGTTTTTAGTTTTTGTACAGCTGTCTTGCTGGGTTTGGGTTTGCTTTATGTAAAAAGGTAAAAGATTCTGGAATTATGGTACTATTGAACATCAAAGTACAGGTGCTGATTTTACTTTCTTAAAAACTTGTGCTAAAATGTTTAATGATGGTAATTAGTGAGAGCATGAGGGGATAGAGCTGCTTGTCAACAACTTTGGGTAGATCATTTACTTTGACATATACAAACATATCAAACTTCTACTGCATATTAATAAAGTACTTCATGTTTTGTGAACTTCTGAGTATTAGTGTTCCACAGATACCTTATGTATGTGCAAAAATTTACAGTCTACAAGGGAAAAATTGATCTGGTCAAGGTGTATAAACATTTAGTGTTCCAAGATTTTCCTTATAGGAGAATATTTTACACTCCTCTAAGTTTGATATCTCACTAGGTCTTGGTCCAATACTGCTGTCCTTAACAGATTCAGTTATAGGTTATGGAAAATCACTTGGAACATTTTAAACTCTTGCCTTTGAGTTCTAAAGTTTTCATGTTCTTAATAGTGTTTTTTAGTTGGGTTCTAGAGTTGCTTTCACATGAGGACTTTTGTCCCTTGGATTTCTCACATGAGATATTACTTTTCTACATGATTTCTCTCAGAGTTTTTAAGATTTTCCACATTGTAATGACAACAGTGTGCTATTAAGTGCTGAAGATGAGTGTGTTGCTGCTGACATGCCATTGCTAGGACATGTACATCAATTTATTATTTTTTTTAGAAGCAATATATGATGATCATTTCAAATACTCTTGTGCAGTTCTCCTAATAACCAATAAAAGATACAGGATAAGTAACTGGGAGTGGAAGGTACAGTCTGTAGCTATGTTATTTTAAAAGATTAACTGACCGGAATGGGACTGTACCCAGTAATGCCTTCTGTGTAGTACACATTTCTCTTTTAATTTGATTATTGCAGTAGTTGGTCCCATATAATTTTTTAAAATTATATTTCCACACATGTGGTATATAAGGAAAACTAAAAAAAATCAACAAATTTTATTGATCTCCTACTGTTTAGCCATCATTCTACTAAGATTTGTTGGGAATATAAAATATAGCAGCATGGTGTGGTTGTCTTTGAGTCATAAACTCTGGGACCCTGACCAAGTCACTTAACCTGTGTTTTTGTTTCTTCATGTGCCAAATGACAATAATAATATTTAGTATATCTACGTCACAAGATTGTGAGGAAAATACTAAGAACTTAGTTATTGTTATTGATTGTAATCTTCTTTGGGGTAGAAATGACAGTTATTTGAGGGACTGAAACAAACCTGAAAAATTGTGATGATCTGTATAGTATTCATAAGTGTGTAATAGGAATTGAGAAAAGGGAGAGATCATCATAGTGTCTAGTAGCTAGACAAGACTTCAATGAGATCTTGACCTTGAAAGATAAGATTTATGTATAAGCAGATGTGAAAAGAGAAAGTATCATAAATGAAGAATGAAGTGAACAGAATGACAATAATACATAAGATGTATTCAAGAGACAATGAGTAGATATGTCTGCTTCCTATCACTCCATAAATACCATTTTTTCTAGTCTGCCTAAGTAAGGTAGGACAGTATTATGGAAGGCCTTGAAAGGCAAGCAGAGGAGTTTGGACTAAATGTAATAAAGGACCTCAGTAGAGCTATAATAATCAACTTTTTTCCTTTATGTTTTTGCTTTTTCTTGCTACATAACTGCCTTTGCTGTACTAGTTTACATTAACCCTTGCCACAAAAGAATAGAATCATTGGTTAATAGTTCGGTAGTTGTACCTATTAAGTGATTTGGGTCTTCTTTTAGTATAGGTATAATATGAAGCATTTTGGCCTCTCTTAGCTAACTTAGAGTTATTCTGTGAAAAATGTTCATTTATATAATTAATATGTATAGGTTATTTTGTGTTAGCAGATAGGAAGAAAAAAAACAAAACTTCAGAAACCCAAAGTTGACTCCTGTAATTTCTCAGTCTGATCTAAGTCACTGGTGGTCTTTTTGCCCATCTCTAAGAGAGGCATGATATTATCTCACTTTTTAGTGTTCTGAAACATTCAAGTTTCTTTCAACTGATTGAGCATGCTTACTTGGCATGTAGAGTGTGTTTCATTCTGGGCCATGAATAGCTCTTAAATAATTTTTCTCATTAAAAGCTATTTTTATTAAGATTCTAGCATCTAGAATAAATTTTATAATACTAAAGTATTTGAGGTTTGTTTTCTGAATTGTCTGGCCAAAGGACTATCATGACCCTTATACCTTGAAATAGTGTATTTTGGTTTATCCTGTTATACCCCTGTTCTATGTGTATCCTAATAAGACTCTATCTAGATTTCTGTTTGGGGCGGTATTGTCCCCCCTAACAAAAAAAAGCTATAAAGAATGGTAAACGAAACAAAACAAAACATATTTTTGTGTGTTTTCCTTAGGTGGAAAATAATGGTTTATGTTCTTCCTAGTTTCTATTTATAAAGTGGGCAGGTTGTCTGGGTTATCTTGAAGAACCCTTCTGATTATACAAGGGTTTATGATTCTGTGTTGAATTACTTTGCTAGTGTCTTTGTGTTTTTTTCTTATTTTCACTTTAGCCATAGAAGCAATATTATTGACTGATCGAAATTATATTTTAATAAGATTGTAAGATTCTTGAGGGTAAAAACAGTTTCAACAATTTATCTTTAGAATTTTCTACAGGGACCAGCAGAGTACTTTGTACAAATGTGGAGATACTCAAATACATGAATAAATAAAAATTCACATGAAGTAGCATAAGATGTTTTAATATGTTTTACTATTATTAGAAACTATTTAAAATGATATAGATATGTGTAACTGTCAGCCTGCACAATTGGCTAGATATTGTATAGAATTTTGTAGAGTTGTATAGAATATAACATGGTTTCCCCCTTTCCAAGAACATTTATTCAAAGTGGCCTAACATGTCACACATAAATATACCACTACGCCAATGTATTTATCATTCCAAGAACATTTATTCAAAGTGGCCTAACATGTCACACATAAATATACCACTATGCCAATGTATTTATCATTTGTTGAAGTTTAAAATGCTAAACTAAAAATGAAGCAAAAGTGAGACATTTTAAAAGGATGCCATGGAGAGAGCAGTTTCTGCACAGAGCTTTTATACAAGTAAGATTTTTCTAATTCCAGCTGAAAATATTTTGAAGAGCTTGATTTGTCTTGTTTCCGTAATTAAAGTGTTGAAGATATCTCAATCATTCAGTAAACATTTATTAATCACTTACTATATGCCAGGCACTGTGCCAAGCACTAGAGAAAGGCAAAAGATCTCTGATCTCAAGAAGTTCACAGTCTAAGGGGAGAGACATCATGCAAACAATTCTGTGCAAACAAACTATATACAGGATAAAATGGAAATAATTTCCAGAAAGAAGGCATTAGAATTAAGAGAAATCAGAAAAGACTCCCTATAGAAGGTGAGATTTCAGCTGGGACTTGAAGGAAGCCGGGAGGTAGAGATGAGAAGAGAGAGCATTCCAGTTATGGGAGACAGCCAGTGAAAATGCCAGGAGTTGAAGTTGGTAATACAAATAGGCCTTGGCAACAGATTAGATATTGGGTGGGTAGGGATTGAGAGTAAGTGAGGAGTCAAGGATGACACCTAGATTGCAAGCCCAGGTGACTGGGAGGATGCTGGTATCTTCAATAGTAATAGTCAGGTTAGGAAAAGGAGAAGAATTAGGGGAACAGGGAGAGAGAGAGGAGAGAATAAGCAGACGGTAAGCACGTACTATGTGTCAAGCACTGTGCTAAGTGCTTTAGAATATTAACTCATTTGATTCTCAAAAAAAACCCTATGGGGTAGGTTCTATTATTATCCGTATCTTACAGTTGAAGCGACTGAGGCAGACAGAGGTTAAGTGACTTGCCCAGGATCACATAGTTATTAAGTGTGTGAGGCTGAATTTGAACTCTAGGTCTTCCAGAGTTCAGGCTCAGTGCACAATCCACTGTACCACCTAGCTGTCCTAACATAATAGTTCTCTTTTGGACACATTGAGTTTAATTTGTTTGAAGGACATCCAGTTTAAGATGTCCAGTAGGCAATGGTAGATGTGAGACTAGATGTCACTAGAGACATTAGGGCTCGATAAGTACATAGATGTGAAAATCATCAGCGTAAAGAAGATAATTTAGTCCGTGGAGCTAATGAGATTACCAAGTGGAATATTATAGGAATAGAGAAGAAGCCCAGGGCAGAGCCCTGTGGTGCACCCCTGGTTAGTAGGAGTGGGCTGGATGAAGGTCCAGTGAAGGAGACTGAGAAGGTGCAGACAGGTAGGAGGAGAACTAGGAGAGTAGTGTCAAGAAAACCTAGAGACAAGGCAGTATCTATACGGAGATGGTAATGCCAGAGGGGTCAAGAATGATGAGGATTTCAAAAAGGCCATTAGATTTGATAGTGAGGAGATTGTTAGTTATTTTGGAGAGTGCAGTGGAATAGTAAAGTCAGAAGCCAGACAATAGAGAGTTAAGAAGATGAGACAAAAGGAATACTTTGGCAGTGTTTTTCTTAGGTTACATATGTAGCTTTTTTAGTTTAGTAGGGATCTTTTGTTTTCAGGCAAGTTATTTTTCTAAGCAAGTTATTAGAAGGTAGTTAGCAGATGTAACATACTTAAGATTTTAAAAACAGAAGTGTTCTTAGAAAGTTGGGTTACTCTTCACAAATGCAAGTCCATTCAGTTTTTAAAATGGACTTTGCTTTCCTTTATATCTGAAGAAGACATTGAACCAAATTTCTTAGTGCATGTGCTTTAAATTGTGGTAGTAGATTTTCATTTTTCTTACCACATACTCTCGTATCCCTATGCTCAGCATGTACTTGTGAGGCACCTGGAGGAAATTTAGTGATACAGCCTCCTGGACTTGTGTTTAGGGCCTGGCTCTGCTCTTTACCTCCTTTGTGACCATGTGCAATTCATTTCATCTGTTTTGGGCCTCAGTTTTCCCATTTGTAAACTGAAGGGTTTGGCCTCAAAGATTTCTTCTGGCTTTGAATCCATGATCTTTTTCATTTAGGCTTACAGCACAGAGCTTACCTAAACCATGCAGGTAGCCAGACATTTCCGTTGGGCCTAGTTTGGGTCTTGCTGTCACTAGCTATTCCAATCCATACTTCATATGGCACCAACTCCCTACTTGTAGCTTATGGGATACATAGTTTGCCCATCAGAAGCCAAGACATATGTTGTTTTGAGAATTGAAATAATTTTTTTCTTTACTGTTATATCATCTACAGTGTATCCTTACTGTATATTTGTGTGCATGTGATGAATAAAATCTATAAAAGTTTATTTTAAATATTCTATTTTTGTCAGAAGTAGGCACTAAATAATAGGAAGTGTGGGCTTTATTTCACCAATGAATTTCTTTGAAGTTCTAGTTGGAAGGACAATTCTCTTAGAATCTTGTTTGTTGAATTATGGCAAGTTTATTTGGTAATTTAATATTATGTAGATTCATGTGTGAAATAAGTAACTGACAGCAAAAAAAAAAATCATGTATTATAATTAAGAGAACTGAGCATGTGTTATATATAGATCCATGTGACCTAGAAGAAGTTATATAAATTTCAGTTAAGTTGAATCTTCATAGAATTTCTTGGTGTTTTTAAAGGTTAAAAAAATCAATCTTCTGTAATAGTAAATATACTTTTTAAAATATTTGCAATATTTCAAGATTCTTTTGGCTATTGAAATTTTCTTAACCTTCTGTAAACCTCTCTTCAGTTTTTTTTAACCTAATATTTCTTAAAGGTTTTTTTGTTTGTTTTTTAGTGTTTAAGCATTTTTAAGGATAGTTTTTGTTTTCCTTTTTCTGGACATACTTAAAGTGTCAAGCCTTTTGAGGATGGAATACCTTTCATACAGCATAGTACATATTAAGATTCAAGAGTGTATATAAAGTTGTAACTACTTTTTAAATACTTTGTAAGATTTTTTTTTTAAATCCATGCCTCATTTTATACTGAATTCCTGCTGTTAAGCATGTATAGGTATAATTTTTAAAATAGGCTTAAGAGATCTAGTCACCTCTGGCTAGACTATGACTGTCTTTTCCAAAGGGGAAGAAGACATGAACCTTTCAAAAGGACCATGCCACTATCAACCTCCTCCTTCTCATTATAACATAGCATACAACCTTTGAAACTACTTGGCCTGACAGCAGAAAAGAAGAGTTTAATAGGCTTTAGTGTGTTTACATGGACCTTTAAATTTTACATGATTACTTTTTATTTTTCCTTTTGTCAAAACTTATTTTATATTTTTTATTGATAACTTTTTGTTTTTACATGGCATTCATTTCTGAATATATCCTTTCCAGTAAAATGTCCCTTGAAACAAAGAATTTAAAAAGAGGAAAAAAAGCTGTTCAGCAAAACTAACCAACACATTGACTGTGTTTGACAGCAGATGTAGTATTCCACACTTATATTCCCCCAGGATCAGCAATGAAGAAGTGGGAGTTACATTTTCTCAACTTTCTGCTGTGGCAAAACTTGATCATTATAAGTAGACAACATTTAGTTTGAATATTTTTGTTTTCTATTTACTTTGTTGTAGTCCAGATGTATATATTGTTTTCCATGTTTTCATTATTCTACTCTGCATCAGTTCATGTAAGTCTTCCCATGCTTTTCTATATTCATTATAGTGTTTATTTCTTAGAGTGGCATAATATTTCATTGTTTTGTATGCTATACCTTGTTTAATCATTCCCCAGTTTATGGGTACCTACTTTGTTTCTCGCACCACGAGAAGAATTTCAATGAATATTTTGGTATATAGAGGACCCTTTCTGTCTTTGATGGGGAATATACCTAGCAGTAGGATCACTGATGCAAAACATATGGACATTTTAATAATTTTTTTTCCTCTGTAATTCCAAATTGCTTTCTAGAATGATTGGGTCATATCAAAACTTTACTAGCAGTGGCTTATTTAATGGGCATCTCTACCATCAGTGTATTAGGGTGACTATGCTCATCTTTCTTCAGCATAATTCCTTATTGATAATGCATTTAATATGTACATCTTAAGGAGTTTCTTGTCTTTTTGTGTGATGAATAAAACCTACAAAAAGCTTACTCTTAAAGTCTCATTATATTAGCATTTCAAAAGTAATTAAACATCAAAATAATCAAAGTATGAACTTTATTTCATACCACTGCTTCCTGCAACTAGTGTGTCATCTTCTGGGTGCTAAAATATTGTTCCATTAGGCCTTTAGCAGAGCTTAGTCATAGTTTTATTTTTGTTGACGAGTGATATTATTTGACTGTGGCAAATAAATTTGTAGTACTGTGTAGGAATACAGTTTAGATAGATTGAGCTAGTTCCCAGGAACACACTAGGATGGTAATAATTGCCTGTTTACTGATTTCCAAAAGCAGGAATATGGAATATGAAGATTTTGAGATCCTCAGGAGGCAGAGTTCATATAAAAATGCAAGTAAGACTTGGTAGTATCATTTAGTTTTCCAAAAGGTGGTATTAGAATTCATTGTTTTGGGTTATATTTTTAAGTCCATCATTTTTTCATTGCTGTATTCTTAGAAACTTTTTATGTTTTACACATTTTGGAAAATTTTTTCAGTATTGTAGAAGATTAAGAAACTACTTTTAAGATTCAATATACCTTTTTAGTACTTTTTTTTTTTTAAAGTATGCATTCTCTAATGTTATTCCTGGCATATGAGGTAATATCTCTACAGTGAATTTTCAATCCTTATACAGTGTGATTATATGACTGTAGTAAAGATTATTAGAAAAGATAATGGAAGTAAACTGGAAATGTTGAGACTGGGAAGCTTGCAAAGTTACATCAATTGAGTAGATATTAGAGATTTTAATTAATTGCACAGAATGAAGAATATAGGTAGGTTTTTGCATAAGACCAAGGACTACTTAAAGATCAAGTAATTTTAGAACCCATATTGAAAGTAAATTGGATTTAATTCTGATTAGTGGGCAGAAATTGCTGTCGCTAGGTATGGATCACCATGTCATAGTGACCACAGTGTGATTAAATCCAACAAAGTAATCATATTGTTGTTCAGTTGATAAAAATGGAATTGTGACTTTAAAATGTACACTTTTCATTATTTTGAATTGTTAAATGCATGTTGAAGTCAGTGAGACCTTATGAAGCCTAAGGGTTGGTTTTCAAAGCTTTTGAGGACAATAAAGCACTTTACCTTCATTTTAAGTTCTGGCTTTATAAGGTCCAGTCCTATAGAAATAAAAGAGTACCTAGTTACTTTATTAAATTTTAGTCTTTACTGCTTAATCTAATTCTGGTATTCTTTGTCTCTCCTTTTATCTGTCTCCCTCCTTCCCCTCTTCTTTCTCCTCTGTTTTCCTTCCTCCTTCTCTCCTTTTTTTCTTCCTCTTTCCTCCCCCTTTCTCTTCCTCTCCCTCCCTCCCTTCCCTCTTTTCTCTTTTTCCAAACATTCTGTTTTCTTTAACTTACAAGGCTAATAAGAACATTGGGCTTTATTCCCAGATTCCTTCTAGTAGTATTTGCTACTTTTTAGCATTCTGCTGTTGCAGTGGCAACAATCTCAGTTTTTAATGAGTGAGCTTCTTCACACAGCTGTTAGTTTGTTGTTAACTCTCATTTCATAGTCTTTCTGGTTCAAGTAGTTGCTGTGTACTTTACATATACTATGAGAAGTCCATAAGGAATCATATCCTGTGTCTGAAATATAATTTACAGTTTTGGCTGTAGAACTTTCCTAAGTCTGCCTTAAAATGTTAGAAGTATCATCATATAGTCCAGAAGGTATCATAACTTTTTGTTTTGTTCTGATAAGGAAATGTGACAACTCAGAACAAATGACAGTGTTCTGCAGCTTGATTCCAAGCAAAACACTGACTGTTCTTCTATCTTTGACTTTATTATATAGTAACATAGATTTAGAGTTGGAAGAGACCTTTAGAAGTTACAGAGTCTAATTCATGCATTTTGCAAATCGGGGATCTGAGACCCAAAGAAGGGAAGAGACTTTTCCAAGGTTGTACAGGAAATAAATAACAGAACTATGATTCAAACCAAGGTCCTCTGACTCTACCATGATTACGACATCATATGCTGAATTATGCTGGCTTCATTAGAAAAGCATCACATGGAGATAGGACTTGAATTGGCCTCGAAGTAGGAGTGGCGTATGAATAAATAAAGGAGAAGGAGGAAGACTTTTTTTTATGGGAAACTACATGTATGGTAGTATTAGAAATGAGCCTGTAAGAAATAACCTTCAGGCAAGTCAACAACTTGGGAAGAGGAATTAGGGAGAAAAATTGGGTAACTGAAAGGGGGGACCTCTGGGTCTAGTGAATGTTTTTCAGTTTGTTTTTAAGAGGCTAGATGTGAACATATTTGAAAACTGACTGAGAAGAGATATTAGAGATGCTAGAGAGAAAGGCTAAATATGGAAAGAAGATACTTCAGGTCTTACAAAGAAGTAGATTTAGAGAATAACTGGAGAGTAGGGATATCTCTTGGATTGATGAGAAAGAGAATAGATAACAGAGATAAGAGCTCAAATCCTGGAAGTTCTTTTCATGTCAGAGGAGCACCATGATCATTAGGTGTAAGTGTGAAGTTAGAGAAGGTGGGATTTGTAAAGGAACAGGAGGAGAAAGGAGATAGTCTTCTTACAATTTACTCTTTGATCCAGAGACCCTGGCTTGGTTGTTCTATAGACAAGATGTTCCATCTCTTGGCTCCAGGCAATTCTCTGGCTGTCTCCTATGTCTGGAATGCGCTTCCTTCTCAACAGTCTACTGATGACCCTGGCTTATTTTATGATCCAACTAAAATCCCATATTGTTGTTGTTATTTAGTTGATTAGTTGTGTCCAACTCTTCATGACCCCATTTGGGGTTTTCTTGGCCAAGATACTGTAGTAGTTTGCCATTTCCATCTCCAGCTCCTTTTACAGATGAGGAAATTGAGGCAAACAGTTAAATGACTTTTCAAGGATCACACAGTAAGTATATGAGGCCAGAATTGAATTCAGGTCCTCCTGACTCCAGGCCCAGCAAGCACTCTATCCACTGTGCCACCTAGCTACTCTGTCCCATATTTTACAGGAAGCTTTTCCCAATCCCTCTTAAATCTAGTGCCTTCACTCTGTTAGTTATTTCCTGTTTCTATATATAACTTGTTTGTCTATATTTGTTTGCCTATTTCTCCCCCATTAGGTTGTAAGCTCTTTTAGATCGGGGACTGTCTGTTTCTTCTTTTTGTATTCCCAGTGCTTAGCACAGTGCCTATCACATGTTCCCCAGGAGGGGAAGCCCAAAGAGGATTTTGTGCTTTGGGCAGTGTGTATATGTGGTGGGGGGAAGAGGAGATGGAGAAGATGATGAAGGTGATGCTACCTATTTAACTTTAAGGGTAGGGATTCAGTATTAATAGCATCTAAAGTTTTCGTGCTTCAAAGAGAGGGGTAAATATTAATGAATGTTTATTGATTGACTGATCTAAAGTAGCCCTTGTTGTGGTGTTTGCCTGTCAGTGCTTCCAGTAAATACAAAGACTTTCTACTAGAGGGAGTCAACAACTTACTTTGTTAAGAATGAATTTGTTTTGGTGGTTTCTAAAAGAAATCAGGTGCCCTAGAGCAGAAGCAAAGAAAACAAACAGGAGTGGTTTGTAATTGGGGTTTATGCAGCACACTTAGTGCTGGGGAGTGAGGAGACTATTTCATACACATATTGCAAAGTTCCAGACTTTCAAACTACATGAGTGTGTTCATTCCGGTGTATGGCCATTTTAGAAAGCCTTTTCTGGGTTTGGGTCGTAACTAAAGGGCTATTCAATTCAGCAGTTGTTCTTAGTTCTGACCTACCAGATGTTCTGAACCACATGGAGAATGGACTTTTAACTCCTCAGAATTTCCTTAGGTGAACCCTGGAACAGGGTTTCTCTCAACCAGATTGCCTAGGATTGTAGTTGACTTTCTACCTATATTTGGACTCTTTGATATAGTGCTAGTTCAAAACCCTTAGTGGGTCTGAGATTATCAGTCTCTTTGTTATTAAATGCCATATACAGTGGCTTTATAAGCCAAAATAAAGGAATGAGTCTGTACTTACGTTAACCCCTCTCTTTGAAGCACGAAAACTTTAGATGCTATTAATACTGAATCCCTAGCCTTAAAGTTAGATAGGTAGCATCACCTTCATCATCTTCTCCATCTCCTCTTTCCCCCACCACATATACACACTGCCCAAAGCACAAAATCCTCTTTGGGTTCCCCCCTGGACATGTTCCCTACAGTCTTTGCCCCAGTTTTGCATCACTTCTCCTGCCCTCCAGGCTTACTGCAATTCTTGCTTCATTCTCTTTATTAGACCATATACATGTACATGTACATGTACAAAGGCCTTCTAGCAACTATTATTTGGTCTCTTTGTATTAGCTCACATGATTACAATAAAAATGTATAGCTCAATTACAACTATACATCATATAATGTGGTCCTATTCTAATGATATTCTGCAAGATGTTGCAACTTCTTTAAAATGTTGCTGATCTTATATTTATCCTTATATTTAGCCTTCTTATGTGCATTCCTGATTGACTCTTTTGTGGTTCAGGCTTCAACAGCCCTTGTCTCCTTTCTCCATGATATTTTGTACTATGCATTATGAATTAGAGAATCCTGATAATTTTATGTGATTACTCCATTGCCGAACTAGAGTAAGTAAAGCCCACAGTAGCTACAGTAACTTGACTTTCTAGTTATTTTTCTGGAAAGATTATTCGGGCATTTCTATGGCTTTCTCCTATCCGCTTTAAGGCTTTGTGAATTCCTGAAGTTGCAAAATAGAATTTCAGAGCTCCAAAATTATTCTTACAGATTATCTAGTTCACCTCCTTCATTGAAATGAAGCAACTCAGGTCCATATAGATTTTGACTTAACTGAGGTTGCAAAGATAATTAGTGGAAAAATTAAAACTGATCCAAGTCTGGGCTAGTATTTCTCTATTATATCATACTTTTTCATATCTAACTTGTGAAGCAGAGCAGCTCTTACAACGTATAAAACAGACAAGGAAATCAAGAGTTATGAAGTCTGATAACTCATCAGAGTCATAGACTTTAGCAGTGGAAGGAAATTTAGAGGTCATTTAGTTTATCTTACTCATTTTTTTGAGAGGGGAGGTAATCCAGACAGGAGATTTCATTGGTGTAGGTAGCTATTATATATCATCTTAAATAGTAGCACAAGAGGTTGTGTTCTGTTCATGGTCGTATAGGTAGAGTGTGTCAAAGGTAGGATGTGAACCCTGGTTTCCTTGATTCCAGGGTGGGCCCTGTGTGTATTGCACTATAGTGAGTACAGATGAGGAGACTGAGGCTTAGGGAGGTTAAAGTGACTTGCCTAAGTAATAAATAGAAGATATGAAACTTCAGTCTTCAATGGATTTTAGTTACTGATGCCAATCAGGTGCTAGAAGTAAAAGGGTAGGTATATTGTTGGTAAGCTGTCCTCCCCCAATTTCCCCTTATACTTTCTACCTTTTTTAAGTTTGCAAAGCACTTTATGTACATTGTTGATGCCTCACAAAACTGTGTGAACTGGGCCCTACAGATATTGCTATCCTTGTTTTATAGATAAGGGAATTGAAGCTTAGCAAGGTTAAGTTGCTTGACATTGGTCACTCACCTGGTATCAAAGGTGGGATCCAAACCCAGGTATCCCTGACTCCAGATCTAGCAATGGTATACTTTCTCCTTGAAGAATGAATGGAACTAGAGAAGGCAGTTCTCTTGATTGTTCTTAACTATTCCATTATTCCCCAAGGAAACTAAGGCTTATCAGTGCCTTTTAATCAATCAACAAGCATTTATTAAGCATCTGCTCTATGGTAGGCCATATGTGCTGGGGATATGAGGGGGAAAAAAAACAAAACCTAAAGTAGATCTTGACCTTAAGAAGTCTACATTCTGTTAAGAGAAATAACAAATGAATACAAAATATGTGCAAATCAAATACAGGGTAATTTTGGAGTGAGGGAACCTCACATAGTAGGTGATTCTGTGAAGGGGAAATGAGAAGGGGTGCATTCCAGACAAGGGCAAAGGCAGAGACAAGTCTGGAAAGCTATGTTGGAGCCAGATTATGAAGGACTTTAAATGATAAAAAGAGAAGTTTATATTTGATCCTGGAGGTGGTAGGAAGCCACTAGACCTTTTTGACAATGTGATTTCAATGGATAGACCATTAGGAATATCACCTAGGTGGCTGTGTGATTCTCCTTGGAAAGGAGAGAGACTTGAGGCCCATTAGAGTAGTACAGGCTATAGATCAGGTATATTATCAAATGAGATTACATTTGTAAAGCACTTTAGCACAGTGTTGCTCACTTGGCACATTAAAGCACAGTGCCTAGCACATCGTAAGGGCTGTATAAATGGTTCTTTCTTTCTGGGTAATAGGTGATAAGGGCTTGAAATAGGGAGGTGGCCATGTGAATGGAGAGAAAGAGATGGATATGAGAGTTGTTGTAGAACTAGAATCACCAAAAACTGGCTACTGATTAGATGAAGAGGGTAAAGGAGAACTAAGACACAGATATGACTCCAAAGTTGTGGACTTAAGTGACAGAAGGACAGCTGAGTCTTCAGTAGAAATAGGAAAGTTTGAAAAGAAGGAAGGAAGAAGGGAGGGAAGAACTTACTAAGTGCCTACTGTGTGGAAGGAAGGAAGGAAACAAGCATTTATGTGCCAGGCATTATGCTAAATGCCTGACAATTGGGTGCTCCCAAGCCTGGGAGGTAGGTACTACTACTATCATCCACATTTGAAGAAAATCAGGCTGAAAAAGAAGTTGAATGACTTACCTTGCCTGGGGGTCAAACAGCTAGGAAGTGTCAGAGGCCAGATTTAAACTTAGCAGTTCCTTTGGAAGAAGAGTGGGTTTGGGGAAAAGATAAGGAGTTCTTTTTTGGATCTGTTGAGTTTGAGATGCTTATGCATCTTCTGGTTGGCAAATATGCAGTAGACTATTGGTAATGTTGGGACTAGATCTCCCTAGAGAGGCTAGGGCTGGATATGTAGATTTGAAGTCATCCACATAGATAACTAATTCCTAAGGAAGTGATGAAGATTTAAATTCTGACGTATACCAGGCTCAGTTCAGCCAGGCAGCAGGTTCCCCACCTTTGTCTTGACAGTTTTCTAGCTGGTCATCACAATGAACTCCAGACAAACCTAACAGTAAGGAGGCCTGGTCCTTTTCATATACTTCTTCCTCTTTCTCCTAACTTATTTCCCAAATATTCCTCAAGATGGCCCTGGCTCAGATAGGTTACTAGGAAATGAGGAGAAACCCACTGATGGCCCTTGTTTCCATCCTTCTATTTTTACTTTGTTTCTGATGTCAAATTTCAGAAAACTATTAGTGCAACTGTTAGTGTCACTGTAAAACCTTGAAAAAGCCCTCACCCTTTGCACTGCCTTTTTTAGCTCCATCCATTCCTTAAAGAGAATAACTAGTGGGAAAATTGGGGGAGAGCTTACCAACAATAGATTCCATATACTGTAATTGGTACTAGTAGCTAAAACTCATTGAGTTAAATTGAAATATACCTGACTTTAACATGTAGTTGGAATGAGCCTCACGCTAATACTTTTGCAAGAGACACTGTTAACCAGCAATGCACAGTGATTATATAGGGAAGAAGGTTCCAAGAAGCCAAAGTGGTAAAAAGGGTGTGTATCCCACTTCCTACAGGATACAGGCACTTTGGTCCAGTACTCTACCTTCTTTTGTCATCTTCCCAGGGCTTTGGAAAATACCTCTTTGTGTGTTATAGTTTGTAGACTGTTTTGGACTGGTTATCATAGTAACCTTAGCGCTCTCGCTCTCTCTCTCTCTCTCTCTCTCTCTCTCTCTCTCTCTCTCTGTCTCTCTCTCTATCTCTTTATCTATATTGATAATAATGAATTAAAGGGGTGTGAGGTTGCATAAGCAGGAAGTCATTATTATCACAGACCATGTAAGAAACAAACTAACCAGACTTTGTTTGGTTTGACAACAGTGACCAAAAAATCTGAGTGACTACAGAATCAGAGTTGGAAAAGACCCCAGAGACCATCTAAATCAAACCCATACCAGAACCAAAATCCCCTTCTAAATTTACTTGTGAGTCCTTATAATGCCATTGTATCACAGGAAAAATTGATAAGATATCACTCAAGATGACTCCAATCAACCTTGATTTTAGGTAGGGAGGGAATCCTGTTAATGTGGCACCAACAATTTAATGCATTTTATAATTACTGTAATTTAATGTATCTTTCAACGTGATGGATGCGAACCTAAAAGGCAGAAAGACAGCCTAAGTGCAGCAATATGATTTCAGGATCCACCTTTGAAGTGTTAGATATTATTTGAAACCTTGAAAAATGGAAAAGTCCTTAGATGTGATAGTATGCCTGATGAAACTATAGAACAAGAAGACTTAGGCCTTGGTTTCTTCATCTGTAAAATGGGAGGGGGATCGCCAAAGTTCATTCCTCTCAGAAGAGAATCTTAGCACACACCTGGACATCAGTCAATCAGTAAGCATTTTTAAAGCACTTACTATGTGTCATGTACTATGTTAGTTGCTGTGCATACAAAGACAAAGGTACAACAGTCCCTGACTTCAAGGAGTTTACATTCTATCAGAATATTATAGGAAACACTGCTTTAGTGCTAATTACAGATTACAAGGTTGGGAAGAAGAATGATTTCAAAGGTATGTACCACACGATGCACTCGGCTAGCTGCTTGTGTCTTTGTATTTTCATTTATCAAACTGAATAAAGATATGTATTGGTCACAATAAATAAATAAATAAATGAACGAATAAATAAATAAATAAAATAAAAATGAGAGGGGGAGGGAGGTTCACTAGGCTAGAATAAATTATTTCTGCTGTCCCTTCCAGTTACAACATTATGTGATTCTGAGAGATTCCCCCAAGTTAGGAAGGGAAACTAGCAAGATCAGTAGTTGTGGTGAGGTAGAAATCATGCTAAACTTGGAGCCAATAGACATTAGTTCTTTTCCTTACCTGAGCCTTGGTGGAATGGGGATGAGGAAGGAAGGGGGAGGTGGGACAAAAGAGATGGAATTTTATCTTTCAAATCTCTTTGAGCCAAAAATGCTATGGTAAATACCTGGCTTATGTTGCAAGGAAAGTGCCCTTTAAACTTAAAGCATTTTATTAATTTGTGTTGTTATATTAGGGTTAGGGAGATAGTGAACTAACTAACTGCATATCAAGGGGATTCTTGCTTTTGTTTGAGTTGGATCTCTGAAGTCCCTTTCCGCTCAGAATCTGTGATTGACTGAGTGCCTGGGAAGTTCTTTTAATCGTGGGAAATAATGTGAATCCACAAGACTTTAGAGAAGGCACCATTATCACTCACTTAAAGAAGGAAAACAGTAAAGCTGTGGAAGCCATATCATTACTCCACCTTCTTTTGGTGATACCCAGTTTTGTTAACCGTGCACATTGAAATCATTGTGAATTTAGGCTATAATTGGATATAATGAACATAATATTTGAAACTGTGACATTTGCTGTCACTTAGTAGTTTTGAGTTTGTAAAGGTTGTTTTGCAAAGAGCTATTTATTTCCTCCTAAGCCAAATGCTTAAGATTTGGTCAAGTGATTGTCAAATGACGACCAATGCCTCAGCTAAATAAGATTTCCTGTATGTATGATTAGCTGAATCTCAGATTATAATATATAATTCTCATTTTCTTTCTTTCTTTTTTTTTTTAAATAGAACTGCCATTTGAACCAATGTGTAACACCTCATATCCAAATTCATCTTTGCTCATCAGTGTCAGAACAAGTCTGCCAAATACCTGTTCCTATCATTTCCAACTTTGTCCAATAGTCTGACCATTGCCTCATCCTATAAGTTTTCAACCTCATAGTGAAGTGTTTATATCTCGTGGGATCCAAAATATCAGTTGGACAGTCTGTTTATTGTTTGCCATTGTTGCTATATGACCCTGCCATCATATTTGTGTGGTGTTGACTTTGTGTAGTATTTTCATTTGTCAGGTGTTCCCGCATTTTATACAATGTTCTTTCCAAGATATCCTCATGGAATAGGGATTACAGCTTCCAGTGATATTTGAGTCTATAGTAATACAATGTTTAAAAAGGTTTTATAAGTCATTATGAATTATTTCCAAGCTCATTTTCTTGACAGACTATGTCAGTTCTTTAATGCCTAGAGAATAAAGCTTGGTTTAATGATGGGGTGTCTGGCAGTTATCCTTTCAAAATACCAACTGTTATAAATTTCAGTGTTAAATGTAAGCTACTTAATTGAATGTGTTTGATACAGTTCAAAAGAAAGTGACCTTATTGAATTGGTAGAGGATACACAAGCACCTAAATTCATAGGAATTTAGATTTGGAGTTGGAAGGGTGCTTAGAGGTCATTTATTCTAACCCTCTCACTTTATATAGGTGTGGAAACTGGAGCCCAGAGATGTGAAGTGACTGTGTCCCAATATCATATGGGGAGTGAATATCAGGTCACATTTTCATCCAAGTCCGATCAATTCCACTAGTGATAATAATCTGGATTTTTAAGAATAGTGATTGATTCTGCCAGTGTGTTTAAAGTTTCTTCCTTGAACATTTTATTATGCTTAATGTGTGAAGTTTATTCTTATGCTGAGTGTTGTGGATTCAAAGATAAATATAATTAATTGAAAAGAAATTTGCAACTAGGAAAAAACAAAAAAAACTAATTTCCCCAAAGTGTAAATAAACATTGAGGAATGTGAAAGAGCAGTTAGCTGCATATCTCAGTATGTTCTTGTATATGTTAGCCTAACAAAGCCTAATTTTTGTTTTTATAACCATTTCATATTTATGACTAAAGTAGGCAAAATTAATTAAAATTAATAGGCTTCCTTACTTGATTTGTAAGTTCTTATTATGTTAAATATGATCTTGTTTGTTGATGAAGAAACAAATTAGAATAAATAACTTGTTTTGTTAAAATAAAAAATTTAACTGCCTGTTTTTTGGTGATGGTTGTTTTCCTGCTAATATAGTGTAGTAAAAATATACCCCAGATATCTATGATTAATCTGTTGGATTGAAAATTATTTGCCTCCAAAAGATTTTTGCAAACATCAGTTTGTTAGTTTTGGTTTTCTGAGGTAACTGTAATATTAATTGAAAAGGTATCAGATTAAATCATTGTTTTAATGTGCAGTGTATACTTTATGCAAATGAAACGTCTATTTCTGAATTGTTGTGAATACATATTGAGGTTATATTTTGTAAGAAGTGTGCACTTTTGTAGAAGAAAAATATTTTAGTCTTCTATTTGACTGGTAATTTAATCCTAAAGCCACTCCATACTGATTATGGCCAGTCTTATCAGAATCTAACATTTTAATGAAAAGATTATGCCCCAGACTAAGTCTAATTATGTGGGTAAGGTGCTTAGAAGCTCATATATAGAGCAGACTGCTAGAGCTTTGGAGAAACATCATCAAAAGTCCTTCAGAAATTTTTTCTAGAAATTTATACAAAGTATACATGCAGAAAACTATGCTGCAGAAACAGCAAAGCACTGTCGTTCACAAGCTAAGTTAATAGATGCCCCTGTTGGCATCTGTACACAGCTCAAGTTTTCCATTACCAGGATAGAATTGAAAGCTCTCTTACTAGTTAAGAGGCTTGCCTGCCTGCCCACAAGTTGGCCTACCAAAGAAGAGTCATAAAGTATAGTTACTATCTTTAATCTCACTGCTGGGGTAACTACATGAACTCAAGCTCCAGACAAAATAGAAAGTTTACATTACAAAGTGCTGAGAATATCTAATTGTTTCCATGTCTTCCAAGCCTAGATTTTCGTCTTAAGTATTTAATCATTGTTATCTACACAGAAGTAATGCTATTTTGGCATTTAGTGGTGAGATTCCTTCCCTAAACATTCTCAAAATATTCCTGAAAGTATCTAGAAAATAATTGTCAGGGAGAAAGCAGAGTATAGACGTGGGCAAACCATTTAACCTTTCTGGCCCTCAGTTTCCATATCTGTAAAATGAAGGGGATTAGATTAGATGTCCAAGGTCCCTTTTTACTCCTTTGATCCTGTGAACAGAAGTCTATAGGATTAAAAGCTGGCTCCTGGCAGAGGACAAAATATACTTCACGAAACCTTGGAAGAATATTTTGGGCAAGAGATTTACTGAGCTGATTAAGATGGATTAAAATTGAATTTTGAGTTAGGAGGAAGGAAAAAGGCCAGGTAAAACTACAAAAACTGAGACTCTAAAGCAGTGGTGTCAGACTCAAATGAAAACAGCACCACTAATCCATACATAAGGATCCCTGTGGGCCCCATAGTGACCTAATTTTAAAATGCAGTGTCTTGTAAATAAATAAACCATAGTATGTATTATGTTTTATTGTGTTTTTATGTATTTTGTTAAATATTTCTCAATTACATTTCAATATGGTTCAGCTTGCACTCCAGAGTGTTATGGGCTGAATGAGGCCACAGGACTCCATCTTTAACACCTCTGTTGTAAAGGACAATATGTATGTATCATATAAAGACAAAACAGAGTTCGAAATGACATTCTCAGGTAAAAACAGTATGGCAGCTATCGGGGAGGGGGGGATTACTTCTTGATGAAGGTGTCTGTATCATTACAAAGAGGTAACAGAAACTATTGGTACATGCAGTAGTACAAGAAAGTAAATTACAGTCTTTATCCCCTACTACTAATAGAACCTGGTTGTTCTTTCTCTTACTTTATCAGAGTCCCACAATTTTAAATTATTTAGCTTTGCACTTAAGTGTTAGAAGAGTTTGCATTTGTTGGACCTGATTGCTTAGGTCCTATTTGTTGTAGAATATGGGTATCCAGGAATGTTTAGCTTCATTCCTAGAAAGTGTTAGTATATTTTGTATCAATTGTTATTATTATTTAAAAGAATCTTGTGTTATTTTATAAATGCCATTCTTCTACCTTTTCCATTAGATCTCTTTTGTTTATCAGGTTTTCCTGAATCTGGTTATTTTAAAACTACAAATATGAGTACTTTCTTATATTCTTCCTATTCTGAAGTCCTATTAAGAGATTGCTTTTAGATTTTTGGTTTTGGTTAAATGCATAGGGCAAGCATTATTCATTTATCTGGACATCATATGGCCATTAAGGGTCTACCATGATGTAGCCTCAGGAGACTTTCCCAGCCTCATTAATACATTTTACCACCTTCATAAATCCTGTGCTTCAGCTGAACAGAACCATTTACTGTTTCCCAAGTACATATTGTATTTCCCCTCCTTCATATGTTTATTCCCTCTCCTGCCTCTCCTTTGAATACTTTTCTTCTCCCACTTCACCTATCCAATATTTACCTTTAAGTAAATTAAAAGCTTAAATATCATCTCCATGAAATTTTTTTCCTGCTTCTGCCTAACAAAGTAATTTTTCCCTCCCGAATTAATTACCCTGGCACTCTGCAGTTATTGCATTGTCACATTATGTCTTATAGTTATGGACATATATCTTCTTTCCTCCTGGGTAGCAAGCTCCAAGGGGTCAGAAGCTGTCCCTTTGTTCTTTGTTGTTGGCTATTTGTTTTTAAAAACTTCTCCCAAAGTGTCTAGGAAATTATCACCTTTACACATTGTGGGTACTGATTTGTTGTTGTTGTTGTTTTTTTTTTTTTTTGTATAATGCTAAAGGAGTTTCTCATTTGTGGGGTTACAGGAGATAGACTTCTTAAAATTAAGATACTAATGGAATTGACTTACTAAAAATAATAAATGTAATAATGAGTGGTTAAAAAATTGGCTTTCCTAGATAGAGTCTCTATGTGAGTTGTATGGCAGAAAGAAAGTATATGAACCTGATAGTGAAATTAAATCAGCATTCAGAATTACTAAGGCCTTCTGGGATTGGTCTTTAGATGGGTTAGGTCAGGAATATTTCTGTGAGTGGGACTCTTTGGGCTGTGAGGAAGAGGAGAGGGCTTTGGACACACAACAAAGGAGTGGATATAGAGACCAGCAAAGGAGAACTGAATAACCTGAAAATTTGGGCTGAAGGTGCAAACTAGGAAACCTGCAGTAAAGAGCCTGATTCATTAATCAGTTAATCTGCATCTCCGTAGCATAAGTAACAAGACTACCTATAGATATGGTATGGGGCTGAAAATGTAGTCCTGAGGAAAGCAAAACAGGCCTTCAAAATGGAGCTTTTACAGGATTCTCTGAGTGGTAGTACTGGAAAGCATTTAGCTGCAAACAATTTGTTGAGCATATTTTCTAATAGTTTTTATACACACAGCCTTTAGGTGAAGATTTTATGTAACCAAGAGTATCAGCTGCATTAACAACAGTGATAATTCCTTGATAGGAATTTTAGGTTTGTGCTTTCTCATTAAAATGTTTCTACTCCATGATCACTTCTATGCATCAGTGTGATTAATAGTCAGGAATCCTTCGTTCTGTTGACTGTACCTTATATTTGCTAAATGATCTCGTCCAAGCCATTCGGCGTTTTCTTGTTTTATGCTTTTCTTTAAGAGGAGAGCAGTGCCTCACAGGCCAGTTAAAAATTAATACCTCTAACATAATTTGTGCTTTTATATGTAATTTCTAACAGTATCAATAGCTACTTTGCTGTCATTATTCTGGTGTTATCTTGATGTGTCAGAAGTTTTCAACTTGTGAGTTAAATCATTTGAGTCTGTGGGTAATTGTAGGCTTTTCCAATTTAAAAACATAGGCTTACATACCAGCAATACGTGGGAATAGTCATTTTTCACCTTGTGTCTCTCCTACCACACACATATTTCTAAATTGCCCTCTCCTGTTGAACTGTAGCGGTGACTCTGTATCACTCCTCTGGCAATTAGTCATTATTCTATGGAATCATAGATTTAAAACTGAAAAGGGGCCTTGGAAGTCATCAAGTCCACCCCTACTCTCTCTCCCCACCCCAAACCCCCAATTTTAAATATGACTAAAGCCCGTAGAGGATCTGTGTTACCAGAGGAAAGTCACTTATCATCTCGGGACCTCACTTTCCTGTCTTTAAAAATCTAGTGTGAACGCGATGGCTTCTGAGGTTCTTTCCAGCTTTATATCTAGTGTCCTATGATTCTTTTGTTTGCTGGCAGAGGTAGATTTCAAACCAGGTTCTCAGACTTCAAATCCAGAACTCTTTCCACTGTACAATACTGCCTCTCAAACAGCTCTTTTATATTGTGTTGAAATGTTATTTAAATCTTGTATTTTTAAAAAAATCTTTTAATTTTGTGTCTCTTGTTTTCTTGAATAGATTGTAAGCTCTGTAAGGGCAGAAACCTTATCTTATTTATCTTTGTATTCTCACTCTCATAATTCAATAGCACCTAGCACAGGGACTTGCATGCAGTAAGGTACTCACTAAATATTGTTTTGACTTAATTTTTTTCCCAATCTTAACATGCTACTTTCCATCCTCCAAATTAGATCCATTCATTTGTTTACAAGATGCCTAGAATAAAAAACATAGTATGTTAGAACTCAAGTGGTAATAGAAAATAATTTATTTTCACATCCATGATAATATTAGAAATTCTGAGGTATTAAAAGCTGAAAATTTAAGTTAGTTGACCTTTATTCTATCTTATACCGTAATACTTTTAATAAAGAGAGTTCAAAATACTTGACACATTTTATTTGTCCTTAAAACATCCCTGTGTGTAAACAGAAAGTGAGCAGAAAGTAACACTTAGGGCTCATAAATAATTAAGGAAATCCATACAATTGATCTGTGATAGAAAAAAATTTGATTTCTGTATTCCTCATTGGAGACTGAGGAACCCAGGTGATTGGGTCAAGTGAGTAAACTTCCCTTCCTTGGCATTAGGAAAAGTGCCTTAACTCTTAGGCTCTTAGGGAACAATTTACTATACAGTACTTTAAAAGTGCATTCTGAGCTACTCTATGACTTTATTCTTATAATATCCTATTAAGAAAAAGATAGAGCTCATGTCACTTCAGCATTTTATTGTATCTGTGAGGATACTTCCTCTACCAGGATAGATCTTAACCCTTTCAGCTCTTCTTACATGTGTTTCTTTTGCATATCCTCCCCTAAGTCCTCCAAAGAGGTCAGCCAACATGTTGGAGACCTTCCAAGGATGTAATCATAGTAATAAAGTACCCAGGCCATCCGTCTCTTATCTATTGTTCTTTCCAGATGAGTGACGTATTTCATTCTCCAGTTTTGCTGTCCCTGGATGATGTCTTTTATATAGTTTCTTGCGCATAAATCAGTATTAAAATACTTAAGCATTTCTGTGATCTCATCATTGACCTTAATCCCTCCAAGTAATGGTATAGATTGCTACCCATCTACCTCTCTTCCTGCTCAGTTCTTCCCTATACCTTGCTATGAAAGTTTTGCAGGGGAACCACTCTAGCAAAGTCCTGAGAGACTTTCCTCTGGATCTGTATTATGACATATATGCAGGTGGAGCATATGGGTTGTCTATGTTTTGGCTATCCCTTTCTTTCATTACTGCTCTGAACACGCCCTCTTCTTTTTTCATCATACATTTCTCTGGTATCCTTTATTTCACTTCTTCTGCACAGTTCTTTCCTTATATGTGCAGTTGCATTTGGGGACCTATAACCATCTTTTTTTTTTTTTTTTTTCAACTCATGAGCAAAGATGAATGTTATAAAAACCCCAGTGAGTTCCCTTGAAATTTCCCTGCATAATATAGTTTATAGTTTCCTGAGAAGTCTTTTATTGCTAGGAAATTTCTATTGTCTTATTTGAAAAACATCTTAATTTAGTTTTATTAAGTAAAAGCTTGCTTTAAAGGGCAGAATACTGTAGTTACATTACTGCACATGACATGGCCACCAATGTAATTTATAATTAAAGTCTGTATTAGGATTATGACCCATTAAAGGAATCTTGGTAACTGGGTTGTTGCTGGTGGGAAATCCTTTTCTGGTAGTTAACAAACTCATTTTGGTTCTGTAGCTCAAAAACTGCCTGTTGTAATGTGGTATCCAGCCCTCTTATGTGCTCTGTCCCTACTGCTGGTTATCTCAATTTCTCTGTTTCTTTATTCTTCTGTTTCTTGCCTCCTTCCAGACCTGGGCCTCACATGCTCTTGGGGTTTTATATTCCATGGTATTTTGACCCACTAAAATCAATTCACAATCCACAGAATGAAAGTATAATACATGGGTAGTACTGACTATGGATGGATTAGTAGGTTTTTGGATTTTAATTGCAAATAGTTGTAGATAGGTGACATGTATAAAACAAAATAAGTTTAAAAAAACCTAGGCTTTATAAATACTTAAAACCATATAAAATCACCAATAGTGATTCATAATCGGTTTCAGAGATCCAAAGATTATTTTAACCTATAGTCAGTAGTATCTGTGTCTGCTTTCAAAAGAATAGTGGTGTTGTCCTTTGTATTTTAGCCAGTTTATTATTATTATTGTTCAAAAGGCACACAATTGGGCTGTGTATACTGTAACTCTTACCAACTAGTTGGACTTTGTGGATTTGGAAAACTGGGAACTCATCCCTTTTTAGGAAATACTGTTTCATTTCTTAGGTTCTATAATGGCAAGTTTCTATAGAAAGTTTTCATATTGGTAGTGAATTATCACACATTAGATGGCAAATTAAAATATGCCCAGAAGACACTGGCATTCTGAGCAGATAATAGCACCACTTTGTATGACTGATAAACTCATTTGAAGAGAGTAGGCAGTCTTATGTTTGATATTATTCTAAATGGTCTTTTAGCCCTGATTCCCTTCACCCTTGAAATTAAAGGAAACACTTTTCTCCCTCCCCCCAGTAGAATGTAAGCTCTTTGAGAGCAAGGGACTTGTGGGGTTTGGGTTTTTCCTGTTTTTGTTTTTTGTTTTTTTCAATTTTTGGTATTTGTACCCCCAATGCCTACCACAGTGCCTGGCACAGATTGAGGGCATTGCAAATGTTTGTTGAATTGAATTTTTTCAAATTCAGTAGCACGTTGCTACTTTCTCCCTCTGAAATGCATCTCCAGTTTTACAATTAGAAAAATGTAATTGCTTTCTTTTTCTATTAATTGACGTGGTTTTTTGTTCTTAGATCATTCTTGGCTTTTCATTTTAATGAGCTCAGAAATAAGCCTTTATGTTCAGCTTTGTAATCTTTTGTCCTTTGTTAGAAAAGAACAGCTCAGCAGTCTGAACATCTCACAAAGTGAACCTTCATCTTGTTGTAACAGAATTGTGTTCTAAAATATTGATGACAAAAGTATAAAATTATGGAGAAGCTACACAAGAGAACTCAGTCCCTGCCCTTTAAAGGGTTATTTTCCCCCTTTTATTTCAGTGATTCTGAGCTCCTAATCACTTAAAATCCCAACCAATTTTATCCTGTGAAAGGGCAACCCATAGTAAGAGCTTAATACCCAAAAAAGAAAAAAAAATCCCTGCCCACCAAAGAAGGACATATGTTTCTAACATCAGCTTTTTATTTTTTTTTTTTATCTTTCATTTTTTGTTGGTAAATCTCCCAGACAACAACAGTTCTGTAGAGAGTTTAAATATGAAGGAATGGCAGGACGGGCTAAGGGCACTTCTACCCAACATTAACATCAACTTTGGTGGACTGCCCAATGCTTCTTCCCCCTCCAACGCCAACCACAGTGCACCAACGTCCAACACTGCCACCACCGACAGCCTGAATTGGGACAGCCCTGGCAGCTGGATGGACCCCGCCATCATCACAGGTAAACTCTCTTGCTCCTTCAGCTCCACTGACTACCATCATGCTGGTATTTAGCACAAGTTAAATCAGCAGCTGAAAACTTGAGTCATTATGCAGTGGTTTCTTCAACATAGTCTTCCTTTCACAAAGCTGCAAGCGCCGCGCGGCCTTGTGGAATCTATAAATGTTGTGCGTAGTTGGCTTATTAGGGCTTTCTTTGTGTACCTAATACTTTTCATAAGGCAAAGTGCCTAGTACACTTCTATAGGTCCAAGTAGATGTTACTTCTGACAATACGTGTGTAAAATAAAGGCACCAAATGGGCTGACTTGTTCTATTTTAAAAGGGACATACTCCACTTGTTTATAAAGCTCTCTTTTATAAGGCTGTTCTATTTACTTATCTATCCCTGTTAGAAAGGGAAGAGTACTATTGAGAATTATCTCCATAAAATTACTGGAAATCAGTTCTGTCCCTCTGTCTTCACAGAAGAGCAGGGACTTAGGCCGCCTGTATTTGGAAGAGAAGGCATGGGCTTTTTAGACCAATGTGGGTATCCTCAAAAAAGCCTTGGTTATAGGGGAGGGGGACGCAAAAGGTTTTAAGGTTGTTTGGGGAAGGAGAGTATGGTTTAATGTGAGTGTATACTTACTTGTATAAACTAATCACATTTTCTGCTTGTTAGGTTAGCTTCATGTTTCTGCGTAAATTCAACAATTCTTTCCCTTTTTCTTTTCTTGTCAGGTATCCCAGCATCAACGGGAAATAATTTAGACTCTCTTCAAGATGACAATCCTCCACACTGGCTAAAATCCCTTCAGGCCCTCACAGAGATGGACGGCCCCAGTGCTGCTCCTTCACAAACCCACCACAGTAACCCCTTCAACACACAGATCCCTCTGCACAGAGCCAGCTGGAATCCTTATTCACCCCCTTCAAATCCCACCAGTTTCCATTCCCCGCCCCCAGGCTTTCAGACCGCCTTCAGACCACCCAGCAAAACCCCGACAGATTTACTACAGAGTTCGGCACTGGACCGCCATTAGGGAAGGAGAAAAAAACCATTAGAAATGCAGGAATTGTCCCGCCCTGTCTCCTCCCTCTCAACTTACCCACAGTACCCTTCTCATAACTTTCTTTCTGAAGAATCCAGTTCCTGATCAACTCTTTTTTCCCTTTCCTCCCACCCCCAGATGCAATGCGATCACAGGGTCATTACCATCTTTTTTGTCATAAGAGTTTTTGCTGATCCAGTGTTTAACCAACACTGTTGATTATTTCCTAAAATGCCTTTTAAAGAGAAAAGAGAGAGAGAGAGAGATTGAGAGATTGATTGAGATTAAAGGGCGGTCTCAATACTTAGAAAATTACTGTTTGTCTTTTGCACAAAATAATGACATTTTCTGCAGAAAATGACTATTAATCTATAGGGAAGGTCATGTAAATGAGTAAATGCAGAATCAACCGCAGTTTCAAAACCAAATTAATTTAAATGAGATTGCTGAATATATGGTGGGAACAGTGGTCTAAGGCATCTGTCTTATATTCAGCATATCACTATGCAGGGAAAATGCTTCTTTTATTTAATTTTAATTTTTTTGCAAATTGTCAGCGGGGACTTAATTGTGTCTTTAAGCACTAGAGTTGACATGGAAGTTGATGGAAAGACAAATTGATCTGTAGCAGTAACTGGCCTGTCACTCAAGAGTTCATAAAGACAGGGGGACATGAGATTTAAACAATTTTGGCTTTAAAGTTTAAAAAAAAGTTGTTTTTTTTTTAAGTATTCAATTTAATACCTAGCATATAAACAATATAATTATAAGCAGCTGAAATACAAGTAATATTTTTTTAGTCTTTCTGTCTCCTCTATCAGTCTCTCTCTTTTTTTCTTTCTTTTTTTTTTAAAGTTAAATTCACCTGACTAGGGCACTCTGGGATAGCACTGCATTGGGGCCATATGATCACCATCAGGAGCAAAACCTTTGACCTCCTCTGCCTGCAGCTTTTACTTAACCCTGTAGTTTCTGGACATTTGTGCAGTATTGAAAAGACAGGAAAAAAGGAAACATAAACATGGTTATAACCTGACGCTAAAACTAAAAACAAGGAAATGTACCTCTTTCTTCAGAATTAAAACTAAAATCTTAAATAAAACACAAAACTTGATGATCTTTGGTTTTTTTTTTCCATTTTTGTTTATATTTAACATGGGTTTCAAACAATTGTGATGATCAGTCAAGTGTTGATTTATATTTCTATTTGTTAGAATGGGGATTAAATCTTCAGCATGTAAAGCAATTATGAGATCAAGAAATTAAAGAAGACCATTTGGGCAGGGGCTCAGTTCTTGTTGTTCCCCCTTGGAAATCAACATATTTGACCATCAAGATCTTCAGCAACTTTAAAAGCAGAAATCATCCATCCTTACTACTGAGGTCATGTAGAGAACCCTCAAATACCAAATCACCCACTTATATCACTGAGTGTTTGGTGGGACAAATAATGTCAATACCATTGAACAAGATGATATTAGGCAAAACTCAGGTGTTCCTGATACCAGGAAGGAGTCTGCCTGGTTTCTGTCTAGCCGTGGATTAGCTAGAGAAATTCAAATCTCGCTGTTGCACTTTCAGCCTCGTGCCCCGTTAAAAAGGATATTTACAGTTTGGATATCATTGCACAGATCTTCAAAATCATAGCTCTGTCCTGTGATACATTAGAGGGTGGAATTGACCACCTGACCTTGGTTTCCTTTTATATTTGTATTGTACTTTTTCTAAAATGTTTGATCTTGCCCTTAAGAGTATTCTAAGACATGGAGTTTGAATACTTTGCATATGGAAAATATTGATCTAAATTAAAACTTTGTCATCATAGATTTGCATTGGTCCAGTGAAAAACGTGATACAGTTGTGAACTTATTTACTTTGTTTTTTAAACCAACACAAAACTATATTGGAATCAGATACTTGTAAAATGTATTCATGCTGTTAAGGGGCCAACTGGGCCTTGGGAAAATCGGTGAAATTGTTGCCTCTTTCTGTAAAATGAGTTAGCCCTACCTCTGTGATATTAAGATTTAAGAAACTAGCACTTGAAAATACAGACTGCTAAATGTGCTGCCACATGTTTTCTGGGCTTCCAGAAAACAGGCTTTCAGCACCAATGTTTGTTTTGACACTGAAAACTATAATGCATGTAAGATGAACAAGCTTTTAAAAGTCTAATTCAGGGCATCCCGTGGTGGTTCAGTGCTAGTCAGATTTGTATCCTAATTCAGATGAAGTTCTTTCAGTTATCCAAGTCAGAGCTGAGTTTGTTAGTACAGACACTTAAATATTGAATCACTGAAGCCATCATTGTCTGTCTACTCGTATACTTTTGTCCAGTTCTGGTGGCATGGGGTACTAAACAAATAAGAGTAAAGAATGTTTTCTTCACCCACATGAGGCAGTCAAGAGAAATTGTCTTCAAAGGGATAACTCCTTGGAAAGTTTTGTCAATGTTTCCTAAGTTGATGGGTGTGATTTGAAATAGCTCTTGTATGTATCTGTGATTTAATCATTCATCCACTAATGCAGATGGCCAGCTTGCCTGTAACTTTGTAGGTTGCCTGGGGGATTGAGAGAAGTCATTTGCCCAGGGTCACCCATCTTATTTGTGCAGAGGCATGTGGAGGACTGAAACCCAGGTCATTTCTACACCATGACTTCTAGAAGGGACTGTTTGAGGTGATTATTTCTGGCAATCAATAGTGACCTACATCATTTGGAATTTTATTTCTAAGAACTATGAGGAAAATCATTGTCCTAAATATCCAGGACAGTCCTAATGATAACTAGACCTTAACCTTTTTTGGATTATAGGTCCAGAGGTGGATATTTTCACAAGAATCTGTATTGGTAAATGGTTTGTTAGCAGGCATATGTTTGTACTCTTAACCCTTTCTACCTCCTACAGCTTCCTTTACCAATAATCTATAAAGGGAAGCAGGTGCATGATGAATAGAGATTTTTGTGGGCTGAATAATTTTAAAAACTATTTCCAAGACTTAGCTAATAGATGCTCAAATTATAGACATTTTAAAAGAAACAACTAGCCACTTATTAATTTTGTTCAAATAAAAATCGATAACGTGTTTTTAAAAATTCCTTGTACATCTGGTCCTATAGTGTGTCTTTTCTATCTTGAATTTTTCTGTACCACTAACATCTGCTTTTAGTCACTCTCCACAGTAAAAGGTAGATGACGGAAATGGTTGGGAATGATTGAATGGTAGAGTTCCAATTAATTGATCTTTCAACTCCATCTCTTGCCTATATGATTTTTATTATTTGTTCTCCCTCTCCTCCCTTTTTTGAAATGCACTAAATGCTTTCTGGTTTCTTTTCATACAGTCATCATAAGGCAAGTATAAAACAAACTAATCTCATAAGCATTTCCAACTAAAAAGTGATGGAGACTGAGAATGGAATGATTTCCTTTTTTACCCAGAAATCATACCATGAGTCAAAGGAGAATGGGAAATAGATTTCTTGACAATGCCTAGTATAGTCTACTGAGTAGGTTTTTGCATTGGCCTAGATGTCCCTTTTTAAAAAGCCTGTCCCTTTTTTCTCTTCCATTAATTTTTCTTTTCTTTTTCATGACTACATTGAGACTTAACTGTGTAGGAAGAGTTAAGTCTGAAATGGAGCTTTTAAGTGACAGATTATTGGTATGGATGGGCATTGCAGATTAATGTTTGTTTCTTTGTTTCTTCTACCCCAAAGAATATCAGCTATCAGTTTGGCTTGTATAATATCAAACTCTAGCTGAAAACAATATGTACTCATTAACGTTCTTTGGGTTTTTCTTAGCTAATATTCACTGAATACAAATTATTTTCAGCAGATTGTAGTGGAACTATAGAATGCCAAGGGAAATAGATATGGTTCCTGCCTTCAAATCAATGATCCAATTAATAGTTTGTATTTGTAAAGACTCTTTAAGGTTTGCAAAGCAGTTTGCATATATTATTTAATGATCCAAAGGGAGACAGAATACTTGAAAAGTACCTCACACAAAGCAGAAAACAAATAGTTGTAACTAAGCATGTGAGAGGATTTTTCAAGATTTCCCACCTGCATGTGAAAAATGGCTGTCTCAGACTTTGTAAAGATTATTTCTTTGATGAGTGCATGCAGATGATATGTGCACACATCCTGCTAGATGAATGAGAAAGATCATGTGCCTTTATAACTAATATCACAAAGCAAAAAAGTTGTGTTCTTGCACTATTATCTACCTTTCAGCCATATTTATTGCCTCTAAAGATTGATTTAGGTATGTACTCTGGTCTGACAGCATTAAAAAAAATTTATTATGAATTAAACAACAAATGAACATTTTTAATATAAGAAGAACCAAACAATTACAATTTAGAAAACTGAACTGTTATATACAGTTTTTTAAGTGAACATTAAATTTAACGTGATAGTAACAAAATTGCCCCTTTTTTGTGTCCCCCTTCCGAACTTCATTGTATTTTTTAAAAATTGCGTTAACTCTCTTTTAAAGTATCACCATCACTATTACTGGCACTCTAGTACTAGCAAACTCTTCCTTCGCTTCCCTCCTGCACGCTCTCCCCCCGACCCCAGCCTTTTCAATAGAAGTCTTCCCTCCAGTAACTCCACTGTCATGTTCTGTTAAAGTTAAGGTCATTTTGGTACATAAGGATAGTGTGCCTTGATATTTAGGTCACTTTCAGCACTTACATTCTGCCCAATAGTGCAAAAACAGTGACTTGCTTTTGAAAGCAATAGATAATTTTTTATCATTGGCAATTTTTACTCATCATCCTTGAAGAGGAACCAAGTGTTCAGTCAATGACTAAAGCCTGGTTTAGTGCTAATTTTGGGAAAAAGCAGTGAAGAACGTCTAGAAAATGTTCACCAAGTTCCAAGCAGCATCCAAACAAATGTGTTATGCCTTGGTGCTTGCCATGAAAATTATCAAGATCTGGACACCATAGTCAGAGTTTCCTTGCAACGTCTGCCTGTGCCAGTGACTCTCGGATGGACCTATTGCTAGCCATCTACAAAATCAGCGGCTCAGTCTGCTGGTGGGGATTTTCTACGTTGATTATATCCAGAAGGATTCATTGTTAGGAGGTTTTGTGAAGAATATAAATTTTGAGCAATTTTGGCCGTTTAAGTTGAGGGAGTAAATGTAAAGGTGCTGATATAGACTGGAACAAGGTGGAGGTGGAGAACCAAATTTGGCAAGAGAGATGAGCTGTTGAGCACTAGCTATGGAGGCAGTTGTAGTGGTGAGGCACGTCTGGCAGAAGTGCTTGAAGCATAGGCAGTGACGTAGGAGTTGTAGTCTGAATCAAAAAGAGATTGGTAGCATGATCAAAACTGCTTTTTAAAAGGTTGCTGTTACATGTAAGAAGAATAAGAATCAAGAATAGCACGGAGGTAAGTATCCTCACTAGGAGGGTATGGGAACAATTCAAGTGATATGTTGACCAATCTCCATTGTGGCCATAGAAGGAATGGATTTAAGAGAGCTCGTGGAGGCAACAAACAAGATTTTTTGATGAACTAGGTGGAAGTTGGGTTTTTTTTTTTAATTACTTCATGGCTTTGAACCTGAAAAATCAAGACTAGTGGAAGTACTTATGAGAAGGGGTAATGGATTTCCTTAGGAAAGGGAAAAACACTCTCATGTTTTACAGGACATTCACATGAAAGGTGATCTGTTCTGTGGATGGGAAATAAAGAAGTGGAGATACTGGGAGATGAGGGCTGGAGTTAAAGGTTTGGGAGCCTCCCTGCCTAAAGGAGGTAATTGAAGCCACATGAGTACAGAAGGAAGTACGTTTAGATGACATGAACACTGGACCCAAGACAGCCTTGATGAACAGTTCATGCCGGTGAGGGGGGGAGAGGGAGGCAAAAGGAGGAAGTAAAGGAAACTACAGTTACTATTAAGGAAGAAAAGGTTACTAATGATAAAGAAGAGGTACAGTTAATGGTTAATGATAATAGAGAACTGAAAAAAATATTGAGATTTCATCGAGGAGAAATCTGACCTTAAGGTAATTTCAATGCAGTATTAGAAATAGGAACCAGATGGAAGGAAAGTACTGTAAGATCTTTGAGGGCAACAACTGATTTTTTTTTTTTGTCTTCTCTGTGCTCCTAGTAGACCCTTTGTAAATATTTTGTCAAATTGATGATGAGGAAATGGAGGCTACTACAGATTTTATCCATTTAAAAAGTTGGTCCACCAAAAAAAGGGGAGGGAAATACTAGCTGGAAAAAGGGGTTAGGCTCATGATGACTTTGCCATTACTTTGAGACCTGGGTGGATTTTTAAAGGTAGAAGAAAAAAAAATGATAAGGATGAAATCAGTGTGAGAAGTAAGGTATTTCAAGTGCATTGGGCTTATAAGAGAGGTTGCTCATGGATTGCGAACTATAGATAGATCACCTCAGAGTTAACCAATTAAAGCTTTCTTTCTGTTTGGCATAGCAATAGTAGTACCAGAACTTTGTTAAGGATGAACTTGACTGTTAATCTTTTCTGCTGATAAATTATATTGCCTCTACCAAGCAAAATTACCAAATTTTTTTTCTTTAAACTTTTCTGTTTAGTTGTGCCAAATTTTTTTTTTCTGCTGCATCTATGTATGTATGTGTGTTGGGAGGAAGGACGGGTTGTGTTTTTGGTGTTTGCAGTAAATTTTTCAGATTTTTTTTTTCTAAATGGTGGTAAAGAATTCCTTCTCTCATAGTCCCATTCTCTTCATGGCACTTCTGTTCTCCTGTAGTTAAAAAAAATTGGGAGGAATATTAACATCTCTTCTTCTTTAAATAAGTCTTATCCCATTCCATTTTGGAATTAAGAGCTAAAAAGGACTACACTGGGGATTAAAGAAATCCTTAGTTGTGCTCATTTTAAGAATGACTGTGATTCCAAGTAGGGATGGGAGTGGGACATGTATGTGTTACTGTATTTTACCCACAAGTTGCAAGTGTGTCTAACAGTCTTTTGGCAAACATGATGATACTAGGTACCTCAGAAGAATAGTCTTGGACTTAAAAACAAGTAATAAGATATATAGATATACTTTGATTTTTAGAAGGAATGCATTCCTAAGTGGTTATAAAATTAAGTACTGTACAGGGGCACATGCATTTGTGTGGTGCAACCATGGGTATGCTGGTAAAGATTTAACTGGCTCACTTAAAAAACAACACCATAATATACTTTTAAGTTTAATCTCCATCATTCACATTTTCTCCATCACTCTCTTAGGTCTGGAGCCTAGAATCTCAATCAACAAAACAATATATTAAATTTGTAGCATTTGCTGATTTCTGAACTGTAAATGCTTACGCTAATAATTTAACAGTTGGCCGCTGATTTGCAGCTGGCTCCAGCACATCACTAAATGTACCAGATAAGTGGCACCCTAGCGGTACCTGAAACCCTTCCAAGGGATATGAGAAGTCAGAACTTTTCCTAATAATACTAAGATGTTTTAATTTCTAATATCGTGAATATTGGTAGCTATAAAACACATGAAAGCTTTGTGGGGTGAGAGTTCTCAATAATTGATGAATGTAAAGGGGTCCTGAGAATCAAAAGTTTGAGAACTTAGGGTATAGTGACAATGGTAGTTTTGAATAAGTGAAGAAATCAAGCATAGTATGTAGTAAAAAGCGCTGAACTTGAAACTGAATTTGGGGCTTACCTCTGCCACTGACAGTGTAGGATCTTGGGTAATTTCTTTTAACTTCTTTGGCCTCGATTTCCTTTGAATAGAATGAAGAGATTGAACCAGATCTCCCACATTCTTTCCAGCTCTAATATTTTATGATACTGTGATCCCTAAGTATTTATAATAAAAGTGCTAAGGAAGGTGGTGGTGGGGAACCTGGGGTTATAGCTTTAGAGCTAAAAGGGGCAATCTAATCCAAACTCCTCATTTAGAGGCCTATAGAGGTTAAGTGACTTGCCCAAGGTCTTACAGGCAGACATGAGATTTGATTCCAGAGCCTCTGACTTAAAATCCAACATACCTCCAACTGTACCATATTATCTCTTGTGGTTTCACCTGGAAAGAGAGAACTGGCCTACTCCCCCCCGCCCCCACATCAACTCATACACATTTCCTCCTTCGTTCTTTTTCCTCCCTTATGCTGCCAGTCCTTAATACATCTGACTTCACAAGTGCCTGCTATCTTCCAAGAACTTCATACTCTAAAATTACTCTCCTTTTTTCATCCCAATCAGAATTCCCATTTATTGAGTTTGTTCTAGCTAAATGTTCTGGTTAAAGTAATTGAGACTACAGTATGAATTACTAAAAGTTATTACTCTCTTGAGTATTTTCATCCCCAAATAAAGTTACTAGCTCAAATGAATCCCTAATTAATAGGCTTTGTGAAGAGAGACATTTTTAAACTAGGATAGGGATCTGATACTCCTTGCCAATACCCTTATATGAGTATATCTCCTAACTCCACATGCATATGCACATGTACCTTAACCATTCTGCCAAACCAAAACACGTGAAGTAAACGTTTAGAAACATTCATTCTCACAGCCAGTCAGTCACCAGCATGCCTCACTTTTACAAGAATCTCAGAGGGTGGTATCTAAGCAGTGGTTGAATGATTGGCAATTATAGTCTAGGGAGAATGGAGAGGTTGGATTAGATTTTTGCTGAAGCTGCTTCCAAACTGGAAATTTTAGGATTCTCTCTTCTCTGGCAGCAACAGCAACTGGGATTCCAAAGTGCCAAATAGGAAGGAACCTTTGAAATCATCTAGTCCAGTCCCTTTCTTTGTTTTACGAGATACCTGTGACTGACTTGCTCAAGGTCACATATATATTTAACAGTAGGGTAAATATTACAGTGCAGATCTTTTGGTCACCACTCCAGTGCTCTTTTTTTTTTTCCTTTTTTTCCCAAATTTTCTTTTCTTAAAATTGTGAACTTGATAAAACATAATTAATATAAATATTTTCCATATACAAAGGCCAGCTGTGTAGGGTAAAAGTTACCACCAGTCTTAGATGATCTACAAAAAACGAATACTTCTGAGGTTAAGTTCTCAAGGAAAAGTTGGGCAAGGCCAGGTTGTGTGCAGTAAGGACCACATGTAAACACTGGTAAAAGATGCAAGGGGGCCATTGAGGTATTCTTGGTCGATGAGTCCCTATTCCTGTGTCCTTTGGCTCACCTTCGTTTCAAGCATTTATATTTCTTCTATGTAGGGCTTTTAATTCATGTTAGATTATTGATTTCCACTTGAAGTTTCTCCATCTAAAACTTGAACTGGTTTAAGAATACTATCTCAATGTGTCTATAGTCTATTTATGACACCTGGGGTGAAATATTATCTATGCCACCTTTCTGTGTCTTAACAGAAGTGAAATACTTCTTTCTGTCTCTCTGCACACTAATTCTTCCCCAAATCCATGCCTGTATTGCTATCATTAATCACACAACAAGGAAAACTCTGGGCAAGTAGAATAATGAATGGGAGTTGCTGCCACTCCTGTAACAGAAGGGAAGAGGAAGGAATGATCTCTGGGGGCTGCTTTGATTAGCACGCCAACCATGGCCCTCCTCATTTGTTTTATCAACTCCACTTCTATCCACCAATCACAGCATCACACTGACTGTGTGAAGCAACAGCAACAATGGTAAAGCAACAGTGTCACAAGGGGAGAACTGGGAGACTCATGCCAGGTTATTCAGTGTTGCTCAACCCTTGTTTGTACAGGTGATCTCAAGATGGAGGCCCATCTTCTTAACTTGAACTTAACCTCTCAGTTACCCTTCTGCCAGCTCCTCCCAGAAATCTTCATAAAACAGTCCTAGGAGTCTCTGTATGAAAATGTCACTTAACTAGTGGTCTTTGAATAACATCTGCTTGAGTATGTCTCATCTCCATGGCAATGCAGGGTTAGAAGATATTAAATTTAATGTACTAGTACCAACATTGTCCTGTTTATCTGTGTCCCCATCTGCACTTCCTTCTGTTTTCTTCTGTGTGTTTTTAAAATGCTTCATGAACAATCTTTTCTCCTCACCTCCCTGTTTTGGCAATAATCTCACTCCCCACCACAACTCCACCCACCCCCAAATAAGTAAAAGCTTTCCCTTTTAACAACCAAGTATAGACAAGCAAAACAGATTGACACTTTAGTCGTGTCTAAAAGTGTATGCCTTATTCTGAGTCTACAGTCCATTGCCTCTTTGCCAAGTAGTGGGAAGCATATTTCATCCTTAGTCTTCTGTAGCCATGATTGCTCATTGAATTGATCAGTTCTTGTTTTTCAAAGTTGTTTTCTTTTACAGTGTTGAAGTCATTGTATACATTGTTCTGGTTCTACTTGCTTTACTCTTCATCAGTTTATACCAGTCTTCCCAGATATCCCTGTGTCTATCCCTTCTGTCATTTCTTATGGCTCAATAACATTATATTACTTATGGTCTTTCTACCACATGGTGCTTCTCTCCCATCAAGATCTTATTTCCCTCCCTCCACCTATAAAGCAGCGAGTAAAGGCTATTTGTATCCTCATGTTAATGTCAGTTTCCTCCAAGGCACTTTTTCAAGAATAAAGTGATATCACATCAAAGATGAATGAGAGAATATCCCTGTAGGGTGACTATTTTAGGGATAAGAAAAATGAGAGATAGAAGATGAAGTGATTTTCCTGGAGTCATAGGAAGATAAGAGCAGAACCAGGATTGAAACTCAGGTCCCAGAACGACCAGAATAATATACTGTCTGATCAACTTTCAGGAAAACTTTTTTTTTTAAACCAGTGGAAGAATATGTCATGTACCAGCTTCAAGATGAATAATTAAATAACATTAAAGAACAAAGTATAAGTTAAATCTCATTGCAACCTTATGATTGCAATGAAAGGTTATGTGTACCTTAAAATTTCTAGGCCCTAATTTTTGCTTTGAACAGTATTTGAAAGAGCAAAAGGATTTAGAAAGGGCATAATGTCATCATGGAATTTGACCTATGGAATAAATCATTTCACTTTTTTCCTCTGTTTCTGGGACAAGGAGGATGCTTGCTACTCTTGTCTTTTAAGAATAGAATCTTTTTTAATCTTTTCTTGTCTTTTAAGAAGAGAATCAAAAGAACCAATTTTTCTAAAGTCCAGTTAAGCCTTAAGTTTACTTAAATGAGTACCTAATTCCATGCTGCTTTCCAGACCCAGAGAAGAAGCTGAGTGAGAATAAGGTGCTGCTGATGTGGGCAAACCACAATAAAAAGTGTAAAGTTTGGGCCAAGTGTGGAGATGATGAAATCTGGCTCCCAGCTCTCCTAGTGAAGCAGGAAATTGCCAGTAATGACATTGAATAGCCATTGATTACACATCCCACAAAAATCCATTCCCAGTCCTCATACATTTTCCTTTCCTCCATTTTCATTCCCTGATTAGCCTAGTCTTGGTATTCTCTTAAGCAGCAGCTGTGAAAGCTAGGCCATGAGGTTGACATGTAAGGTTTAGACTAGCTGGCTCATTGTTTGCATTTTGAGTGCAAGCTGAAACATCTTTCATAGTAATTTTAAAAATAAAACTGCAGTGTGTTGCAGTGTTCCCTTGTCTTCCCAGTTAAATGATTTTCCCAGGTCATTTCAGGGAAATTTCAAACTGGGTTGGTTCCAGACTGATCTCTGAGACTGAAAGGTGAAGCAAAATGCCAGGGCTAATGGCCAATTCATTCCTTCAGGTATCAGCCGGGAAGTATTTGTACAAACGTTTACAAAATTGTGGAACACAGTGTAGTGTGTTCAGCTTTGCTGAGTGTGGAACTACCAGTTTTCCTACCAAAGGACCATCTGCCTGAGGGCTTTCCAAAATGTTAATTCTGATATTAAACACTTTTCTGAAGGAAAGTCAGCTTTCTGGAATCTGGATAACATCAAACTACTGAGATGAAAACTTCAAATAATTACCCTTAAAGCAAATTTTGTAAAAGCTTTTGTTCTTGGCTGTGACTAGCAGCTCTGGTATTTCCCTGAAATTTCCTTTTAGCAACACCTCTTTTAGGATTAGAATCTCTTATATAGGAATCAAGAGCATAGATTTTGAGCCAAAAATGAACCTCAGAGCCTATCAAATCCAACCCCTAATTTTACAGATGAGGAAACTGAGGCCCTCAGAAGTTGTGACTTGTGTAAGGTCACACAACACAGATAGAAAGGAGAGTTTGAACTTCGGTACTCCCAAACCAATGATTTTTCCTTTCTATGACAATAATCACCTATCAGGTTATGAACTACTGGGGGCAGTGGGTGGGGCAGTGGGTAGCGTAGTGGATAGAGCACCGGCCCTGGAGACAAGAGGACCTGAGTCAAATCCGGCCTCAGACCAAACACTTCACACTTACTAGCTGTGTGACTCTGGGCAGGTCACAACCCCAATTGCCTCGCAAAAAAATAAAATAAACAAAAAAAACCAGATTATAAACTACTTACAGCAGGGACTGTTGTGCTTTTCATCTTTATATTTCCAGTACTAGCATAGTGATATATAGGCACTTAAATTGTTGTTGAAATGAAGGAAATTGAAATTACATCCACCCCTTTCTCTGTGCTCCCACCATCCCCACCTAGTTGATATTACTTGCTTCTCATCACTTTTGACCTGGACAATTGCAGGCACTTCTTAACTTGTCTGCCTGGTTCAAGCCTTTTCCCATTCAAATCCATTTTCCACACAGCTGCCAAGATGACGCTACTAAGGCACAGATCTCACCATGTTACTCCAGCACTAGGTAAGCTTCAGTGGTTCCTTATGACCTCTAGGGTCAAATCCACCTTCCACTATTCAGCATTTAATACCCATTACAACTTGACCCCAATCTTCCTTTCCAAGCTCCATCTACATTTCTCCCCTTCTGTACTACATGGTCCAGTCAAACTGGGCATTCTTGCCGTTCTCACACTACACTCCATCTCCTGGGCTGTTGGACATGCTTGGAAGGCACTCTTCTTTATCTCCATTTCTTAGAATCTCTAGTTTCCTTCAAAGCTTGTTTCAAGCAAAATCTTTTACATCAGGTTTTTCCTGATCCTGTCTCCACCCCCACCCCCCCATCTGATACTGTCTCTCCTACAAGAAAACATTATTTTGTCTTTATTTTGTAGTATAATAATAGTTAGCATTTATATAGCTCTTTAAGGTTTCTGATGTTTTCCAAATATTGTCTCATTTTATCCTCACAACTACTTGGGGGTAGGTGCTGTTATTATTCCTGTTTTACAAATAGAATAAACTGAAGTGGAAGGAATTTAGTGACTTGCCCCAGCTTATACAGTTAGGAAGTATTTGTAGACTGATTTCATGTCAGATCTTCTTGACTCCAAGTCTAACACTATGCACTGTTCCGCTCATATACTGACACGGTAGTTTCCCTCGATTAAATGTAAGCTCCTTGAGAGCAGGAACTGTTTTACGTTTTTTCTCTATATCCTCAGCACCTAGCATGATATTTGACTCATAGTAAGAACTGAATAAGTGTTTATGGCTTGCTTGAAGCTTGAGTACATAGTGACGAGCAACTATGATGAAGACTGTGGAAGCCAGGGTTAGCTGTGTCCAGATAAATTGGACAGCTAGTAAATTGTTTCCCTGGACTGAGAAAGGGTTTCCAGGAACTATTCTCTCCTCCTGCCTCCAGAAAAACTGGAACCAAACTAAATAGTAGTAGTGGTGGTGGTGGTGGTCATAGTAGTAGTAAACAGTGATGGAGTGCTTTAAGGTTTGAAAAGTACTTTACATATGTTTTCAATTGATCCTCATAACAACCCTGTGATGTAGGTGCTTATATTATCCACATTTTACTCGAGGAAACTGAGACTGACAGAGTTAAAGTGAATTTCCTAGGGTCATACAGTTAGTATGTGAGGCAGAATTTGAACTCACATCTTCCTGATTCCAAGTCCAGAACTCTATTCAATGTACCACCTATGCAGATATATGTACATGCTGTCTCCCTCAATAGAATGTAATTTTCTTGAGGTTGGGGGCTATTTCATTTTTTCCCTCTGCATCCTCAGCTATCTACTGCATCACCTAAAATGAAGGTAAATGAATAGTTTGAGTGTTTTTATTTTGTCAAGGCCTATTATTTCATCTATCTAAGGAACTCTGTGAAATTCCTTCAATCAATGTCAATTGTGCAACTCATCTCTAACTTAGAATCAGAAAGTTGGCTGGAGCACTAAGGTTAAGTGATCTACCCATGCTACACAGCTAATGTGTGCTGGAAGAAAGACTTGAACCTAAGTCTTCTTGAAGATAAGGAGGACCCTTTATCCATTATGTTATGCTGTCTCTCACCATAAATGTTTGTTGAGTCATTTGTCAGTTGTGTCCAACTCTTCATGACCACATTCGGGCTTTCCTTGGCAAGGATGCAGGAGTGGTTTGCCATTTCCTTTTCCAGCTCATTTTGCAGATGAAGAGCTGAGGCAAACAGTGTTGAATGACTTGCCTAGAGTCACACAGCTGGTAAGTGTCTGAGGCCACTCACAAAGAGGAGTCTTCCTGAGTCTAGGCTCAGCACTCTATCCATTGCAATTCTATCTAACTAGCTGCCTACCTACCTCATCATCATAAATGTTGCTCATTCTTAAATGTTTCCAGGTGAAAACATTCTCAGTTCTCTCAGAACTATAAGCCTATAAGAATATTATAGGCTTAATCTTTATACTTAATATATATAATTTACATATGTTATACATTTTACATACACTTTACATATAATTTATCTTTGTATCTTCAAATTTTTTCTTTATATTTTTCTGCTTTGATCTGCAATCATCTTCACTTTTTTCTTGAGAGACAAAGCAAATTTCTCCCCATCTTTGTTATTTCCTGTTTTCCATTAACTCTTGTTTTTTCTATAATTACCACCTATCTAGGTTAAAATATGAATTCATGCTAAAAACTGCGGACTTATATTAAATCTGATTTTCTGTTATTAGTAGTACTCTTGAGGAAGTGGATTACATTTCACTAAGAGACCAATGTCTTTTTAATCATGATCATTCCTATCGCAACATTATTTTAATGTCCCAAATGAAAGTGGCATTACTTTGGAATATTACCTCAGAGTATTTGTATTAGTAGTGGTGATGGATTTGAACTGAACTGCTTCATACTCTCATTTTCTTCTCCTTGTGTGGTATACTTTTACTAGAAAAGTGACTAGAGAACAGATAGAAGCTGATTGGCACAAGCAGAGATTAAATCTATGAACTTGGCTTCTTTTTTATTTTTTATTAACTTATTTTGATTTATCAATAATTACTTCCATATGCTTTTGAGTTTAAAATTTTTCTCCCCCTTCCTCCCCACCACCCTTCCCAAGACAGCACACAATCTGTTACAGGCTGTATGTTTACATTCCTGTTAAACATATTTTCACATTAGTGATGTTGTAAGTAAAATTAGAACCAATAGGAGGAACCATCAGAAAGAGGAAACAAAACTCAACAGAAGAAGAAAAAAAATAGCAATTCAACTTCCATAGTTCTTTTTTTGGATGTGGATAGCATTTTCCATCATGAGGCCTTTGGAGATGTCTTAGATCCTTGTACCTTAGACCCTTGGTAGGGTTGTTTATCAATATTAGTCATCACACAACGTGGCTGTTATTGTGTACAACATTTTCTTGGTTCTGCTCACTTCACGCTGCATCAGACCATACAAGTCTTTCCAGGTTTTTGTGAAGTCTGCCTGTTCATCTTACAGCACAACTTGCTCAGCCATTCCCCAATTAATGGGCATCCTCTCAATTTCCAATTCTTTGCCACCACAAAAAGAGCTGCTATGAATATTTTTGTACATGTGGGTCCTTTTCCCATTTGTATGATCTCTTTGGGATATAGCCCTAGAGGTGCTATTGCTGGGTCAAAGGGTATGCACATAAACTTGACTTCTTAAGGCAGTGTTCTTAGCAATGAAACTAAACCAACCATCCATTAACCACTTGTAATAAAAATAATGACCGCCATTTTTATGGTGCTGTAAGCTTAACAGAATGCTTGGCATGCATCTGTTTTCTGCCATCATTTTTTGTTTTCTGAAGACCTTGACCACTTTCCATTGTGGTCAAACAAGGAGTTTTTGGAGCATCAGCTAGGAAGAGTCTGGAAGCTCTTGTGGCTTGGGCATTAGGTTAGGATTTGGAGGCTGAGGAGGTATGTCAGAGACAGAATCGTTTTCCAATAGATATATTGTCAAAAGTTATGAACAGGCAGTTTCTCAAAAGAAGAAATCCAAGATAACCATATGAAAAAAGTGCTGCAAATATTAATAATTTGAGAAATATAATTTGAAACATGTCTGAGGTTCCATTTCACACTGATCAAATTGGCAAAGGTGACTAAAAATGAAAATGACAGTTTTTGGAGGGGCGATGGAAAGAAAAAAGAAAGGAGGAACACAATAATACTTAGTGGAATTGTGATGTTCTCTAGCCATTCTAGAAGCACTTTGGAACTATGCCCCCAAAGCACTGAAGTATGCATGTCCGTTGAACATTATTATGCCTAAATCCAAAAGAGATCAAAGAAAGAAGAAAAAGACTCGCATGCACAGAAATGTTTAAGGCAGCTTTGTTGTTGTTGTTGTAGTAAAGAACTGAAGGCTAAGGGGGTGGGTATCTATCAGTTGGGTAATGGTTGAACAGACAGATCATGGTATATGAAAGTAATAGAATATTATTGCAAAAATAAGAAATTAGGAAAGGGGGCATTTCAGAGAAATATTGGAAGACTTATTCAGGGGTGGGGAACCTGTGACCTCGAGGCCACACGTGGCCCTCAAGGTCCTCAAGTGTGGCCCTTTGACTGAATCCAAACTTCACAGAATAAATCCCCTTAATAAAAGGATTTGTTCTGTAAAACTTGAACTCAGCCAAAAGGCCTTTTATGCAAAAATAACTCTTTACATTGTAAGGAGGTAAACCTGGGATCTGGAAAGTACAGAAGGCCATAGGTAAGGTGAGGCACTACTCTACTTTGGATCTTGTGTGTATACATATAGGCTTTGTGTAATGACAGAGAAACAGAAATAACAGGGGAATATTCTTAGCCCACTACCAAAAAAAGAAAAAAGAAAAAAAGAAAGAAAGAAAATGAAAACAGAAAATCAAAAATCCTCCTAGCCAAAACAGCAGCAGTACCAACAAGTTAATTGAGAAAAACTTCAGTGATAATAAACTAGCTGGAACATTTTCCATTCAGATCGACATTATTCAAGATGAGCATAACTCATGTTTGTTAGGTAATATTGAGCAATGTTACAGAATGAGACAGCATGTCTAACTATCGTAAGCATCAAGTATTCAGAAAAATAAATTACAAGCTGTGGCAGATGTTCTCAACTCAAAGGTTTTTTTGAGGTTCAAAAGTATCGAATTCCATGACCTTGCATCATACCTTTTTTTTTTTTTTAATTGTCTTCTAGTCTGTTTCTAGGGTGATAGGTAGCCTTTGATTCTGGTAACAATAAACAACCAGAGGTAGTGTGGAGTAGTGGAGAGAGGACTGATCTTGGAACTGGAAAGGCTCTGGGGAACAGCAACATTGTAAAAGCAAAGAACTTTCAAAGACTAAAGAACTCTGATCAACACAGTAACCGACCACAATTCTAGAGTATTGCTGAAGAAGGATGCAGCTCACCTCTTGACAGAGATGTGATGAACTGAAACTGCAAAATGAGACAGTTTTGGACATGGCAGTGGTTCAAATGTGAGAATTTGTTCTCCTTGACTATGTGTATTTGTTATTAATTTTTCTTCTCAATGGGACGAGGAGGTGGAAGGTGGAGACACTAAATACTTGTTTATTAAACATTAATAACAACTTATTTTCTGTTAATGCCTATTATACGCTGTATAACTGACACCTGTTCAATTCAGCTTCATGTTCATCTTCTAAACCTTGTCATTTTTTTTTTAATGCAGTCGGGGTTAAATGACTTGCCAGGGCTCACACAGCTAGTAAGTGTCTGAGGCTGGATTTGAACTCAAGTCCTCCTGATTCCAGAGCTGGTGGCCTATCCATTGTGCCACCTAGCTGCCCTTCCTTGTCATTATTCTTAAGCTTTTTAGATATTTGTTTACTTTTGTAAAGTAACTTGATGTAAGGAGTATAATTTGAGTTACTTCCAAAATCTTGTAACTTTGAAATATACTCCTAATTTGGTTTTATTATGACATTAACATATAAAAGCTATGTGACCAATGGCAAATCACTTAACCTTTTAGTGCCCAAGGCAACTCTCTAAGACTGTAAATTACAAATTTGTTGCAGATGGAGGTACTTTCTACATCAGGAACTTCCTTCACTTATGAGCTCATACGTCCAGAACAAATGCAAAAAATAGTAGATATATTCCACTATCCCAGGGGTGGGAAACCATGGCCTCAAGGCCACATGTGGCCTTCTAGGTCCTTGAGTGCGGCCTTTTGACTGACTCAGTCTAGCCCTCTAGGTCCTTGAGTGCCCAAGGACCTAGAGGGCCGCATGTGGCCTTGAGGCTGCAGGTTCCCCATGCCTGTGCTACCCTAAAGTATATATTTAATAGTCTCAAAAGAGCTTGGAGAGCCTCTCCAAATGGCTACTGGTAGATGAGTAAAGATGAGAGAGAAGAACGAAAGGAATAAGTTAGGAAAGAACAGGAGGAAGGATGGCAAGTCTCCAAATCTCTTGTCCTCACTGGTTCCACATAACCCCTTTCTCTTTAATTCTTTGCCTCATGAGGCCGTTGGAGGCACTAGCTATTGCTAGCTTTGACTTGTCTTGTTTTGTTTTTAAAACAGGAGCTGGATTTATAATGCAGGTCCGGTGCCTGCAGAATGTCCGCATAAGAGGTATCAAACACAGGGCCCGGGGTGGCTTGTGGTCCACAATTCTCCTGAGCACACCCTGAATTAGATGAAAATATAGTTCTTATCTGATGTATGATGATGTTGATGATGTATTAATAAGAATATATATGTGTGTGTCTATATTTATCATATATATACATATAAACATGTGATTTTCCAAGTCCTAATATGATATATTCTAATGTAATATCTAATACTTAGTTATAACCAATATAACACATTCTAATACAATATCTAACACATGTACATACATTTTTATATGCACACATATACATGTATACATATATACACATGTGTATATATGTATATACATGCACACGTATGCATGTATATAAAAATTCTTATGGTCTTCTAAGTCCATCTGGGACCTGCAGGGATCCTTATGTGCAGTCGAGTGGCCCTCATTTCTATTTGCGTTTGACACTACTGGTTCAGACATATGAAGGTCTGGACCTGGACAGAACCTTTGAGGTCATCTAAATCTGAACCCCTTATTTTACAGATGAGGACACTAATGCCCAGAAAGGTTAAGTGAATTACCCAAAGTCACAGGGGGTAGTTATTTCTCTGAAACACTGGCTGGTTTTCAATGCTTCTTAGCCTGGTTCTGATGCTTGTGGGCACCGGATCTCCTCTTATCTTCGTTCTCTATCCCTGTTACCAAAAATGTGATCCATTACTGATCTTGGCATTGAAGAAGTAAAATGTGCATGTGAGTATATCCAAGCATGGTTCTCCTCTCAGTATCTCTAATGTTGTTGACCTTGCTGGGTTATGTTTCTTCTTTGTCCCAAAGTTGGTTCAGGCTTCCCCAGCAGAAAGCTGTTGAGAATGCCTCATCAGCTGAACTTGTCTTGTCGTTGGCTCTTGTCTGCTATTTGTTGGTGCATTAACTCCTTCCTGCAACAGCTTTACTTCTCCTGTAGGGGAGAGTAATACGGCCATTCACTTGTGACCTGACCACTCTTGCTAAGTGCTCTGCAAATGTGACCGTCTCTCCTAGTTACCATTCTGCATTGCTTCTCATGTTCTCAAGCTAAAATCTCTGAGGTGGCCATCTATATATACTAGGAGCCTCCATTTCCTCTCTTCTTTCTTCCACATTCTCTGCCATTTGTCTTCTGACTTCATCGTTCAACTGAAATTCTCTCTCCAGAGTTGCCAGTGGTTGCTTGATTGCTGAGCCTAATGGCCTTTTCTTGGTCTTCAACCTTCTTTTCAGCCTTTAGAATTGTTGATAGGCCGCTTCTCCTGGGGACTGACTTTCTCCTCTAGGTGTCTGAGACATTGTTCTCTTCTGACTCCAACTTCGCACTCATCTAGCTGCTGCTCTGCTGCAGACCCTCCTCATCACTGGACATCTGGACTATTGCAGGGGTCTTCTGATTGCTCTCCCTTCCTCAAGTCTCTGCCCACTCCAATCCATTCTTCTGCTTTCTTAAAACTGCCTTCCTAAAGTGTGGTCTGACCATGTCACTCCCCTACTCAATGAACTCCAGTAACTTCCTCTCACCCCCAAGGATACAATATAAAATACTCTGTTTGGCATTGGAAGACCTTTACAACTTGATCCTTTTTCTCCTTTCCAGTCTTCTCACACTTTACTTCCCTCCACATACTCTGCCATCTAGCTACAAAGGCCTATATAGTGCTACCATGATGTTCCATCTTCAACTTCATTCATATTTGGAAAGCTCTTCCTTTTCTGACTTCCTTCAAGACTTAGCTCAGATCCCACCTTTTGCAAGAGGCCTTTCTCATTCCCTTCCCCACCCCCAGACACTTCCTGTGCTTCTCCTGATATTATGTTCTATTTACACTGTATACATTTTGCATGTAAATAGTTAGTTGTATGTCATCTCCTCCATTAGAATATGAGTTCCTTTCGGGTTACCATGTTTTTGCCTTTCTTTGTTTCCCCAGTTCTTAGTTCAATTCCTGGCACATAGTAAGGTACTTAATAAATGGTTGTTGACTGACTGACAGGCAAATGGCTCCAAAGTAAAAGGAAATTTTTCAATTTTTGGCAGTGTGGGATAGAAGATAGAGTACAAGACTTGGGGTTAGAAAGACTGTGGTTAAAATCATAACTCGGCCAAATGCTTGCTATGTGCCCCTGGGCAAGAGGTCATTGAACTTCACTTAACTCTCTTAACCTAAACTTCAATTTCCTATCTCTAAAATGGGGATTATCCTAGCAATTACCTCAAAAGAATTTTGTGAGAGTAAAATGAGATCGTACATATAAAACACGTTGTAGATCTCAAAACTGTATACAAAAGCAAGCAGTTATAATTATTTTATTTTTGGAGGCAGTCAGGGTTAAGTGACTTGCCCAGGGTCACACAGCTAGTAAGTGTCTAAGGCCGGATTTGAACTCAGGTCCTCCTAACTCCAGGGCTGGTGCTTTATCCACTGCGCCATCTAGATGCCTCATGTTATTATTTTTGGTATTATCTTGTTTTAGTCTTCCCCATGAGGTTCAGATAGAAACAATCTTGGGGCAAGTCACTATCTTGCTGTTATTCTTCTGGAGATAGCTAGGTAACTTAGTGAATAGAGCACTGGGCCAGGATTCAGGAAGACCTGAGTTCAAATACTGCCTCAGATATTACCTAACTGTGTGACCCTGGGCAAGTCACTTTATGTCTCAACCTTAATTTCCTCATCTGTAAAATGTAAAATTAACACTGACCTCTCAGGGATGTTGTGAAGATCAAATAAGATATATATGTAAAACACTTTATAAACTTTAAAATGATGTATAAATTATAATTGTAATTTAATTATATGTAATTATATATAACGCGTAATTATAATTACCATAATCAATATTTTATGGGCAGTGGCAAAAGCAGATAAAATAACTGCTATTTGAGGTTGAATAAAAATATTGGGCTATAAATTCATCCTCTGTACATGCACTGAAAGTATCTTCACTTCTCTAGTAGCAGACTGGATGGCTGAGGATGGACCTCAATTCTATTCCCACATTTCCATTTACGTTCAGCTTGGAAATTATATATGTTTGGTATGGCAACATTTATTAAGCACACTCTTAAGTTTTTATGGATTAAGTTTACATCCAGATAATTATGGGCAACAGTTTGGCAAGTGATAATGGTCTGCAGGACAGCATGTTGGTTGAATTTTGTAGGATATTTTGAGGTTTGTATTCACAATGATTGTCAAAGTTGTAAACTTTTGATGTACTACTTTCAGCCATCAGGTCATATGTTGTTAGTTATTTGGTAGTTGCTGAATTTATAAGCCTGTAATGATGTGTTCCATACTTTTCTTACATAATCTACATTGATGATTAAATCTGGGCTCCGTAAGGACAATACAGCTACAGTTTCTATATATGCATGGAAAATGAACTTGATTTGGATATAAACTACTATGATATGTGTGTGGAAAAACAGCTTTTAGACGAGATTTTTGACAGTCCTGGAGAGAAAGTCATCTGTAGTATAGATTTGAGGACTTGGATCACTTTATTAACAATGTAGACTAATGTCTCACTTGTATAGGAACAGTTTAATATTATAAAGAGGCAGAGAAATATTTTATTTATTAAAAAATAGAGAAATGGGAGTATGAAGAAACACAAATTATAAGGGCACCAAAGAGACCCACTACTACATTGTTGGAGACTCCAGAGCGAAAGAATGATGAGTAGCTCCCTTAATTTACAGGCACTTGTTTTATCACTAAAGAGGGCAAATCGAAGAAAATGAGAAATCATATGAGCACTTGGAGACAGAGGTGTGGCTTTAAAGTGATTGCCAATTTGAGAGGAGAAATTTGGAGAGTTGTGACTTTATAAATGAAAGATGAGTCACTGGGAATCAGCAAGCTGTCATGAAAACTACTAAAGATAGGAAAAACACATGCAGCAGCAGCAGCAGGGAAAGAGGAATCCAAGAATGATAGACACAGCAGGGGTGTGTGTGTGTGTGTGTGTGTGTGTGTGTGTGTGTGTGTGTGTGTGTGTGTGTGTGTGTACACGTATTTGGTGCTGGTCTGGAAAGCTGCTTCCTTGGAGTGGAAGCAGTTAGAAGCAGCTGTAGGGACAGTGCTTTAGTTCAGCAATTTCTAATTGGTGGGACAGAGTTAATTTCATTGACCAAGTGCTCCAGCAACAAATTGGCACCTCGGGGAAGCTTTTCATAAAGTCTTGCTACTCTGCTAACACATCTGGCTTGAGAAGGAAAAATTGAGGGGTTTTCTGTTTGTTTGTTTGTTGGGTTTTTTTTTTTTTTTGCAACTGTTTTGGTACCCATTGAGTCAGATTAAAGAGTGAACTTGAATTCTGTTTCTGTGGGCTTTGTTCTGATTGGACAGTGCAGCATACAGGTGAGTGACTAAGTGGCTGGAATGGTCTCTGTTGTCCGGCTCAACTTAAATGTGGCTCACTTAATAGGACCTTAATCTGAATAGCCCTTTTTCCTATCACGGGACAGGATTATTCCCCAAGCTAACCTAGACAGGTAAGGGCTTCTCCTGAAGATATACAAGGAAGGATCCCAACATCTGCTCCATGTTGCTGAGAAGCTTTCCAAAGCTTGTGTTATATTTGAGCCAGCTTCCTCTGGTCTAGCCCCTTAGTGGTCATGAGGAAAATGGCAGTCATCAATCAGCTACATAATATGCCTTTGTGGATTTGGGGGTTTAGGTTCTCTGCCTCCCTCACCCCCTCAGACTTCTTTTCTGCGGGTCAAACTGCTGCATTTTTTAATTCATTTCAACGAATATTTTTAAAGCACCTCCTGTGTGCAAGACGTTGCAGATAAAAAGACTAGAACAGAATGGTCCCTGCTTTCAAGGAACTTATGTTCACTGGACAACAACAACAGCAACAACAAAACCCAACCTTGCAGACTGATAAGTAAATTCAAAATTTGTACAAAGTAAAATGCAAAGTGATAATGGGGGTGGCAGAGGGGAGAGAACACTAAAAACCCATGGAGGATGAGAAAAAGCCTTGTGTAGCAGGTGGTATTACGGGTGTATCCTGAAGGGAGCTACGGATCTCGAGAAATAGAGGTAAGAAGGGAGAGCATTCCAGGTAAGAGAGGAAGCCTGTATAAAAGCATAGAGATGGGAGGTAGGCCCCACCAAACCTGTGGGGCCACAAGATCAGTTTAGCTGGAACATAGAGTTGAGGTGGAGGGCAGAGTAAGATTTTAGCAGTATGGAACCATACATTGGATTCAGATTATAAAAGATTTCAAAAACCCAGAGAAGTACTTGGAGCCAGTTGGTGATTTGAGTGTGTTATGAAACCAGCTGAGCCGAGGATTCCAGAAAGAGTAGGAGGACCTTGAGCACTTCCTCTTTGCAAGGCCCACTGGCTTTCTGTCTCTGTTATATCTGCCCTATGCCTTACTGGGAAGCTTGAAAGGGACATTCAGGAAAATCAAGCTGAATGATGCTCTCAGAATACCTCAAAGGATGTGTGGGGAAGTTGTTCTGGGTCTGCTCGTCCTGAGCTCTGTCCTCCATGCTGCTGCTTCTGTTTCCTCAGGTACAGGCTGGCTGAGGTTCTCTGGGGAGGTGAGTGTGGCGGTGTGGGAGTGAGAGAAGCAGAGGCAGGTCCCTGGGCTACTGGAGCAGGTATATATAGGTAGGAGGAGGGGACAGGGCTCCCTGCTGCAAGACCACTGGGGTGAAGACTGGGACTTCAGAGCCCAAAGTCTGCACAGTGGCCCAAGGCAGGCTCTCTTGACTCCTGTGCAGAACGAAAAGGAATGAGGCATAGGGGACCATGAACCAAATGGAAGCTGTGCCACCATGGGCAACCAAGGCAGGTCCATGGCTATGACAGAATGAACAGAACTGTGTCTCCTGCCCTATTTCCTTTCAGGCTCAAATGCTATTTCTCAGCACTAAGAGAGAATGGATGCTGGAGTTGAAGGCTTATTTCATCTTATGCCATACTGCCTTTATGTGAGACAGAGAAAAGGAAATATACCCAACAAACACAGTATATAATTATGTAGGAACAGGTCAAAACATTTGTTGCATAATATAAAGAGGAGCTATACTCCTCTACCACTTTCCTATCCATTTCTACCTCCCCACCTCCAACATAAGCTCTTACTTTCTCTGCGTTTATTGTATCCCTTCCACTCACTATCCTAGACCTGGTTCAGGATCTTGCTGTGCCCTTTTTGATATTAGAGAAGTAGTGATTCTTTTTTTTTTTTTTTTTGCTAAGCAAAATCAATACATGTTGCTGGTCCCCCTAATCAAAAAGTAGAGGTTGGTCTGGGTGAAGAGAAGCTGTCTGCTTGTTAGGGTGGTGGCTCTGAGCAATGGGGAAGGAGGAGGCATTATCCTCTGCTGGTGCAGGGTACCAGAGCCCAGGTTGCCCTCTCCGGGCATAGCCTTCTGATTGTACTGAGCAAGATTATAGGATCATAGAATAGTAAGGGACCTTAGAGATCATTAAACCCACCCTAGTTATTTTTATAGGTGAGGAAACTGAGCCCTAGAAAGATTAAATAACTTTCCCAAGATCTTGTATGTTCTGCAAGCTCTAAATGCTATAATGCCATAATGAAACCCATCTGTAGGAACTGTGTGTGAGGGAGGGGATAGGGACAAATCCTGTGATTTCATTGATGTAGGGAAGATTCAGGGAAAGAATACAGGTTGGCACCTTCTCTGCCACTTATTGTCTTAGGTTGTTAACTATGACACTGAGAGATAAGTGATTTGCCCAGGGTCACCCAGCCAGAATGGTACTTGAATCTAGGTCTTTTGGGGTTCAAAGGTCAGTTCTCTATCCACTGTGCCATGCTGCTTCTATATGAGACAGAAAGGAAAAAATATACTCAAGAAATATAGTATATGATTATGTAGGGATAGGTCAGAACATTAATTACATAATGTAAAGTGGCAAGGATTGTGGTGAGGAACCGAGCTGGGGGATAATCTGGAAGCACAATGGGAAGGAGTATAGGTATAAAGCTGGCCCCAGATACTGCCTGCTTCCTCATTCACAGATTATATCACTGATCCTGTTGCTTTGCTGGCTCTGCTGTCTAATTTGGTTCATTTTACTGTTCAGCCCAAGAGTACCTCTCTGCTTTCTAAATGAAGGTATTTGTTTTGGGGTATGTGCATGTCTAACTGGGAGAGATACTACCTAGATGTAAAGTGTCCCTGAACAAGGTGAGAATAATACCTCTGGAAGCCCCAGTTGTCACAGATTGTAAGGGTGCCAGGATCAATGGGGCTTAGTTGAGTAGGAAGGCTCTCCCTCTGTCTCTGGTCCTTCCCATCAGCCCCCTTGTGTCTCTGTGGCACCTGGTCAGTCGAATCAACTCTTCTTCCTATGTTAGACATCCTGCCTTGGTGATACCTGTAGGGAAAGACCAAAGCGAAACACAGCAAACCCTGATACTAGTCCGCTGTCTCAGAAAGAAACTGCGTTGCATTGGAAGGTGGAGGTTCTTGTCCAAATTTTACCACTGTTTGCTAGGTGACTTTGGCCTGCTCATTTAACTTCCCCTGGCCTTGGTTCCCTCATCTTTAAAATGAAGGGTTTGGATTGGATCATCTCTAAACTTCTTTCTAGCTCTAAAAGGTTTTGCAGAAGGTTTTGTCATATTACTTTGGAAAAAAAAGCAGCATGGAGCCTCCTTCCATACCTTCCTTGGAGGAGTGTCTGCTTCTGAAGTAGAGCAGGGCCATTGCTGAGTAGTAGACTTTGGGGTAAGTGTGCCTCACACCACCAACCAGAAGTCACAAAGTGAACTCTCTGAAGTTCTACTTCTGTTCTATCCCAGGCTTGGTAATTGTGGGGACAGGAACATGGAATACTTATGGGGTTGGGCAGGGAAGAAAGGATGATGAGGAAAAAATGGCATTTGTGTAGGTTTGCAAAGCACTCTACACACATGTACACACTCATCTGAGACTTACAAATACCCAGTGAGGTGTAAATAGCCCTAGTATTATTATCCTCATTTTACAGATCAGACAATTGAGGACCAGAGATACAGAGTGGTTTTGCCCAAGTTTATCCCTACACTAATAAGTGAAAGAGCTAAGACTTAAACACAGGTATTCCAGTCCCTAGTCCAGTGCTTATTTCAGAAAGAATTTTCCGTTATCCCAGATTCCACCTTCTCCATTGCCAGTCTCAATCCTCAGAAGTAAAACATCAATGTAAGAGGTATATATATGTTGCCTAGCATGCATCTTTGCCTGAAGTCAGCCCTTCTGACCAGAGCACCATGGTGCTATCTTTGTGCTGGGGATCATCTCAGGTTGTTTGGATATAATAACCATGAGAGGCTGTTGCTAGGCACAGTGGTTTTGACTCTGTGGCAGTAACCCCATGGACTGATGATGTTTAACCTAAAGAAAGGCAGTGTTTTCCCTAGTAAGAGCTCTCTTGTTCTTTCCATAGGCAAAATTAACATAGTAAGCCTCTAGTGCAGATGTTCTTAACTGCAGTTGGTGAACCTCATGCTGCTCCCAGAATGATCCCTCAGGGGACCTGTGGGTTGATTTCAGGAGGTTCATGAACTTGGATGGGAAAAATTGCACCTTCATTTTAACATAATTGGTTTCCTTTGTAACCCTACGTTTATTTTACACATTTAAAAACATTATTCTGAGAAAGGATTCATAGGCTTCATCAGACTAAAAAAGGGAGCCATGACACGTAAAAAAGTTAAGAATCCTTGATCTAGTGAGTTCAAGGCTACGATCCTAAGAAGCCCTTGGTTCTTCCCTCATTGCGACCATTTTCCCAGTGCTGCATGGTCTAAAGTTGGGATGATTGCTTTGAAATCCTTTCCAAACAAGGAATTCTCAGCTGAATTCCCAAATAGAAGCCCCACAGATGAATGCCTTACCCAAAGTCCCCTGGATGGCCCAAAGGACAGATCAAGGATCTGTGAAGGTTCTAGCTAGATAATTTGATTTGAGTAGCTGCCTCTGCTTTCCCAGCCTGTCCTGGCCTGGGGGATTGCATCTCCCTTAGCATCTGTTAACTATCTCCTCCATTTGGGTGACTTGGTTGAAAGCCTCCCTATGGTGAGGGACATTCTTTGACTTAAGGAGGTGAACATGTTCCAGTGTATTCAGGAGTGAGGTGGGGATGGTAAGGAGCAAGAAGAAGACAATGCCTCTTCACACCACCCCAGTGGGGAGGGCAGGATCCCTCCTCAGTCTTCAGACTTTCCTCTTGCCCAAACAGTAGAAGCTACTCACCTCATTTTGTTAATTTGGAAGGGTGAGGATGAGAGAGGAAGAAACCCAAACCAAAATGGAAAGGTCTTCTACTTGATTTTTTTTCTTCTCTCACAGAGCATCATTGTTCACCGCTAAGTGGCTTTGGACTTAGGGAGAAGTAAGATTGCTTGAATTTGGCCTGCCTTGATGAAGGTAGAGGGTTCAAACCAAGACACATCCTGAACTGAAATAAGCAGACCCTCTTACATCTTTGCAGTAGAAAGAACACTGGTTCTGGATTCAGAGAACCTAGGTTCAAATTCCAAGTCTGATGCTTATTTCCTGTATTACCTTGGGCAAGTCATTTAACCTCTGGGCCTCAGTTTCCTCATCTGTAAAATAAGGGTATTGGACTAAATGGTTTCTGAAGCCCCTTCCGGCTCTAGATTTGTAATTTGTAATTCCATGACCAAAACAGCAAAGTGAGCCTTTGGAATTTCTGGAGTTAAGTTGGTGCAATATTTCTTTCCTTTTTCTTGTCTTAGCTTGTTGGGTGGGATGTGGGTATGTCTGAAGTCCTCATGGTAAGGAATTGAGGCTTCACATATGGAAACAGTATTAGAGACCTGAAAAAATCGAACCATAGTCATGGATGGGTGGGAAATGTATGGTGGTGGCTGCGCATCAGTATAGCTGTTGCAACTGATGTTGTGGTTATAATCAGATCTGCCTGACCTATAATATAATTCTGATAATCCTTTTCATCATTCAGCAGGGCAGGACCATGGACAGTGCTGGGGACTAGGATTGGAAGGAGTCTGAGTTTGTTTAAAATCTGAACTAAAGGTAGCTGATCCACTCTGGTGTTCTGTTCTTAATCCATCAAAGTCTCGCCTAAACAGTGGAGAAAGAGGAGGAGGAAGAGGAGGAGTGGTCTGAATTTCTCCACTGTGTGGTGCTGTTGAGGCTTGTTGAGGCTTCAGTTAAGACACTTCCTAGGATGAGATGAACTATCAAAGTTTCCAGGAGTCATAGGATCATAGCTCTGGAGTGGGAAGAGACTCCGGAGGCCGTTTAGTCTAACCTATCCATCCCCGTCACCTTTTACAGACAAAGAAATCAAAGCCCAGGGAAGTAAAGGGATCTGTTGTCGTTTAGTCACTTGCCAGTCGTGTCTGACTTCTTTACGACTCCATTTGGGGTTTTCTTGGCAAAGATACTGGAGTAGCTTGCCATTTCCTTCTCCAGTTCATTTTACAGATGAGGAAACTGAGGCAAACAGTGGAGTGACTTGCCCGAGGTCACACAGCTAGTGTCTGAGGCTGGATTTGCATTCGGGTCTTTCTGACTCCAGACCCAGTGTTCTATCCACTGCAGAACCCAGCTACCCTGTTGAGGGGTTTGCCCAAGGTCATACAGTTATTAAGTAACAGAACAAGAATTTGAATCCAGGTCCTCTAACTCTGGAGCCAGTGGGTATATCAGAGAAGTGTACTCTGGGAGTTCATATTACTGGCTATATTCAGAAAGTCCAAGATCCAGTGAGACTGGAGGCAGCACAGTGGAACACTGAGTATGAAGTCAGAAGGTGTAGATGCAAATTCTGGTTCTGTTACTTAATATGTGGCTAGCTTTGGGCTGGCTGTTTCTCCTTTCTGGACTCAAACTCAATTTCCTCACCTATAAAATGAGAGAATAAGACTAGAAATTTTCAAAGGTCTTTTCAGAGCTGGAAATTCTGTGAACTTGGTTGAAGGGTAGAGGAAGTAACATACTTGTTCTTGGCTCAATTTTTCCACCTTTCACTGTGGTGCTTCTTATAGTCATGAAGTTCTCTGGTCTCTTTTGTGTGGGCCCTCCCCCGACAACTCCTATAAACTGTTCACCTGGTTGTAGGATAGTATCACTGCTTCCATTGCTGTGCCAAAGAATGCTAGCATCTGAGTTCTTTCAAGGCAACAAGGTGACTCAATGGATAGGATGGAATCTGGAATACCTGAGTTGAAATCCAGTCTCAAATACTAGTTATGTAACCCTTTGCAAGTCACTTGAGCTCTGTTTGCTTCAGTTTCGTTAACTGTAAAGTAGGGATGATAATAGCACCTAAGTTGTTGGGAGGGATGAAATAATATTTGAAAAACCTAGTACACAGTTGTTATTGTTGTTGAGTCATTTTTCAGTTGTGTCCAACTTTTGTGACCCCCATTTGAGGTTTTCTTGGCAAGGATCCTGGAGAGGTTTGCCATTTCCTTCTCCAGTTCATCTTATAGATAAGGAAACTGAGGCAAACAGGGTGAAGTGATTTGCCCAGGGTCACACAGCTAGTAAGTGTCTGAGGCCAGATTTGAACTCACAAAGAGGAGTCTTTCTGACTCTAGGCCCAGTACTCTATCCACTTCATCACCTAGCAGCCCCCTACTGGTACATAGTAGGCTCTATTCAACAGTGGGGAGCCTGCGGCCTCGAGGCCACATGTGGCCCTCTAGGTCCTCAAATCCAATTTGGATTCAGTCAAAGGGCCGCACTTAAGGACCTTGAGGGCCACATGTGGTCTCAAGGCCTCAGGGGTGGGGAACCTGTAGAGTCTATGTAAATACTAGTTATTATTATTATTCTACCCCCAAAGGCTTAGATCAGTTTGCTAGATGTCCTGGAACTCACTTCTCCCAATGTGAGATACTTACATGGCCTGAGTGGTCATAGAGCTGCTCCTCAGCCCCTTCTCTCGCAGGCAGCATATGATAAAAGAGATGCAGACGGTGAAGATGATGGCACCACTGATGAGAGAGACAGTCACTGCCCCTTGGGAGCCATGATTAGGCGACTTGGGGATCCCTGGGATGAAGACGACATAAGGAAACTTGAGAGGGTGCCACCAACATGGCCAACCCAGCCATGGCATCGTCTGATGCCACAGGACATATTTCTTACCCTCCTCACACTGGGGTTCAGGATGACTCCAAATTGTACCATTGTCCCCCAAGAGGCAAATCATTGTTCTGCTTCCTATGAGCTGATAACCCACTTGGCAGGAGAAAACAACCACTGAGCCTGGGGAGCAGCCTGAGCCTTTCTCCAAGTTGTAGAAGCCAAAAGGAGGAGGGAGGAGCCTGGGGCACTGGGCTTCTAGAGAGACTAAGGAGATGGAAAAAATTAGACACCAGCCTCAGAGCTGGGACTCTTCCTCCCAGTTTTTCTGGGAAAATCCCATTGAAACAACTGTACAGAACATCTTATTCTTTCACCCACTGAGATTTTGCTATTAAAAAAAAATAACTAGTTGTTAAAAGTTCCTATATCTGGTTGCCAAGGCTGGAAATAAATACAGTGAACACCCTCTCCAGAAAATCACGTGTTGTAGAAGACTTACTGTTAGATCATCAAGTGCTCTGTTGCTGAAGGTGCAGTTCCACACAAAGCCAGAGCTGAAGGAAGGAAACTTAAAGATCATTTAGCCCAGTCCCCTTTTTTTACAGATGAGGAAACTGAGGCCCAGAGAAGGTGAGTGGCTTGCCCAAAGTCACACAGATAGTAAGTGGAAGAAGTAAGATTCAAACCCTGGTCTTCTAATTCCAAGTCCAGTGCCCTTTCCATCTACCATGCAGGGTAGCCACTGAGAGCTTCTTTCTGTTCATGTTTTTACATTAAAAATGAAATGCAGGGGCAGCTGGCTGGTGCAGCGGATAGAGCACCGGCCCTGCAGTCAGGAGGACTTGAGTTCAAATTCGGCCTCAGACACCAGCTGCGTGACCCTGAGCAAGTCACTTAACCCCGATTGCCTCCAAAAAAAATTTAAATGTATTTGACCCACATAAGCAATAGAAAGCCTCCCTCACACCATCTGAGCCCCATGGAACAACCTGCCTTTAGTACCCCTCTACTACTACCCCATTCAAACCACTATTTTTTGCATTTTTAACCCCTATTTCCTTCATGAAACTATCTACCTCCATAACAGGCTAAAACATGTACTCTCCCACTCCCCACCAACCTTCACCCCCAGCCAATATAGCTCCTTTTAAATATCCCTGTCTCCAGGGGAAAAGGCATATATTGGTATTGGTTCTGTTACCTCTGTGATTCTCTAATATAGGTTGCTGGATTTGGAGGTAAAGGACCTGCATTTGCATACTGTGTGACCTAGGGCTAACCATTTCCCTTTCTGGGCCTCCATTTCCTCCTCTGTGAAATAAGGGGTTGGACTCGTGATCTCTCAGGGCTCTTCTGTCTCTGAATCCCGTGATCTTCCGCTACCCAGTCAGTATGTCACTTGCAGCATTCCCGTCCATCTGGGAGCTGTATCCGAGCTGCCACAACTCTTGGTTCAGTGACTGGCCCGGAACTAAGGGCAGCCAGTTGTCTAAAAGTTGGTCTCTGCCTTTATTAAAACCCACGAAACTTGAGCTGTTTTATAGTCGGTGCTTTGTCTGCCTACCACCTAGATTTGAACATCACTAACACTGTTCCTCTTTTCTTTCCCCTTCTCTTCTCTCAAAAAGACCCTGTGGTTTGAAAGGGTCCCCCTTGGGGCTCCCACAAAATTTCATCACACTAGGCAGTCAGGGGGAGGATCCTGAGGCTTAAATAGTTGAATTCCAACCTTACCTGAAAGATTGCCTTGAAAGCAGGTTACGCGGCTGGTGTTCTTCAGAAGTCCTCTTTTCATGTCTCTGCCTTTCCCAGCAGCAGCTTCAAGGGTTCTACCTGTAAACCGTCCGAGAACTGACTGTGGTTCAAAAGCCCTCGCATTCCTTGGGAAAGGATTGTGGAAGGAGGAGGTGACAAGAGGATTCTTGTGTTTCTTGGTTTCGGAACAAGCTGCCCTAAGGGGATTTGACTGAGACCTCTGAGTTAACCATTCCCTCAGCAGGCTTAATTTTGTCTCTCCAGACCCGCAGTCTCTATGGATTATGGTTTTTGTTGTTTAGTCGTTCAGTCACATCCCACTAGCATTAATCAGACTGTGCCCCTTGCCCACCATCCTCTTCATTCATCCGAGTTAGGCCAGAATACATTTCTTCTCTAGCAAACACATCTCCTTCCTACTCTTCTGATGGCATTTTATTTAACTCATTTTATTGAAGCCTGGAGGAAAGAAGAAGAGAGGATAAAGGAAGGCAAGATGAATTCCTGAGGCAGGGTGGAGTCGTGGCTAACACGCTGGATTTGGCATCAAGAAGACCTGGGTTCAAATCTTGCCTTGACATTTACTAGCTGTGTGGCCCTGGGCAAGTCACTTAATCTTTCTATGCCTCAGTGACCTCATTTGTAACTCATTTCACCTCAGGAGATAGAGTCGGACTGGATGATTTCTGAGGGGCTTTCCAGCTCTAAATCTGTGATCCCTTGGGCACATAGAACATCAGGGTTAAACGGGATCTGAGAGCACCAACTTCAGGTCCCTTTTTGAAGAGCATTATAAGGCTGGCGAAGCACTTCACAGAGCAACTTGCTGCCTGAGTTTCCACAACTAATTGTTGTTTAGTCATTTTTCAGTCATGTCTAACCGTTCGTGACCCCATTCAGAGTTTTCTTAGTAAGAATACTAGAGTAGTTTGCCATTTCCTTTTCCACCTCATTTTACAGATGAGGTAAACTGAGGCAAATAGGGTTAAGTGACTTCCCCAGGGTAACACAGCTAATAAGTGTCTGAGGCCATATTTGAACTCAGGAAGATGAGTCTTCCTGACTCCTGGCCCAGCATTCTATCCACTGTGCCACCTAGCTGCTCTCACGGTCAATTAGGATCTGAGTTAGGCTGAGAGCTCCTGATTCCCAGGCCCCTTTGCTTTTCATACTCTGCCACAATTCTGAAAATTCCTTTTGGTGGGGTGAGACTCCTGCTTTTTCGCTAACCTGTGGGGCTTTCCAAGATGCCCTCTTGATTCTGTTTTCATCATCTGGATCCCCAGACCAGAAGCTGAGTGACCAGGAAACAAATGACTCACCCACTAGTTTCTTAGTTTTTCGATATTTGTCTCCCTTTCCTTTTTGATCTCCAGCATGTGCTTTTTTCCCTTTATTTCACATCTCAGAGGTCATTTTTCACCAAACTACAAGGCCGATTAGGATGCAGTGGAATTCAAAGGATTTATTAAACCACGTTCTCTCAGCCCTTCTAGCAGGACCCGTGGGGCTCTTCCTTATGGAGGGAATTACTTTTAAGCAATTAAGAAAGGGGCCTCAGCCTGTACCCAAAGAAAAGATGAGAAAATGCACCTATCTCCCTTCTTGGCAGGGGTGGGTTACTATAGGTTTACAAATATATTATTAGACAGTAGAAGTGTTGGTTAGCTTTGCTGAACTTTTAAAACATTTTCTCTTCTTTTTCTTCTCTTCTGGCTTACTGAATAGGAGCAGGGAAGTATATGTTTGGAAATGAGGTTGATGTTAAAAGAAAAGATCTAAATGAATTATGATGAAAAGAATTGGAGTCTGAGAGAGTCCCCATATCCATTTGGTAGGCATTGAAATAGTTCCATGTGCACCCTAATCAGGGCTGGGAGGAATATACTTCCTAATATTAGACTGTGGGCTTCCTGGGGACAGAGTCCACGTCTAATCATTAATATGTATCCAAAGCCCCTTAGGCTACTATGCACCTTCTTGATCTTGGGGGTCATGGGGACATTTGTGAGCTTAGATAGTAGAAAAATCTGATATGGCAGATATTTCCCCCCCTCTTTGCTACTTGGGCAAAAAATGCGCCCACTTTATTAAAAAAGAAAAAAAGGAGCCTTATTCTCTTGATTTATAAACATGAGAGAGTTAGAGTGGATCACTTTAGTGATCCCTTTCTGCTCAAATATGTCAAGAGCCAGGGGAGTCTAGTGAAAGACACATGGACTTAGACTTTGAAGACATGACTTCAAAGCCTAGTATGGCACATTCTAGCATGGCAAGTCATAGGAAAGTCATCACCACCTTGAGCCTCAGTTTCCTCATCTATAAAATGGGGAGAATGTTACTGGCATTATTATATAGTGGTAATCCCATCCACCCCATCCACATGTTGAGGTGTTTTTCCCGGAAGAGGGATGAGTTGCATTGAACCATCCATGTTCTTCTACCAAGTTCCCCTTATGACTAATGAAAATTGGCAAGCCAGGATTATGGATGTGGTACAAGGATCTTTTTGCTCTGTCACCAGGGCAAGAATTGGACCTATGACTTTGGCATTCTTTAGAAGGAAGGAACTAAGAATTTATATAGTACCTACTATGTGACAAGCACTGTGCTAAGTGCTTTATAAGCATTGTCCCATTTGTTCCTCACAACAACCCTGGGAAGTAGGTGCTGTTATCTTCATTTTACAGTTGAGGAAACTAAGACAAGTCAATGACTTGCCCAGAGTCACACATGTAGTGAGTATCTGAAGTCAAATTTGAACTCAGGTCTTCTTAACTAGTTATAGTCTCAATGCACTATTCACTGCATCACCTTCTTAGTTTCTTGCTTTAACTAACTGAACCAACATGTTGTTATAATACCTTAGAGTTATATAGGGACATCGAGGTGGCATGGTGGTTAGAGCACCGAGCCTGGAATAAAGAAGACCTGAGTTCAAATCCAGCCTCAGACACTAGCTGTGTGACCCTGGGCAAGTCACTTAACCCATTTGCCTCTGTTTCCTCATCTATAAAATGAGCTAAAGAAGGAAACAAACCATTCCAATATCTCTGCCAAGAAAACCCCGAAGCGGATTATGAAGAGTTGGACACAACTAAAAACAACTGAACAACAAAATAGTCACATAGAACTTTCCCCCCTTCTCTGTAAAGTGAAAATAAAAAAAAATCTTCCCTAGCCCCCTGTATAGATCAGCATTGTCATGAGGATCACATGAAAACAAAACAAAACCATTTTGTGCTTTTCCTCTTGGGAAAATGACTCGCATAGAAAGTCCTCTTTCCAGAGAAAGGAGCGTGAGTGCAGAAGAGTCACTAGTGTCGTCTCCACCTACAAATGTGAGCAAGTGAGCAACGTCTTAGTCCAGTGCCTAACAGCTCAGACCACATTATAGAGGGAGTCAACCCACTGCCAAGTGCTTGGATTAGTAAATCTCTTGGATTCCGCTCTGTCCAAATCAGGTTGGTAGCTCAGTGACAGTGAGAGAAAGGAGATTGGGCACATGCTGGGAGGCCCGGGAGAAAAGGACGTGAAACAATACAGGAAAACTGTCTTCTGGGGGCCAGATGCTTGTTTCTTGGCCATTCAGCCTCTTGTCTGGGGAATCCAGCTGATGGTAATCTTGGGAAGTCCGTGAAAATGCAGCATCACAGCCCTCCTAAAAGGAACCACGTAGTGAAGAGGGGATATCAGTAGACTTGGGCTCTGGTCCTAGCTCAGATACTAACTAGCTTTGTGGCCTAAGTCAAGTCACCACATTTCTCAGGCTTACTCACTCAATTTGTGAACATGAGAGCCCTGTGATCCCTTTCAGCTCAAATATGTCAAGAGCCAGGGGAGTCTAGTGGAAAGAGTCTTGAACTTTGACTTTGAAGACATGGGTTCAAAGCCTAGTAAGGCCCATGCTAGCATGGCAACCTTAGGAAAGTCACAACTTCCTTAATTAAGTCTTAGTCTTCTCATCTATAAAATGGGAAGAATGCTGTCGGCACCACCTGCTTCCTGGAACTTTGGTAAGGCTCAAATAAGATTGTGTTTACAAAACTTTTTGCAAACTTTAGAACTCTAGATAAATACCAATTGTTGTTGTTGCATTATTATTATAGAGGAGCAGCGAGGTACAGTGGATAGAGAGGGCCACCTTCAGACTAAGAAAGATGTAGGCTCAAGGCCTTCCTCTAGTCCTTATTGCTGTGTGACTCTGTCCAAGTCCCAGTCTCTCAATGCCCCAAGCCAGGGGTGGGGAACCTGCATTCTCAAGGCCACATGTGGCCCTCTAGATCCTCAAGTGTGGCCCTTTGAACAAATTTGTTCTGTAAAGTTTGGATTTAGTTAAAAGGCCACACTTGAGGACCTAGAGGGCCACATGTGGCCTTGAGAATGCAGGTTCCCCACCCCTGCCCCAAGCAGTAGTGGAGAGAGTTTTCAAATTTGGAGGTCTCTTATTCTTCTGAAATCACATGTCTGGGCAAAAAACAAACAAATAAATAAATGTATTACATATAATTTCTACTTAAATTATCCATATTCACTTATATTATTATTACTGCTATAATTACTACTATAACTTTTGCAAGTATTACTGTTTTTATTCCTTTAAGATTCCTACCAACTCTCACATGGTATGATTCCATGATTCTTCATCCTTTCTTTCCTTTTCCTTCTACTAAGTATCAGTTTCTAGGTTAAATCAACCAAAAGTAGAGAGGAGTCAACACCCCTCTGAAAATCATCTGTTCAGAGGGCAAAACCAACTTGACACAACTTGCAAGTAAAACAAAAATATGATCCCCTAGGTTAAACAGTTGTGTTGGGCCTCCTCACATCTGGATTATTATTGTAGACACCATACCCAAGGAGGGTCCTGAAAGCCTTCCTGAATCCCTCTGCTACCTACAGATATCCATGTTAAATTCTTTTCACAAGATTTGCAATTTGATAAAAGGTGAATTTGCCTGGCCATTTTGCCTGGCTCTAGGCACTCACCAATTCCCATTAAGGCAGCAATGAGGGTAATTTATTGATTCACATACCCAGATTATGCCATTGGACTTGGCCTTTTGAAGGGAGAGTCGATACACAGGCAGAGGAAAGTATATTGTTCAGAAAGGAGAAGGGCTACAAATAGGGACAGAGACGTGGTTGGTTTCATGGAAGGGAAATCTGTGCACTTTTGAAGTTCCTATAGGTAACCATATAGCTCCAAAGATGGAATCCAGGGATGGCATCCCGGAGCCAAGCCAAGAACAACTGAAACTTGATCCAGAAGCAGTGGAAAGGCAGTAGAAAAACAATAGAAAACTTTTTTGATTAAGCTTCCTGGGCCCATTAGAGTAGTTCCTAGATGATGAAACTGGAACCAATGAACAAGAGTGAGAAGTGCAAGGTGGAAGAATAAACCCAGATCTCGTGCTTCATTAATATGATGAGTTATATGGACTATGTAAGAGTTCAAATCCACTGGAATCAGGGGGACCTGAGTTCAAACCCAGCCTCAAAAACATAACACTTACTAGCTGTGTGACTCCGGGCAAGTCACTTAACCCCAAATGCCTCACAAAAAAAGAAAAAAAAGTTCAAATCCAGCTTCAGACACTTATCACTAGTTCTGTGACCCAAAAGGAAAAAGAGACTTAACAGGAAGGACAAATTGCTGAACTCTAACCATTCTTATTTCACTACTTAGAAAGAGGAGGCTCAACTTTAGAGTGATATGACATATTTGGAGGTGACTATATAGGTTCTTGAGACCTAGAGACTCACCATAAAGGTAAATTGCTTGTCTGTTGACATGCTTGAGTGAAAGTCCTTTATTTTCCTCACTTTTTTTTTGCAAGATTAAATAAAGTTTGACCCATATGTGATGTGTGGTTAGTTTGAGTCAAGTCTGGTCAAGTCAATAAGCATTTATTAAATGTTTATTTATTTTTGTTTTGTTTTGTTTTAGAGGCAATTGTGGTAAAGTGACTTGCCCAGGGTCACAGAGCTAAGTAAGTGTCTGAGGCTGAATTTGAAATCAGGTCCTCTTGACTCCAGGGCTGGTGTTCTATTTACTGTGCCACCTAACTCCACCCTTTGAGGATTTATTAAGGAGCCAAAATGGTGGAATACCAGGAAGAAGTATAACAAGCCACACTCTACCACCCCCACCCCAAGATTCCTCTAAACAGATCTAGAAAATGTATTAGATCAACTCCTGATCATAAAATCTAAGAGAAAATTACAACAAATAATTTGACCAGTCCAGGTTAGTAGGAAGAGTCAGACAGGTCCATGGATACTGGAGGTGGAGTCCATCTGGCCACAGAGAATACTCCAGTGCTTAGGGACTGTTCCCAAGGAAAGGATGAAGACCCAAAGCCATATGGGACACCAAGACCTGGTATGGAGTTCAGGAACAGATGCCAATTGACAGTTTTGTTGCTAACTAGTCTGTTCTAGGAAGACCAAGGAAGGGCCCTATGTCCAGGAATAGCATTCTGGGATGAGGAGTGATCGTGATCATTCACCTATGTACCAAGCAAGGAATACGTTCAGAAGCAAGCAGTAGATATGTGGCTTGGATCACAGGAGGGAAGCAGGGTTTCAGTTCCAGATTTTCGGCCAATCTGAAGCTTGCAGAGGAATAAACAGGGCAGATATCTCAGATCAAAGGAAAACCGATAGTTCTGTTACTCTGAACCCACAGATGGCTAATAAGGGCTGAATCCAGTAGCATTCTACTGCTACTTGTACCCAAATCTAGGTCAGGAATTTGCAGAGCTCAGACCAGAGGGGCAGTGATCAGACTTTGCCCTAAATCAGATATGTTTTACACTGAAAACTTTCAGGTCCACAGCTTCAGGTGTCCCTGAGAGACTGGAATAGCAACAAAAAAGGACCAACTCAGATTTTTTCCTCCAAAAGTGCTTAGGGCCTGGACCTAATATAAAGTCTTAAGTTGGCTGAAAGAATGAGCAAACCAAAAAGAATCCCACCATGAAAAACTATTATGGTAACAGAGACAGTGAAGACACAAACCCGGAAAAAGAGGATGACTCCAAAACATCAACAAACAAATACTCAAAGAAAAAAACAAAACTTGGGCAGAAACTCAACCAGAATTCCTGAAAGAGATACAGCAAGAATTTTTTAAAAAAAGAATTTAAAATGTTTGTATAGATGAAATAAGAATGCAAGAAGAAAAAAATTAGAAGAGAAATGAATGTTGTGAAAGAAAGGATTGGGGAGGGATTAATAGCATGGTACAAGAGGTACAATACCTCACCCAAGCAACAAATTCCTATAAGTGAGAATAAATCCTGTAAGTGAAAATGACTCAATGAGACAACAAGAAATATTTTTAAAAATCAAAGACTGAAAAAACATAATATAAATATGGTATCATATAGCAAAAACAACTGCCCTGAAAAATAAATGGAGTAGAAAAAAAATTGAAGAATCATTGGACTATCTAAAAGTCAAACAAAAAAAAGAGTATAGACATTACATTTCAAGAAATATTAAAAGAAAACTGCTCAGATCTTTTAGAACCAAAGGGTGAAATAGAAATAGAAAAAAATTACCAATTACCACTTTAAAAAACCCAAAATGAAAATTCTGAAGAATATTATAGTCAAAACCCATAACTTCCAATTCAAAGAAAAAATACTGGAAGCAATCAAAAATAAAGATGTTAAGTACCAAAGAGCCACAGTTAGGATCACATATGTTTTACCACCACTATAAAGAAATGGAAAGCTTGGAATATGATATTCCAAAAGACAAAGGACATAGGCTTACAGCTAAGAAGAACTTACCCAGCAAAACTGAGTATAATTATATAGAAGGAAAAATTGACCTTTAATGAAATAGAAGACTTTCAGATATTCCTAATGAAAAGACCAGTGCTGCATAGTTCAAATACAGTTTGAAGTTTAAATACAGAAATTAAGAGAAACATAAAAAAAGTAAATATGACTAAAGGACTAAAGGATAAACTGTTTACATTCTAATATGGGGAGATAATACATATGTCTCCTCTGAACCCTATCATCATAAGGGGTCATAGAGGAAATCTAATTAGATAGAAGTCCTGAAAGTGGTTCTATTATATCTTGGAGATCCTTAAATAAGAATGGAAAGAGAGGGGAAGAGGAATATTGGGAAGAGGAAGCAAAAAGAAGGGTAAGGTAAATAAATGATCTCGCATAGTTGGAGTACACAAGCAGAAGTCTATACAAAGAGTGAGGCACTGGCTGACCCTGGCTTGCTCTCATCTGAACTAGTCAAAGGAGGGAAGGATGCACACATACATACAGGTGGGCCCAGAAATACATTTCACTCACCAGGGAAATAGAAGGGAAGGGGGGGAAGGAGGAAGAATTGGAAGGACGGTACATTAAGGGAGGGAATAGTCCTATGCAAAACAAACTCTAACTAAAGATGTACAAAAATATTTATAGCTCTTTTTGAGGTGGCAAAGAATGAGAATCTGAAGGGATGCCCATCTATTGGGGTATATAAATTACAGTACGTAAATTATGGTATATAAATGTGATGAAATATTATTGTGTTATGAGAAATGATGAAAGGGCTGGTTTCAGAGAAACCTGAGGAGACCTGTATGAACTGGTGTAGAGTGAACAAACAGAACCAGGGGGACAATTTATACAACAACAATATTGTAAAGACAAACTTTGAAAGACTTGGGAACTCTGATCAATGTGATGACCAGCTATAATTTCAGAGGAGTAATGATGAAACATGCTACTCATCCCCTGATACGTGGAAGATTCAAAGTTCAGAATGAGACCTATGATTTACATATATATGCATATATGTAAAACAGGTATATTAGACATGTATCTATGTACATATGTGTATGTTCTTTAAGACAATGCAGAAATTTGTTTTGCTTGATTGATTATACACGTTTGTAGCAGAGTTTTTTCCTTTCATTATAAATTATGGGGAAGTGAGAGAAGGTAGACTTTTGTTGATTAAAAAAATTAATTAAAAAACACAATTATTTATTAAGCGCTTACTCTGTACTGGGCACTGTGCTGAGCACTTGTGAAACACAGGAAACTCATATTCAAATGAAGGAAACACTGCGCAAACAATGACATACATACAAAATACAGGGTACAAACAAGATTTACAGGATAAATGGGAGATAATCTCAGGGAGAAGGCACTAGTGAGTGGATGGGGGACGGTACTGGGAAAGGCCACTTGAACAAAGTGGGATTTGAGCTGAGTGCTTACATGGAAGTTGATGGTCCTTTTTCTTTCTTTTTTTTTAGTTTGGTCCTTTTTCTTTTTTGTTTGATTGTTTGTTTGTTTTGGAGGCAATCAGGGTTAAATGACTTGCCCAGGATCACACAGCTAGTAAGTGTCTGAGGCCATATTTGAACTCAAGTCCTCCTGATTACAAGACCAGCACTCTATCCACTGTGCCACCTAGCTGCCCTGAGGGTTCTATTTCTTGAGAGCTAGACATGAACCAAATTCTGATGTTCCCAGGAGAAACCTTGTATATGGAGAAACATTAGCGAACAGAGTTTGACTAGAGAGAACCCTCCCAATATTGAACATGGTATGTATAAACCTATAGCTTTGGTTTTGCCTCATGGGTTACATAATAATTGCTTGCTAATTAGTTTCCCAATTAGTCTCCAATGTCTGCCCTCATCCTCCTAAGTCACCCAGAGCTTTAAAGCCTTCAGTTGTTGTCACTTGGCCATAGGAAAAAGCACAAACCACTTAGCCTGGACTTCAAGGCTCTCTCCAATCTCATCCCTTTCTCCCTTTCTCCCTTTCTCCCTTTCTAGCCTTATTTCACATTACTCCAAACTAACAAATTCCAATCAAACTGGATGTTGTTTTCTGAACTCAATATCCCACCTCCCACTTTGTGTTGGCTCAGGTGATTTCCCATGCCTGAAGTGCACTCTGTCCTCATCTCTGTCTGTCAGAATCTTTCACTTTATTCATTAACAGACATAATGAAAAGAAATTCAGTCAAGCTTAAAGGGAAATATCTCGCAGTACAACATCCAGAGCTTGGTTTGTTAGCTTCCTCTTTTAACCAATTTGTCTTGATAACTAGTTGTTTCTGTCTGCTTACCCAGCAAAACTGAGTGTAGTCAAATGGGGAAGAGGCTTAGGTGGAAAGAGAAGGGGCCTTTGTACTACTGAAGTCATATGCGTGCTGAGTTTTTTCACCCTGTCAATGTTGGTGTTGGTAAGTCAAAGCCCTATTGTTGAATCCTAGTTATGGCTCTGATCCCCAGCACAGTGCCTTGCTGTGATTCAGAACTTAATAAATGTTTGGTCACTTGAATTGGCTCTTCCCTCCTGCCAGAAGAGACCAAGAAATATAACACTACTGTTGTATACTTTTCCCTATATTAACCCCTCCCCCCTTTTAAAATTATGAACCCTTTTTTTTAAAATATGGAAGTGGGAGGGGTTTACGTGTGGCTACTTTTGTCTTCTGAGAGAATTCAAAAAGTTCCTTTAGGGAAACGTAGGAATATATCATAGAAGTATATCACAAAGTTTTCAGAAGAACTCTATTCCTTCTCCTCCCGACCTGCAACCCTCATGCCAATCTTTCTGGGAAGTCTGGAACTCCCCTCTTGTTCAATCCATAGAAGGCCTGGCTAATCATGGCTTATGTGCATGGTTCTAAGACATTTCTTGGTAAGACTTGGCTGGCCATGAAAAAGACTCTTGCATCTTGAGAGGGGAAATTAGGAAGAGGAGCAGTGGAATGTATTTAAAATTAAGATGGTAGACCAGGAAACATGCATGGTAATATTGTTTGAGGTCTTTGGTCTTTGTAAAGATAGATGTGAACTTTTAGAAAAGACAAATGGTTGCCTTTGCTTCTGTAACAATCTGTCAATCAAGCCCTCTGCTAGCTAGCTCAGAAACAGTTCCAGATGTAAAACATTTGTGTGACACCCCTAATTTCATAATAGGGTTATAGGATTTGAAGCTGGAAGGGACCTGAGGGATCAACTTCTTTCTTTTACAGGTATTGAAATTGACACTCAGCTGATGGTCATGGGTTGATTGTAAGTAATCTCATTTGTATGACTGTTCCTTCCCTGTCTCCACTCATTGTCTTGGAGGAGAAAATCACAAAATCATAGATGTAGCTTTGAATGGGACCTCAGAGGACAGCTAGTCCAACCTCATTTTTACAGATGAGGAAATTGAAGTTTATCCAGGATTAACACAAGTGGTGTTATTGTTCAATCATTTCAGTCATGTCTGATTCTTTGTGACCCCATTTGGGATTTTCTTGGCAAAGATACTGGAGTGGTTTGACATTTCCTTCTTTAGTTCATTTTATGAATGAGAAGCTGAGGCAAACAGGGTTAAGTGACTATCCACTGTATCACCTAGCTGTCCATAACACAGGTAGAGATGGGATTTGAACCTGAGTCCTTTTACTCTAGCGTCGGTGTTATTTTTTGCTATTTGTACCATACTGTCCCCTTAAGGGCAGCTAGGTGGTGCAGTAGGTAGAGCATTAATCCTGGAGTTAGGAAGATTCATCTTCCTAAGTTCAAATCTGGCCTCAGACACTTACTAGCTATGTGACCCTGGGCAAGTCACTTAACCCTCTTGGCCTCAGTTTCATTATCTGTAAAATGATCAGGAAAAGGAAATGGCAAACCTCTCCAGTATCTTTGCCAAGAAAACCCCAAATGGGGTCACAAAGAGTTGGGATGTGATTGAAATGACTGAACAACACTGCCTTCCTGTTTACCTGATCATAGACACCAATTAGAATCCTAAAGCTGAGAAGAATTAAGTTTAGGATAAATAATAGGTAACCTTATATGCTAGATAATAAACTTGTGGAACTTATTACAACACTTTTGTCTTTCCATACTACATGGGCTGAGTGATGAAATGTGCCCTCCAAAATTACCCAGCAGAAAACTGCCTTATTCTCCTACCATTACTTTCAGATAACTTCCCAACAACCCCAAAGTGCTTGAATCTATGCCTTCTTGAAATCATAGCCCTCCCCTTGTCCTTCTATGATACCCCTTTCTCAACACAACACTGTTTGAATAGCTGTTTAAAGCACCTACATGCTATTTTACCGAAGTGCGAGAGGACCTCAGGGCATAAACTAAAATATAAATGTCAGTGCTTTAGAATTGGTGTTCGTCCTTCATTTTCATTTATATATATATATATATATATATACAAATATATATGAGGCAATTGGGGTTAAGTGACTTGCCCAGAGTCACACAGCTAGTGAGTGTTATATGTCTGAGGGTGGATTTGAACTCGGGTCCTCCTGACTCCAGGGCCAGCACTCTATCCACTGCACCACCCAGCTGCCCCTCATCCTTCATTTTCAAAAAGGACCAGTGACATCACGGGTGATGTCTTGCCTTGCTCGTGAGTTGGATTTAAGTTGGACTATTGAGAGGCAGAGTTGGGCAAAGTTGTCAGCCTCACTCTCTTCCAGAGTCATTGAAGTCCAGTAGCAGGATAAAAGTCAAGATGACTGGTGATGGCCCAGGATTCAGTGGATGACTTTGGCATCTTCAATATCTGACCAACCTCTAAGGGCTCCACAGCTCCTGCTTCAGCCACCTTCATGGTCATAGGAACAAATTGTTCTCACCTGCCCATTTTGCTGGGGGAAATGCTTTGGGATATGATTGTGTGGGCCAACCAGCTGGGATCTCCCTAGGCATGGGTGCCTGAAAGCCATTTCTTAGCCACATCTAGATCAGGGTTTTTTAAACTTTTTCCACTCCCCATTCCTTCAGCGCTTCTAAATAAATTTTTGTTTTTCAATTGGTCCATGCAGTCATATCCTAAGCCACTGATATTTACCTGGTAGAAGCTGCCCAAATTATAGACATTGTGCCTAAGAAACACCATTGTTATATGGGAGGGGTGGTAATAATAACGATGAGCTGACATTTATGTAGCACCTTAAGTTCAACTGAATTGAACAAACATTTGTTGAGCATCACTGTCTGTCAGACACTGAGTTAGTCTCAGGGGATGCAATGAGAAAAATGAAAACAGTAAGGAGCTTATATTCTATTGGGTGAGGGAGGAACAACCTGAGCAGATAAATACAAAATACATACAAAACGCTGGTGGCGGGGCTGGGAATCCTCTTTAGCAATTGGTGAGGAGAGATGAAGAAAAGTTACCCCCTAAAAAGCAACATGGACCCTTCAGAGGTTTCAAGAGGTGGAGATGAGGAGGTAAAGCAGTCCAAGAAGCCTTTTCAAAGGCACTTAGGTAGGGGCTGGAATGTTGTGAACTGAGAATCACAAAGATAAACCAATTTGGCTGAAACATAGAGTTTGCAAAGGGAAGTGCTGTAAAACTAATCTACAACAGTGATGTCAAACCCAAAAGAAAGGGGGAGGGGCACTAAACTGTACATAAGGATTCCTGTAGGCAACATTATGACCTAGAAAACCACATATTCTATTGTATTTTTATTTATTTTGTTAAATATTTCCCAATTAAATTTAATCTGGTTTAGTTGCACTCAGTGTGTATGTGTGGAGGAGGTCAGGGGTCAGGGGAGTGTGTTTGACATCTCTGGTCTAGAAAATAGATTGGATTCTGTCTATTAAAAGCCTGAAATGACAAACAGAAGACTTTGTGTTTTATCTGAGAGGCAATAGGGATCCAGTGAAGTTTCATGTGTAGCGAAATGGCATATTTAGACCTGTACTGTTGGAATATTGGTTTGTTATCTTTGCAGAGCATGGAGTGGGGAGGGGAAGGGCTGAAGGCAGAGAGACCTGTTGGGAAGCTAGTCAGGTAGTCTAAGCCAGAGGTGAAGAGAATCTGAATTAGGATGGTGGCTATTGGAGTAGAAATAAGGGAACAAATGTATGAGAGAGACTGGGGAGGCAGAATCAACAAGACTTGTCAACCAGTTGCGTGTGGGGAAAAATGAAGAGGGAAATGGAAACAATGAACTGGAACCTGAAACTTGTAATTGGAAGTAACAAAGCTTCTTGAAAAGTTACAACTAGTCCTAACTGCTGATATTCCCTGACTACTGGCTAGGCTCTTCTTTGACTCTCATTTCAGCAACAATTAACTGGTAGCATCACTGACCACCTGCTCTTTTGGTTGACAAAATAATAATAATAGCTAGCATTTCTGTAGTGCTTACTATGTGCCAGGAACTGTGCTAAGCACTTTAAAATATTATCCAATTTGATCTTCTGTAAAGTAGGCGCTATTATTATTTCCATTTTACAGTGGAGGAAACTGAGGCTACCAGAGGTTAAGTGACTTGCTCAAGGTCATATAGTAAGTGTCTGAAGCTGGCTTTGAACTCAGGTCTTCCTGACTCCTGGTCCAAGTAATTCCTATGATGTTTGTGTTATGAGTATATTCAGAGGAAATCTCATCTCACCAATGTTTCTGGCTAAAATAGACATCCATTGAGCGTGTCCAGAGCTGGGCCCCTTCCAGTGCCTCATGTTCTGGCCTTGGAGCTGAATTCCTTCCAAAGACACATCCACTGCTGCCTATTACAGTAAACTACATATTCTGGCTCCGTGCTAGAAGACTTGGTGTTTGGAATGATGCAGCATTTTCTAGGCCTTCACTCTGTTGGGTACTTGGTCTATGAATGGGGGTTAGGTGGGCTACTGTGTGAGACTGCATCAGAGAAGATTGGTTACTGAACCAGGAAGAATCACATGCTAAGGAGATTTTTAAAAGAAGTAACTCCACTCTCTGAACTGTTTTCTTCTCTCTCTCTCTGGAAATTGTGACACAACACTCATTCTCTCTCTCTCTCTCTCTTTTTTTTTTTTGCTTTTTTTTGGTGAGGCAATTGGGGTTAAGTGACTTGCCCAGGGTCACGTAGCTAGTAAGTATCAAGTGTCTGAGGCCAGATTTGAACTCAGGTCCTCCTGACTTCAAGGCTGGAGCTCTATCCAATGTGCCCACCTAGCTGCCCCACTCACTCTGTCTTTTTGAGATGTCCTATGAAGAGTTAAGGGAGGCAGCTAGGTAGCGCCATAGTGCATAGAGCACCAGTCCTGGAGTGAGGAAGACTCATCTTCCTGAATTCAAATCTGGCCTCAGGCACTTAGTAGCTGTGTGACCCTGGGCAAGACACTTAACCCTGTTTGTTAGTTTCCTCATATGTAAAATGAGCTAGATAAGGAAATGGCAAACTACTTCAGTATTTCTTCCAAGAAAACCCCAAATGGGGTCATGAAAAGTCAGACATGACTGAACAACAGCACTGAAGGTTTAAGGAGATACCCTTCCCTATTTCGGGAATTTTCAAACACAGGTGCTGTGTAGGTGGACTTGCGTCGGGGTCTCAGACCTCTGGCTGCCTCTTCTGCTTCATGTTTCTTTCCCTAAGCATCAGTGCACAAATAGCAATCCTGAGTGATGGACTTTTTGGAAGTGACTCTGTTAGAAATTTGGGAATTCTTGAGTTCCTTATTCAGTACTGACTGTACTTCAGGACCATGCCTGGAAACTTGGGTTTCCAGAATGTGGTTACTGTTGATGAGTTGAGACAAGCATTTCCTGTACTTGCCATGGTTGATCTTGAATGATGGCCAAAGACTATGGCATTGAGTACAGGACTGAGCTGGAATCTGTCATCCTCTAGAACCCAGTATCCCAACATTCTTTCCTTTCCCCTTCCAATAGTGTCTTCCATCTATCATTGGAGGCCATCTCCAGTCATCCTGATCTATATCTTCCTACTGGATCCAGATGACTCTGGAGGAGAAAGTGAGGCTGATGACTTTGTACAGCTCTTCCTCACTTAAATCCAATTCATTTGCAAGTCATGGAATAACTTTCCTGATGCTGTGGTCCTCTTCAAGAATGGGCAAACAGCAACAACTTCAGGAAGAACTTCCTAAAGACTTACTGCAGTGCTTTTTGGAAGAGATGACCACCAACAGGAAGAGAAGTCCACCCCTGTCCTGGCTTACCACAAGACATCTACCCTGAGGGAGCTGTTTGGGCCGTGAAGAGCTAAGGTGAAGTCAAAATGCCAATTGAGGTGTCTCACAAAATATCTCATGTTTTGATGACTGAAGTATCAACCTTCTGGGAGAGCACAATAGTAGTTCAAAGTTATTCTTCACGTTGAAGTCTTTGTCAGTGTGTGTTTGCAGGTCTTTTATGTTTTATGTATTTCTTTTGTGTAAAGGATTGATCAATAAGCATTTATTAAGTTCTTACTATATACCAGACTCTATAATGCTGTAAATATAAAGAAAGGCAAAAACAACCTTTGTGCTCAAGGAGCTTACAATCTGATGGGGGAGATCGAATGCAAATGAATAGGTATAAATAAAATGTCCACAGAGTAGATGGAAGGTAACCTTAGAAGGAAAAGCTCTTAAGAACTGGATATTAAATAGCTGTCCTATATCTGATTTACATTGTGCATTGAGTACCTTTCGATGTTTTGTTTCGGGAATATTAGCCAATCCAAAGCTTTAAGTGCCTCTCCCCAGGGCTCTTGGGATGAGAGGCCTGATGAGTCAGAATTTGAAGGAAAAAAATAGCCTGACTCCTTTCTTTAGAGGCTAAGTTTCCCTCAGGACTGAACCCAGGCCAGAAACATGGGTCCTGAGGTCAAGCACTTAATTCCCCCAAGTCCAGCAGCAGTCTTGTGTTATTACATTTGGAAAAGTAGATCTTGCTTATGCTTCTAAGATGTAAAAGTGGGAATGGACTGACAGATGAGAAGCAGCATGGAGCTTTGGAGACCTGGAGACTGGGAGTCAGAAGATCTGAAACCCTGCCCTGGCTCCAGCTCTAATTTACTGTGTGACCTTGAACAAATCACTTCCTCTCTCTTGGTCTCTTGTTTCCTTAACTGTGGAATGAGAGGTTTGGACTGGGTGGCCTTTCAGGGCACTTTCACCTCTAAAATTCTGTGGTCAAGTGATATTGAACAGATCAATTTCTTTTCATACTTTTTTTCTTTAACTCACTCACGTGCATTAAAAATTTTCCTTATAGGGAATGGGAGTTGTTCCCAACTCAACAAGATCAAGCATTCCTAGTTTTCAGTGCGCCACATCAACTGTAAGCACCGCCAATTAGAAATTATCTCTATCTACTCCTTATCTTTCTGTTCTATTTGACAGATAAAACCAAAATGAAAACCAGCAAAACTGATATCATTAAGTGCTCATTATATTCTATAAAGCTGAACTTTTATTAACAACATATTGTTTGAATGAGTTACCAAGAGAAAAATAAACTCTATCTCTGAAATAATTATTGGTGCCATTTTACAAAGTTCAAACATGCCCTCCAGAGTAATATCCTGAGCCTTCACATGGTCTTCATCTAGCCAATAGATTTTGGCACATTGACTAGAAGGTGACTGTCACATTTATTCAGCCATATTGCTGATCTAGAGACCACTCCTGTGAAGAAAGCACTGTCTATAGGTGTTTAGAAATCATTTCTCTATAGAATTTTAGAGCCGGAGGTAATTGAATGGAAAGGACTAATAAGGCAAGGCAAGGCAAGGCAAGGCAAGGCAAAGCAACAAACATGTGTAAGGCTCAAAAAGATGAGGTCACTTGTCCAAGGTCACACTGAAAGCAAATGATAGAGATAACATTTGAACACAGGATCTCTGACTCCAAATTCAATGTTCCTTCCAGCGTACCACTTATTGTTATCTATGTGATTTTATACAACCCAGGAAAGAACTGATTTCTGTCAGTCTAGAGGTACAAGTTCACTTTGGCCTTCTCAGAGAGAGAAGAAGAAGTCTTCCTCATTCCTGTTAGAGTCAATAATTCTCCACCATAGTTTTCTCCAGGCACTGGCCTTCCAGCAATAGTCATTCCTAGTTTTCTTAATATAGGTTATCTGTCTTGACAGGTCAATCAATTAAAACATTATTATTAAAACTAAAATGTATTAAGTATCTACTATGTACTACTGTGACAGGTATTGGGGATAAAAAGAAAAAAAAATGAAATTCTCTATCCTCAAGCAGCTCACGTTCAATCAGGGAAAACAATATATACATATATCAACAAATATAAAATATAGTCAAAGTAAATTCAAGGTCATTTAAAGGTGAACGAGGCTTTAGCAGCGGGGGCGAGGGGGTTAAGAGGGGAAGGGATCAGGAAAGGCCTCATCTAGGAGAGTGCTCTTGGGTTGAGCTTAGAAGGAAGTTAGGGATTTTGAGAGGTGGCGATGAGAATGGAGTACCTTCTAGGCATGGGAGAAGCTTGGGCAAAGGCATCGAATCAGGAGATAGTATGGATAACTGCAAGTCAGGCTTGTATGACTGTAGAGTGCATGAAGTGGGAGTCATATGTAAGAAACCTAAAAATGTAGGCCAGAACCAGACTGGGAGGGGCTTTAAATACCAAATAGAATAGGCTGCAGGTCATGCAAGAGCAGTCACTGAAAGCTTTGCAGACAAGAGAGTGAAGTGGTCAGACCTGGGCTTTGGGAATGTTATTATGGCAACCATGGAGGATGGACTGGAGACAAGAGGAACTAGAGGTAGGAATGCTAATCAGTTTCACTTTGTGCCACCCCAGAGCTGTTCCCAGGTCCATATTTTCTCTCAGTTCCTGCACCATTCAGGGATTAACTACACTTGGATAATTTGGAATGAATTGTAAATATGAAAATGTTTACTGACAAGCACCAGTCAACTTAACTCTGATACTTGGGCAGATAAGAAAGGGAACAGGCAGCCAGAGGCATCACAGAACCAGCAAGTGCTAGCTCTTGAGAGTCATTTGTTAAATTTTTAGTTGTGAGCATTGACACCTCAAAAATTTCTTAATGCTGCCAATCAGGCCTTGATTGATTGCCTAGTCTTAACTGAAAAGTGTTTTTGCCTTTCTTTGTATTTTCAGCATTATAGAGTCTGGCATATAGTAAGAACTTAATAAATGCTTATTGATTGATCCTTTACACAAAAGCTGGTTGTTAAATATTTATCAGCGCGTCATTGGAAGCAATCTATACTGTATACACTCATTTATCAATACTCCTTCTAAAATGCGGTACCCAGAACAGAAAAAAACTATACTCTAGATGCGGTCTGACTCAGGCATAATCCAATGGGAGAAAATCGTCCTGACAATTTTGTCAGTTCTGGGCACCATATTTTAGGAAAGACATTAATAAACTGGCATGTATCCAGAGGAGGGGGGAGCAGAAGAGCAAAAAGACTTGGACAGCTGCCCCCAGTGAACTTCCAATAAGAGGTACTGATTATATTTGAAAAGCCCTGGGATGTCTGATGTGAAGTATTATTGAGAAAATGGTCTTATTTCATTCCAGGGTCAGTCACTCAATAGTCAATAAACATTTATGTTTATGTTCCAGGCACTGTGCGAAATGCTAGGGATACAAAAAGAGGTAGAAGACAGTACCTGCCCTCAGGGAGCTTACAATCTAATGGGAGAAACAACAAGCAAATAAATATATACCAAGCAAGCTATAATCAGGACAAATAGGAAATAATTAACCAAGAGAAGATAGGTTGGGAAAGTGTTGCTTGAAGGCACTGGGGATACTTCACCTAGAGAAGAGAAGGCAGGGGAGACATGGCAGCTATTATCTTCAAACATTTGAAAGGCTATCCTTAGGAAGAGAGATTAGGCTTGTTTTGTTTGACCTCAGAGGTTAGAATTAGGAACAGTACATAGAAAATACAGAGAAACAGATTTCAACTCAGAGTAAGGGCAGTTATTTTGTTTTATTTTTCTCTTTTGTTTTTTTTTTAATTGCCAATAAATGCTGTTCCAAAATGATATGGGCCTTCTAGAGGGGTGGTAAGTTCCCCAATCAATCAGCCAATCAAAAATCATTTGTTAAGTGCTTCCTAGGTGCCAGGCACTGTGCTAAGTGCTGAGGATACAAAAAGCAAAAAGATAGTCCTTTCCAGTAGTTTAGTTTCCCCATTACTAGAGGTCTTCCAGGAGAGGCCACTTTTGGGGAAGTCAAGGAGATTCCTGCTTAGGTATGGATTGAACTATGCAAGCCTGCTGGGACCTCTTCCAACTCTTGCCATTCTGTAATTCTATAATGGCTCCTCAGCACGGGCACCAACTAGCTGAGGTTCCTTCTCCAGGCCTCTATTTACTCATCTGTCAGATGATAAGGTAGGATCACCAACAACTCTTCCAATTCTAACATTCCATTGTCCTATAGTTCTATGAACCGCTTGCTTCCATTTTTCTTGTTTTTCCAACTCCTTTCTTTGTTTATCTTATTCTTCTTTGTTTCAGTAGAGGAAGTAGTGCTACACTTAGTCAAGAGAAACATGAGCTCAGATCTCATTTCCTTCACTTCCTAGTTTTGTGACCATGGATAAGTCACTTAATTTCTCTTAGACAGTTTCCTGACCTACAAAATGGGGTGAATAATGGTCCTTACTATCTATTAGGGTTTTTGTAAAGATCATCGTGTCTCTAAAGTGCTTTTTAAACCTTGAGACACTATACAAATAGTTATTTTGTTTACTATTATTCTTCCTCTCTTTTCTTCTCTTACTCTCTTATGTCTTAGACTTGGCAAAGCCCAGAGGAAACATAGAAAGTGAAGAGTTTGTTGATATTTGTACTAGAACAATTGATTACACAAATCATTTAAATGAAAACTGACCCTGGGATAAAATAAGACCATTTTCTCAATAATACTGCACATCAGACATCCCAGAGCTTTTCAAATATAATCAGTACCTGTTATTGGAAGTTCACTCGGGGGCAGCTGATAACATCAGAAAGAACCTTGGCCTCGTTAAAGTATATTTGCTGGAGTCTTGTGACTATGATCAAGAGGGCTCTAAATTGAAAAGAGAAGAGAAAGGAGAAAACTGTCCACATATATCTATTGAACCAGATACCACAGAGAGCAGCAAGAGCTACTTAGACCAAAGAACAGAAGTAGAAAAGACCAGTAATTCACAGGAGAGCATTGCCAAGAAGAGATCCAGTAATAAAATCTATGACTTCAAATATCCACATACAAATTATGAGTAATAAAGTGAGCTAGAAAGCCAAAGGCAACTAAAAATCACTGAGACTTGGTAAGATAGGGAATAGTAGGCTGGAATATGATGTTGGAAGGATACAGCTTATTCATGGGAGAAAATCTAGAAACTAGAGAGGTGGAATCATGGTGGGATCCATTTGAGTGAAAATTAATGGAGGGAGGAACAGAAGCAATATTGTTGTGGCATATACTACAGACCACCTGGATGGAAGAGCAGAATAGATGAGGCATTTAGGAAACAGATTACAAACTTGGTATGAAAGCACAGTATAGTGGTGATGGGTTTGGGGAGGGGAAGGGATGAGGAAATTTCAACTATTCTGACTACTGCCAAAACTCTATCTCTCCCTGACAAAAAGTGCTTGGCATATAGTAAGCATTTCATAAATGCTTGCTGACTGGCTGTTGAATAGCAGCTGATAAATTCTTGACTTGCCTTAGTGATAAATCTATACTTTAAAAAGTAGAACAAATGATGAGGGGAAATGCTATTCTAGAACTGATAGAGAGGAACTGGCTGCTGAATAAGAAATGGGACATTTGGAAGGAAGTGACCCATCTTAAAATTTGAGATGGAAGAGAAGAAAGAAAGCATCCTAAATTTTGGAACAAAAGACTTCAAAGCACCCAAAAGATTCTATGGTGAAAAATCCCCCAGGAGAAATCAGCCCAAGAAGATGGGAAGACTCTAGGAATAAAATACTGCATTAAATATAAATTATTTTACTTTTTGCTTTTTTTGTTTATTTTATTTTATTTTATTTTATTTTTTTGGTGAGGCAATTGGAGTTAAGTGACTTGCCCAGGGTCACACAGCTAGTAAGTTTCAAGTATCTGAGGTCAGATTTGAACCCAGGTCCTCCTGACTCCAGGGCCAGAGCTTTATCTACTGCACCACTTAGCTGCCCCATAACTTATTTTAATGAGAAAGAACAGGGAGTGCCAGCCGAAGAAAACAGTGTAGATTCATAGGATTTCTTTGGGGGGGAGAGCGGGGTTCATCAACACACTTAGATTTTAAAAAGAAGTATAGGAAATAGAAATAAGGATTGTAATAGAAGATGAACAGAAAGCATCAGCAAGGTCCTGTGAGAATAATATCAGAAGTGCTAACGACCATAATGACTGGCAATGGATGGATGCTAAGTACGAAAAGGTTTTGTTGAAAACAGTGGTGGGGACAAAAGGCTCAAAGAGGAGAAAGGTAAGAGATCAAAGAAGGGAAGGGAAAACTTCTAGTGGTCTGGAGGGGATGGTGGTAATGGATGACAGAGAGAAGACAAAACTACTCTACTCTTCTATTGTCTCCATCAAGGAGAATGATCTTTGGACTGGGAAGGATAGAACAGAAATGGCTAACCAGGGAGTTGAAACTCAAGATGAGAGAGGAGGGAGCATTTAACCAAGCACCTAAATTGCTTCCCATGAATTTGAGTCACCAGATCCAGAACTATAACTGAGGCTATTATAAAAAAAATGGCAGATTCCAATGGGGAACCATTATGAGGCATCTATGAAATCTTGTGGCAAATGAAAGAAATGCCACAGGACTGGAGAAGCGCAAATATCCCAGTTACCAAAAGGTGGAAAGAGATAGTCTTCAAACAATAGGTCAGGTAGTTTAACTTTGTTTCCTGGCAAAATCCTAGAACTTGTTATTAAAGCTGTTTGTGTCAACTGGACTGAACCAGCCTCTAACCTGTGGGTGGCTGGAGCTGAACAAAGCAGGTTAGAGGCAGGAGAATCAGGAATCAAACAGAAGTTTAATTTCTAAGTGAGGGAGACAGTTTGCAAGCAAGCAGGGATCCAGACACACACTGGGGTCCCACTCGTAGTGGGGGGAGTCCAATAACTCTTAAATTATTTGTCCTTGAGGTGCAACTAGGTGGTGCAGTGGATAGAACACTGGCCCTGGAGTCAGGAGGACCTGAGTTCAAATCCGGCCTCAGACACATAACACTCACTAACTGTGTGACTCTGGGCAAGTAACTTAACCCCAATTGCCTCACCAACCGATTTAGTGTGGCTGAACCTTTATAATCTTGTCGCTAGACAAAAAGTCAAACTGTGGTGTAGCAACAGTAATGAGGCACGATGGCAACATTTAGGCAAAGTTGCCTAGCCACAAAAAGTCCGTTCATAGGAGGGCTTTGTGTCTGGGCTTGTTGGTGCTTGCCCCAGCTTAGGGACCTTCTGTTCTGTGATTTAGTTGTAGCAGTGTTCATTCAGAAGGTAAGTGCAAAGGATTGTTGTCATGCCAAGCTCAGGCACAACTCACTTGCTGGACCTTAGCTCTGGAAAACAGGGTGTCTCCCAATAGTATCTTGATATTTCCCCCTTTTGGTCAAAGGGAGGGTGTCTGAAAGAACCTCTACCCTTTTTGGCCAAAAAGGAGAGGCAAGTATTAGCCAAGATGCCAGGAGAGCCCAGTTGAGCCAGGACAAGATGTTGAGTTGAATAAGTCTTGTCTAACCACTGTTTACTTGGAAGCAGAAAAGAGAGGGAGGCCAAGAATGTAAAAATAAAACAAAACAAAACAAAACCGGGACAAACTGAGCCCTCACCTGGAATCTTAAGACAGCTGCTTCTGAGTCCATGTGAGACAGACCTTGAGGTCCCTGGAGGGTTCTGTCATTCATTCAGGAGCAGGGGCTTTCTTCAGATGATCCAGGAGTACACACCCACAAGTTTGACAGCTGGAGGAGTAGTCAGAAGGCCTTTAGAAACAATGATTGTTTGACAGTTGTGAGAAAACTCCTTGCATCAATCTTTGGATCTGAGTTTCTGGTCAGCATCTCTAGACAGCACATAGAGATAGTTTCCCAACTATGCAGGGCTAGGTTCAAACAATGCAATAAAGTTTTCTCACAATTCCCATAATTGTATAAATGCATTAAGTCAGGTATAGATCAAACTACATAGAGGTCTCCCAATGGACTAGTTCTGAGTAGGGAGATTTATGTGTCACTAAGGTAACCAAGAAAACTTAAACATAAGCATCTTGAAACAATAGTTATCACCAATACTGAGTATTTATGAAAGGAAACTGGTGGCTGAGAGCCAAGGTGACTTCATTAAGATAGAACAAACTTTTTTTAATGCAAACAGTTTAACTTTATTGAGTCTCTTATGATTTTTTTTTCATGTTTACCTTTGTATGCTTCTCTTGAGTCTTATGTTTGAATGTCAAATTTTCTATTCAGCTCTGGTCTTTTCATCAGAAAGTCTTCTATTTCATTAAATGTCCATTTTTCTCCTTAAGGATTATACTCAGTTTTTCTAGGCAGATGATTCTTGGTTGTAATCTTAGCTCCTTTGCCTTCCAATCCTTCCAATCCATTAACATGGAAGCTGCTAAATTTTGTGTTATCCTGACTGTGGCTCCATGATATTCGAATAGTTTCTTCTCAGCTACTTGCAATATTTTCTCCTTGACCTGGGAACTCTGGAATTTGGCTATAATGTTCCTGGGAGTTTTCATTTTGGGATCTCTTTCAGGAGGTGATTGTTAGATTCTTTCAATTTCTATTTTACCCTCTGATTCTAGCATATCCAGACAGTTTTCCTTGATAATTTCTTGAAAGATGATGTCTAGGCTATTTTTCTGAACATAGCATAACAGGCAGTCCAATAACTCTTAAATTATTTCTCCTTGAGGTGCAACTAGGTAGTACAGTGGATAGAGCACTGGCCCTGGAGTCAGGAGGATGGCAGTTCAAATCCGGCTTCAGACACATAACACTCACTAACTGTGTGACTCTGGGCAAATAACTTAACCCCAATTGCCTCACCAAAATATATATATATGTACATTTGAACTATTTTTTAACTATTTCCCGGGTTAGTTGTTTTTTTCCAATGAGATATTTCATATTTTCTCCTATTTTTGTCGTTCATTTGACTCTGGGGTTTTCTTTTTTTTCTTGATGTCTCATGAAGTCATTAGCTTCCAGTTGCCCAGTTCTAATTTTTAAGGAATTATTTTTTTCAGTGAACTTTTTTGTACCTTTTTTTCTATTTGACCAATTCTGCTTTTTAAGAAGTTCTTTTCTTTAGTGAATTTTTTACTATTGTGCCAATTCTGTTTTTTAAGGTGTTATTTTCTTCAATTTTTTTGTGCCTCTTTTACCAAGGTGTAAACTCTCTTTTCATAATTTTTCTTGCATCACTATCATTTCTTTTCCTAATTCTTCCTCTGCCACTCTTATCTCTTTCTTTAACTCTTCCAGGAATTCTTGTTGGGTTTGGGTCCAATTAGCAGTTTTCTTTGAGGCTTTTTGGGTAGCTGTTTTTTTGTTTTTGTTTTTGTTTTTTGGCTAGGCAGTAGGGTTAAGTAACTTGCCCTGGGACACGCAGCTAGTAAGTGTTATGTGTCTGAGGCCAGATTTGAACTCAGATCCTCCTGAATCCAGGGCCAGTGCTCTATCCACTGTGCCACTTGCTGCCCCTTGGTAGCTGTTTTCACATTGTCTTCTTCTTCTTCTTCTGAGTTTGTGTCTTGGTCTTCCTTGCCACAATAGTAATTTTCTATGGTCAAGTTCTTTTTTTTTTCTGTTGTTTCCTGATTTTTCCAGTCTATTTCTTGACTTGGGCTCTACTCACCTTAGGATGAGAAGTCACTGTCCCAAGCTTTACGCTTTTTCATGCTGCCATTTTCAGAGCTAGTTCTGGGAGTCTGCAAGTTTTTAGTGATTTCAGGGTGGTGTGATTGGGGAAAGATGTGGTCACTGTTCACCTGGTCTGTGCTCTGGTCTTTACCCAGAAATAACCCCTGGTCTCCTGCAGCCACAAGGCCTAGCACTCTTCTTGGCCCTGGAACTATGACCAGGTCCTCTGCTCTCCTGCGGCTGCAAACATTAGTGTTCCTCTCTAGTAACAGACCCCAGAAGCAGGAGGTTATGAAAATTTAGGTGGCTAGAGCAGACTGTCAATTCAGTGTGGTACAGAGGAATTTGGTGCCAGAGGGCTTTGGTTTAAAAACCCATTTCCACTGCTAACAATGTGTATGACTCTGGAAAAAATTATTTAACTTGACTGGGTCTCAGCTTCCTTATCTGTAAAAAAGGGGGCTGAAATAGATACTCTTGAAGGTCTCTTCTGCCTTTAAATCTATGATTTTATAAACTCTGAAATTGCTTGCCAGATGTATTTGGCACATATACCTTCCACTCTCCCACCTAGACCCTGAAAATACTTACTGTGCCTCTCTCCTTGGAGGCTGTAAAAGCAGGCCCTCTATTCCCCCTGTTCTTTCCCAACCCGTCTAATAACTCACAGAACCCCATCATGCAACATAATTCATATCTGAATAGGTAAGCACAATGCCTAATGCTAGTTTGAAGCCTGGGTTTATGATTTGTGAAATTTCTTTTACAGTTCAAATAACTCAGGCCTCCTGGGATAGAGGGCTTATTTCCTCCTGCTTGAGATGCTGTGGGGAAATCCATTTCAGTTGTCTTCTTTTTTGAATAATAATGACTCATCCTAGTAGTACTTATGGTTTTACAAAAGACTTTCCTCAGCAACCCTGTGACATATGTAATGCAAAATTATAATCCCACTTTCCAGATGAGGAAAGTGATATAAGTAAAGAACCTTGCCCAACATCATGTAGTTAATTTAATAAAGAGTTGTTTGTCAGGCCTGTAATGCAAGTGTACAAAGAAAAAAATAGTAGTCTGTGTCTTCAAAATGCTAATAAATGTTGCAGTTGTGATTTGGATCCAAGTCTCTTCAAATTCCAAGTAGAGTTTCTTTGACAGGGGATGCTCTCTTGGCTCTTCTGGAGTCCATCCTTTACAACCCACACTCCTAGAGGCTGTATTTATCAGAGTCATGGACACCTTCCCTGTTAAATCCAGAAATGTCTCCACTTTTCCATTCCTTGACCTCTTTTTTACTTTCATTTCTCCTTTGTGATAATGGGATCTACGTTATCATCCATATCAGTTTTGCTGCCTATCCTTGTGGTCATTTACTCTACCAGCATCTTCCTTAGCCTCTACTCCCAACCATCACCTCCAACTCTATAGGGTCAATTAGAGTTTCAACTTACCTCTCTTTCCTTTGGACTCTTGGACAACATCATCCAAGGTAATGGATTTAACTACGATATGCAGATGACTTTGAAGTCTACTTATCACCCCTCAACTTAGTTCCACAATGCATTCAACATAGATGCTGACTCTACATGGATATCCTACTGCCATCCAAATTTATCAGAGTTGGGTTCATCTTTCCTCCATACTCTGTCCTTGGTCAACCTCCCCAAAATATCAGACAATGTCACCCTCTATCCCTGACCTTTCAAACAAGAAGCCTCGTGGAGTATTCAACCTGTTGCTTCTCTTGTTCCTACAGAGTGGGTTGTTGTAAGTTGTTTCAGTCATTTCTGACTCTTCATGACCCCATTTGGGGTTTTCTTGGCAGAGAAACTAGATTAGTTTGCCATTTCCTTCTCCAGCTCATTTTACAGATGAGGAAATTGTAGTGAACAAGGTTGGGTGACTTGCCCAAGGTCACCCAGCTATTAAGTGTCTGAGACCAGATTTAAACTCAGGAACATGAGTCTTCCTGACTTCAGGTCAGGCACTATATCCACTGCACCACCTGCCAAATCCAATTACTGTTTTATCATTCATAGTCTCTCCCATATCTGTAGGCTCGAGTAGGAGTCAGGTTTAGTCATTTACTTGTTTGAATTCTAGTAAATCGCTTCTCTAGATCTCAGTTTCCTCATCTATATGTTGGAGAAAATGATCTATGACGTTCTTTCCCACCCCAAGTTCCTTTTCTCCTCTTTTTCTCTGATGATCACAGTTCATAAGCCCTCCCCTGAAAAGCCCTATAGTGTGCTCCTATCCTTCCATTGCACTGGGACCAGGACAAAAGAGCTTCACCCTTTGCCTCCCCTTCCTTCATCAATTTGGCTCACATACACAGTGTTAGGAAATAATGCTTGAGGGAAGTCTGATGGAAATGAAGAGTCCCACACAGCCAATGTTTCATTTTCTTTGCTTGGGTATATTTATTTGTTACAAATATTTGAGGGAAGTAATCTATGGTGGAGGAGATAGATAGTGGATAACAATAGCAATGCCAAAAAAAAAAGAAGAAAAAGAAAAAGTATCAATAAAACACTTGCAAATACACTTAACCCCATTGCCTAGCCAAAAAAGAAAGAAAGAAAGAAAATACACAGAAGAAGCAAGAGGGAGGAGCTATATAGACTAATAGAGCAATTTAGTGTTAAATTTGATATGCATTTAAAAAAACCCAAACTAACAGTTCATATACACTGTCCAATACAATCCTCTCTTCTGTTCTTTGTATATTAAAATGTTTATTTTTGTTAAGTTTATAATAAAAAAAGAAAATTTTAAAAATTTAAAAAATTTAGGAATCCCAGATTTTACTACAAACTTCAGTAAACCAGCTCAGGTAGAATGTGGGTTTTCATTTACCCCAGTGTGAAAGGACATTTTACCACTTAATTGAGGGATGAGTTTTTTGGGGTCAGCAGAAAAAAAGAAAGAGAGAGGAGAGAGAGAGAGAGACAGAGCAAGAGAGAGAGAGAGAGAGAGAGAGAGAGAGAGAGAGAGAGAGAGAG